>NC_034594.1:102862091-102881776 GCF_900095145.1 Mus pahari
AAAAAAAAAAAAAAAAAAAAAAAAAAAAAAAAAAAAAAAAGAAAAAGTAGCACAAGGTTCCCAATAAGGCACTAGAGAAAGTACCCAGGGAGGTGAAGGGGTCTGCAGCCCCATAGGAGGAACATCAATATGAACTAACCAGTACCTCCAGAGCTCCTTGGAACTATACCACCAATCAAAGAAAACACATGGTGGGACATGTGACTCTAGTTGTATATGTAGCAGAGGATGGTCTAGTCGGTCATCAATGAGAGGAGAGGCCCTTGGTCCTGTGAAGGCTCTATACCCCAGTGTAGGGGAGTGGGAGTGGGTGGGTTGGGGAGCAGGGGGAGGAAGTAGAGGATAGGGGATTTTCAGAGGGGAAACTAGGAAATGGGATAACATTTGAAATATAAATAAAGAAGATATCTAATAAAAAAAAAGAAATAGTTCACTTAGAGAAAAAAAGAAAATCTAGAAAATTGAGAATTGCAGATAAATGTTCCCTTTTCTGAACTGATTTTATATCTATTACTTTAAGGCTCTAAAAACCTAAATGAATAAATAGAAGGAAAAAAGTTATTTTTATTCTCTTCCTTTTTTTCTGAGACAAGATCTTATCAAGTAAGGTCACTGTCTTAATTATTTTTCTAACAGTTACTAAACAATTTCTCTCTTGAGAAAAGGGTTCTCTGCATTTCCCTGGCTGTCCTGGAACTCACTCTGTTGATCAAGTTGGCTGTGAATTCAGAGGTCTGCCTGTCTCTGCCCCCCGAGTAGGGGGGAATTAAAGGTGTGTGCCACCACATCTGTCTAGCATTTTAATTATTTTTCTAACTGTAACAAAATAAATGTTTAACTTTTTAAATCTATAATTAACTGCTATTCTTGCTTTTTGCTTTTATATATGTATATCATTTGTGTACCTTGTAGCAGAGAAGGTCAGAAGGCATTGGATTTCCTGGAACTGGAGTTACACACAGATGGTTCTGAGCTGTGTCCATGCTGGGAAGTGAACCTGGGTCCTCTGAAGAGCAACCACCCTTAGTACTCTTAACCACTGAACCATCTCTCCAGTCCCATGAATGATAGTCTTTAAAAATACTTATTGACTTAGTGTATATGCTCACCTGTGAGGAATGCATTTGAAGGCCAGAGGACAGCTTATGAAAGTTGGTTCTTTCCTCCTATTCTTGCACTATGTGTCATACTGTTAGGCTTGGTGGCAGTGGCAAGCCTCTTTACTCATTGAACCATCACACACTGGCCCTGAAATGATTTTCCCCTTTGGAGAAAGGCTCTCATTATGCAGCTCTGGCTAACCTGGAACTCACAAAGAGCTATCTGCCTCTGGCTCCAGAGTGTTGGTTGGGATGAAAGGTGTTAGCCACCAAACCAGCTGGGATGCTGCCTGTAATACATCTTTTAAGTGTTACGTCAACACTTCTAAAAAGGTAAATGATCACAAGATTCTCATGGAAGAATGACATCAACAGGCATTTAATGATTTTTACAATGCATTTTATATAAAACCAAATTGCAGTACTAATTTTGCAGTAAAGAAAATTTACTTAATAAAAATATCTATGGTCTAGTAGGAATTGTGCTGTTTGCTACTGCATTATTTCCTTATAATGTCCACAAAATGACTCCTGAAGGAAGAATATGGAACACTGCAGGCCGTGGTATTACTGACCTTGAAATGGAACTAAACCATAACAGACTCTTGGGATTATTCAGTTAAAAATTAACATAAGCAACACATAGGAAGAGCAATTAATTTTTTTAAATTATAGGAATCATTAAGAAGCATACCTGAAATAATTTTAGGAGTTTGGATTTCCACAAAACCTTTGTTAATTAAAGTTTCTCGGAAGAGATGGCAGATGCCAGACTGGAGACGGAAGATGGCCTGACTAGTTGATGTCTGTAAGAGAGCATCAAAACCTACTTAAATCAACCTGGCACACCAAGCACTCACCAAGAGTAAGTCAAACTATTCCTGTTCTCAACAATTTTTAAGTCCAACAGTACTGCAGAAGATGGAACACACAACAACCCAAGCCAGAAGGTGATGAGACACTGCATTCTAATGAATACATATGACCACACTGAGCCAGTCTGACTAGATGATTCCTGAGCAGATGGTCTCATTTGTAAGAATTCCATTTGAGAAAAATATTCAACTATTAATGAAACACCTTGCTTGTAGATCCTCTTGGGGACTCTTTTTAGAGGCAATCCATTAAATGAGATGTATCAATATTTACATAGTATAAAAATACTCTCCTAAGCAAGAGTTTAGCATGGAGCAACACATTACCAAAGACAACATGAATGTTCATCTTAATCACAACAAATTACATACTAACTGTAGATAGCCATGCATTTATTCCATTAAACCAAGAAAATGAATATATAAAAGGCATAAGCAGCTTACAACTCTGGCCTACAATGGCACATAAAGCAGTGAACTGGAGCCCTTTAAGAGCTTGCTACTGTCACCTTTTCTATTTTCGTTCATTTTTTCTCTTTACCTCCTCAATTACTCTGGCTTCCTTTGTTTACTTTCAGGCTCAATCAGGATTGATAGTGGCCAGAGCTCTCTATAAATTATCTGTGCTCCAGTCAAAAGAATTCACTTCTTAGCATTAAGTATCGCCTAATACATTAAAGAAAAAACAGTTACAACCAGGTAGGTGTTTGGTAAAATACCTGACCTCAAACCACACTAGGGTAGTCACTGCGTTGGTACTGAGGCAGTTCAATCAACTGTTCTATGGCCACAGCTCACTCCTGCGCAGGCACACAGCACTCTGATGCAGACACTAAGGACCAGGTCTCCTCTTTGCATCTCCTTTATAGGAAAGGAGATCCTGGCTTATTTTTGCTTGTTTGTATGTTTGTTTTTCAAGACAGGATTCTACTATGTAAGTCCTGGCCATCCTGGAACTTGCTCTGTAGACTAGCTGGCCTTGAACTCAAAGAGATCCTTTGCCTCTTGAGTGCTGGGATTAAAGGCCTGTGCTACTACCACCCAGGTGGGGGACTTTCTAAAAGCTTCTATAATCTGTTTAATTATTCACTTTGAAGACACTTACATTTAAATTGGAGAGGATGTTTGACTCTTTACTTGTTCATGTACTTATTCATTCATTTATTTTTTTGCATTAAGTGACTTAAAGAAACACCAGTTCACCCAATCACCACAAACTGTGTAAACTTCAAAACCTAGTAATCTACACATCAAAGAGGTATGTCATTATATTGCTACACATATGGAGACACAATTCACTTTAGTGAAATATTCTGTAAGGGCCACTAGTACACTTCATAGCTATTTCTTTCTTTTAGCAAGCATAACTAAACTTAGTATTTTTAAAAAGCAAATTTTAAAACAACCCCCCCCAAAATAAATAAATATATCTTATCACATACTAAACCCATTTTTGGTCTCCTGACTGTATCAATGTATGTGGAAAATGGACTGTGTTATATAAGAATAAACACCTCCCTGCTCCATTAAGTTCCTCAATACATTTGCTGGCTCCTAGAAAAGAAGGTGCCTATTTTATTCAAAAGAAGGAACTGGGGATATAGCTCAGGGCTGTATCATTTGTCTAGCATGCTAACATATTCAAAATTCTGTGCTCAATTTGTATTACGGAAGAAGAAAATTAAAAAGAAGAAAGCAGTGAAGCTCAGCAGTACACTTCTTGCCCAGCATGCACAAGACCCCGAGTTTAATCTCTAACGCAAGGAAACCAAACCAACCAAAAACCAAACAAACCAACCAACCAAACAAAAAACTACCAAGAAACTGAACACAATTATTTAGATGATAATTGTAGTTATGTTCCACTTTCTATTTAGCACCTATATGCTAGAGGCTATTTTCCTGCAGATTCTCCTTTTTTTTTTTTTTTCCCCCAGATTCTCCTTTTTTAAGGGTTTGTGATGATTATAGCAGTGCACATCTGTAATACCAGCTCTTAGGCTGAGGTACAAGGACTACCACAGACGGGGCGGGGACTGAGTACTGCCACAATGAACAATAAGGTTGGTGAGAAGAGTTAATCAGAATTTCTATTTCTAAAATAGTCTTTTAAAAAAGCAGTAAGAAAGAAAAAGTTTCAAAAGTGATCATTAATTATTTGATTATTTGTAATGCTGACAAGAATTCTTACAAAGAGAATCACACTTGCTTCTTCTGGCTGCACACCAACTATCTTTGTACTTACGGCATAAAAAGTCACCACTAAGAAGCTTGAGCATCTATGTATGGAAACTTGCCTAGAGGAAAAATCTGTCCTCAGAGGAATTGTGCTCATCAGACCAAAAGCCTGAGAAACTGAGTCCACTGCTGAATCATGTTCAGCATGCATCTGCTCCTTCTTCAATCACAAAGCATCCTTAGGACATTAGAGGACAACATGGAGTTCGTAAAATCTAAGCAATAGTCAATGGAGTTTTCTGGGGTTTGATCAAACAGTCATTCTAGTTAGAATAATAATATTTAAGGAGAGTCAAAACCTACTTCTGTCAACTCTTTTAAAATAGAGACTAATTTTAGGGACTGGAGATATCCCAATAGTTATTAGACAACATAAAAATAAAGGGGGGGACACCCCAAAACCAAGACTCTACTTAGAGAATTAGTTTCCCTGAGGTCATGTTATTAGAAAACAACATTGCACCAGGCAGTGGTAGTGGTGGTGTACACATTTTTAATCTCAGCTCTTGGAAGGCACAGAGAGGCAGATCTATGTGAGTTTCAGGACAGCCTGGTTTACAGAGTGAGTTCCAGGACAGCCAGGGGTACAAAGGGTGATTCTGTCTTTAAAAAACAAAAGAGGAGGGGTGGTGAGACTGGGAGGAGGAAGAGAAAAAAGAAACCATCACATCTTTTCATCTTTTAGAGGACAAGAGGGGTAGGTTAGTGGGAAGAATCTGAAGTGTTGAGAGGGAGAAATAAACAAAATATATCAAACAGGGCCAAGTTTTCAATGAAACTTAATATTCTTACAATAAACTATTTTCAGCTTGTAGCTTAAAAAAAAACAAAACAAAACAAAAATCTCAATTACTACCTCAATTGAACCCACTATAGCTTTTGTTTGTTTCCAGTTAATGGTTTATGAAGCTCGTTTATAGATTCTTGTGAAGCTAGACTGAGGAGCAAGAAAGATCTGATGAATATTCCTCAGTTGCAAATCTGAAATGCTCTACAATCTGAAACTTTCTGAACATTGATATGACGCTACAAGCAGAAAAAAAAATCTACACTTCTAGGCTATATTTTATGCAGAAAATTAATTTAAAATAATGCATATAAAATTACCTTCGACTATGTACACATACAGATCACAAGTGAATTTCTCCTCTAGACTTCAGTCTCATCTCCGGAGTATCTCAGTATGTACATGCACATACTCCTAAATCTGAAAAGACTTCAAAATATTTCCAGTTCCAAGCACTATATCCAAGACATTCATTCTGTCATAGAAAACTGGATAGAAAGCTATTTCTAAAATTATACCCTTTTCCATTCTAAATAAGCTATTTTTTTAAAAAATCAGGTCGATGTAGAATTTATAATCAAGTACAAGTAATCTTTGTGATAAAAAAACAAAAACAAAAACCTGGAATCACTGCAAAACTGCGATTATACTAGCATAATAAGGGGACTTCAGCAGAGCTCAGGTTAAATCCCAGCCAAGACTCTAGCATGCAGGCACTGTAGCATATGATAAAGGTACTGCAGACTGAGAATGGATGGGTTTGTGACACAACAGTGTCGGGCATCCCTACAACACTGATTCAGGCCAACAGTTACCACACATCCATGACTATCTCAGACCAACCGAAACTATGTTTAAAATGTTATAGACTATGGCAACCACCCACCTATGGTTCTTATAGCATTCCCAATGTTCCCTCTGCTGCTCATATAAATCAGCATTAATTACTTCAACTTGTTTCTGCCTCTACTCATTTCTATCATGGTGGGTTTCACTTATATTACCATTATTTCCCTTTAAATCACACCTTAAGGGGGCTGGAGAAATGGCTCAGTGGTTAAGAGCCTGACTCCTCTTCTGAAGGTCCTGAGTTCAAATCCCAGCAACCACATGGTGGCTCACAACCATCTGTAATGAGATATGACACCCTTTTCTAGAGTGTCTGAAGACAGCTATAGTGTATTTACATATAATAGATAAATAAATCTTTAAAAAAAAAAAATCACACCTTAAATGGTGCATCCTTAGCAATGTCATCTATGAACACATGAATTTAATTTGCAAGTTAAATCACATTAGCTATTAAAATATAAAGTATGCATCTGTTTAGCACCCAGAAACTACTGTATATTTCCAGTTTGCTGGTGTGCAAACTGTATTGCCAAGAAAATCTTTTATATTAAAAGGGTGTAAAAATTCAAAATACAAATTTTTTATTCTCTACTTGAAAAAGAAGACAGACCTTTATTACAAACTGTCTAATTGTTGTATAGTGTTTCAAGATTTTACGGTTTTGTTAATAACACTCTGAGAAAGGGATGCATTGGTCTGGAGAGATGGGTCAGCAGTTAAGAGCATTGACTGCTCTTCCAGAGGTCCTGAGTTCAATTCCCAGCAACCACATGGTAGCTCACAATCATCTGTAATGGGATCTGATGCCCTCTTCTGGTGTGTCTGAAGACAGCTACAGTGTACTCATGTACATAAAACAAATAAATAATTCTTTAAAAAAAAAAGGGGGGGGGACACATTTTAAAATATTTTTAGATTTATTTTATGTATATAAGTGTTTTGTCTGAATGTATGTGTGTGCACTATGTGTATACCCCTTGCCCTCAGCTCAGAAGAGGCCATTATCAGATCCTCTGAAACTGGAGTTGCAGACACTTTTAAGCTTCCATGACAGTGCTTAGAAACAAGCCTTGCCCTTGGCAAGAGGAGCAAGTGCTCTTAACTGCTGAGCCTTCTCCAGCAACCCCCACCCGACCTCTTAAAAATGTATTTATTAATATTTGTTTTAACTAAAAATGTATGTGTGTAGGTGTTTTGCCTGCATGTATGCTATGTGGTTTCAGTGCCCAGGGAGGTCCACAGGGGCGTGTTAGATCCCCTGGAATTGGAGTTATAGTCAGCTATAAGCTGGGAAACCACATGTGCAAGAACAATAAGCACCTTTAACCACTAAGCCATCTCTCCAGCTCTTCCCTAAAACAAAACAAAACAACATAGCACTTATGTGTGGGGGAAGGCAGTACCTGCCATGATGCATGTGGCAGTCAGAGGATGACATTCAAGAATTGATTGTCTCCTTTTATCACGTGGGTTCCTGGGTCATCTCAGGTCACAGTGCCTGGTGGCAGGTACCTACGCCGATGAACCATCTTGATAGCTCCAAGAATGTTAAAATGTTAAAGCCATTTTTATTCTCAGAAAGGTCTGAGTTAGTTGACTTTTTCTGTAAGAGCACTCACCCAGCTCCTATTATGGACCACTGTGGCAGTTCACTTCACCCTCCAAGGACGGCAGGCTACTGGGAGCCTCGTGGAAGGGCTGCACTTAAATCAGAATCTCTCTTTGATTTCTCCTTATTCTTAGGTACAGATAAAAGTCGCCAAAATAGTAAATACTTATACTTCCTCTTGGGGATTCATTCTGTAAATAACAGTGTTCCCTAAACAGAAATATATTACTTCAGTTAGTGTAACACTACAATTTATTTCACAAACCCTTTTACTGTTTTATGTGTAGAAGTGCTTTGCCTGCATGTTTATCTAACATCCCATTCAAGTTAATACTCTTGGGAGCCCAAAAAGAGCACCAGATCCTCTGAAACTGGAAGTTATAGGACTATTACAGCTGTGACCTGCCATGTGGGTGCTGGGAACTGAACAAGCCCTCTGGAAGAGCAGCCAGGGCTCTTATCTACTGTGTCATCTTTCCAGTCCACAATTTGTTTTTTTTTAATTGACTCCCCTGCACTAAAACATTTATGCTCATGTTACCAGTTTCATATAAACACTGGAATATATAGCAGTTACCTACTTCAAAGAACTTTTAGGAGATTAGACTGTTGTATGAGCTCTTTGTGCAGTCCTACCTCCCTGGGGTTGTCAGGTTATCATACAAGTTGAACTATTTAAAAAAAATCATATCACATTTAGGCTTGGGATATAGCTAAGTCAGTTGAGTACCTACCTAGAATGTTATGAGGGCCTAGATTCAATCCCCAGCACAACCGGATGTAAAACTTGAGAAGTAAAAGCAAGAGGATCAGAAATATACAGAAAGTTCAAGATCAGCTTGGAATGCATGAAGCCCTGTCTCAAAAAAATAAATATAAGGGTCTGGTGAGATGGCTCAGCCAGAAGAGATGCTTGCTGCTAATCCTGATGACCTGAGTTTGATCCCTGGAAACTACACCGTGTAAGGAGAGAACCATCTCCTACAAGCTGTCCTCTAACTTTAACACTGTGCTCCATGGCATATCTCCCTCCCACAAAATATGTAAGATGGCCCACACAAGTGTTGAGGACAAGGGTTTGGCTCACTAGTACATAAAAAGGCAAATGGATGTGGAGATCTGCTTACAACCATAGCTCTATGGAGCTAGAGATAGGGAAAGCTGATTAGGGAGACCCATCTCCATCAGCGAACTCTACATTCAGTAAGAGACCCTGCCTCAGTATGTAAAGTGAAGAGTGGTACAGAAGAACTTGGGCAACCACCTCAGGCCCCAACACACAGATGTACAAAGGGCACAGGCACTCACACACATACATCTTTACATATGTACCTCCATAGGGACACATATGTACATTGAAAACCACAAACACATGAAAAAAAGGTGTTTATAAAGGATCAGACAAACACTATGACTGAAATAAAGGCACAATACTTCCTGGTGGTATAGGACAACAAAAAAGGCACATACTCTACTTAGTATTTTAACCAACATGGGCCCGGGACTGCTAGGATCTCCAACTTTTCAAGAAAAGTCATTTGGATGTTAATATGAAAACCTTCCCACACTTCCTTTCCTCTCACAGACCACAATAATTTGCCCAAGATAGCCTCCAACTCATTTTTCTTCTGTTTTTTGAGCTAGGGTTTCATTTCTGTAGTAAAGATTAAGCCTATGCAATCTAAGTACACTTTGATTTTTACTGCCTCATCCCCTTGAATGTTGGGATTACTGGTACACACAACCAAGCTGATCAAATCCTGGGTTCAAGTGATCTTTCCGTCTCAGCCTCCCAAATACCTGGGATCACAAGCCTGTGCCACTGCACTCAGCAAAACTTCCATTATTCAATGATGGCAAAGCATTTAAATTAAAACACCCACAACACTAACATATTTTTTCTGTGCCAACCTGTAGCATAAGCCAGTTCAACAATGTTCAGCAAATAGTATGAGCAAACCTAGTCTATCTAACTCTTACAGCCAAAATACACGAAAAAACGTAAGCTTTCTTTCTAGGCAGTACCAGGAGGTTACGTTTTCAACATTAATTAAAATGGAGATTTAAAAAAAAAAAAAAGAAAGAAAGCAAATAGAATAAACACTAAGTGTACTACAGGGGGACACTCACAACTTCAGAAGAATCAAAGTCATAAAGAACTTGGGGGAGCAAAGAACCTGAGCATGAGATAGACTACTTAAGGAGGAAGATGTGGTCAAACATGAAGAAAGAAAGATGACAAACCAATGATGAAACCACTGGACTCTTTCACTTGCAACCAAACCAAAAGGAAACAGAAGCCCCACGAGACGGCAATGTAAACGCGAGGGACAGCGACTCGCTTCTTCATAACAACACCTGTCCCTACCTGGCTGCACTAAAGTGTAAGCAATTTCTTCCACATTTTGTATGGATTTAACGGTTGCATTTCCACTTGCTGATGAAACAGTATAAAACAGACATCACCTGGAAGCCACCCAAACATTGGTTTTTATAATCATCTGTTGTTTTCAAAGCAAGTCAGCATCCTGCGAACTAGTACTCACCTGCTCCTGTTACTGGCAGCTCTTTCTGTGGGAAGGGTCAGTCAGAGAGGTACACTGTATCATGATACTTACACATAGGCAAGTGGCAATAAGCTTTATGGTATCTCCACCCATTTCAATGTTGGCATAATTGTATCAACAAACAAATGAGGCATACCCTAAGGTCAATGACTCTGTTGTCTAATCTTGTATCCTGGTTAACGGTAGCTCTTCCGTCCTAAAATAAATAAATAAAGAGGGTAGGAGGGGATTTAAAAAACAAACAGATTTTACCAGTATTTTGAAGCACACAAACACACATACACCCCATTCTAAGAAGCAATGTTTCCTTTTAGTGAGATGTGTATGCTAATATTGTACATGGAAATCAAGAAGCCAAGATAATAAACAGAATAAAAAGAAAGCCAGGGAGAAGTTGGTGTTAGAAGGCAGAAATGATGCTGGGGATGGTATGGGATGCCTCTAATGCCAGCACTTGGGAAGCAGAGGCAGGTGGATCTCTGTGAGTCTGAGGCTAACCAGAACTGAGTGAGACTCTGTCTTGAATATACCCTCCCACACTCCACATACCAACAAAAGAGAAAAAGGAGTGAAGGGGAGGGAGACTTAGACTAATATGTCTCAGTGGGTAAAGCATATATAAAGGATGAATACTTGACTTTGAATCCCAATTATCCCTGGTGGTAATACATGAGCTAGCTAAACTAGCTTAATCAGTGAGCCTAGGTTCAAAGTGAGATACCCTGTCTCAATATCAAAGGTGAAGAGTGGTTAAGGAAGATAGACAGCCACTATCTATCTCTGGCATCTAATATGCACACATGTACCCACATACATGGGAACATGCATATACACACACATGCAGCCACCCACACAAACCCAGAGAGACGGTAAAATGAGAAGGAACAGATAAGCAATACTGCGCTCTTTCCCCTTCTCCAAAGCTGCTCCCTAGTGGGGCACCAGAGCCACTACCAAAGGCCCTCTCAGACTTTCAGGGAATCCCTGAAATCATTCTCTCCCTCCCCCCCCACCCCTTTTGGGGGTGAGGCAGTGTTTCTCTGTGTAGCCCCAGCTGTTCTAGAACTTGCTCTGTAGACTAGGTTAGTCTCAAACTCAGATACACCTGCCTCTGCCTGGAATTAGAGGCATGGTCTGCACCACATGTGGCTAAATCTCTTATTTTCTTACAATACTTTTTGTTCTCACTCATGAGTGTATTAAGAACTTTGTAAAAGTTTGGTAACTTTCCAACACTATGAATTCAAGAACTGTATGAGAACCTAGATGTATATAGTCAGATATTTACACACTTTGTCTATATTTAACACGACGTCACACTTGTAACGGGAAAGTTTTGTTTTGGAAAATATAAAGTATGTTTTGGTCACTTTTATCTTTTATCTAAAATATATTCAAGTATGCAATACTTTACTGACAAACAAATCAATAAAACAAAAACTTTTGGGGTTATCTTTTATATTTTTTAAGAAAATAAAAAAGGACATTTTTTCCTTTTGGATTCTGGGACTCCTGCCTGATAGATAAACCTCTACTACTGAGCTGTATCCCTAGCTGCAAAACAGATCAGGACACCAAAAAAACTCTAGAGATATGCTGGTGTAACAGCAATGTAATTGAACCTGGGCCTCTTGACTACTAGATAAACCCTCTCCCACGGAGCTACACCCTAGCCCCTATAAAGTTTAAGAACAAACTCAACTCACTTTCCAGGTCCATTTACTACAATGAATGTTACAGACTACCCAGAGCAGGCAGACAATGACACAGGCTTTACCTCCTCTCCTTCCACTTCAGGTCGAACGGCATCATCCAGCTGCAAGGGCAGGCGAGGTTCAGCCAAGCTAATCACATAAATCTGAAAGTGAGAAATTGCCAAAAATACTAAGAAGTCAACAAAAGTACCTTCTGTTTAAAGACAATCTACATGAAATATTTGCATACATCTTTAATTGAAACTACTTGGTGAAATAAAATAAGGTAATATCCATTTAAAAATAAATTATTTAGTTTTATTTTATGTGCACTAGTGTTTTGCTTTCATGTATATCTGAATGAGGGAGTCTGGTTCCCTGGAACATGAGTTACAAACAGTTGTGAGGTGCCATGTGGGTGCTTGGAATTGAACTAGGAACCTCCCACATCAGTCATTAATCAATTGCCACTGAGTCATTTCTACAGCCTGGATAATATCTATTTTAAATCTATGTAACAGGGATAATATTGTTGGCTTTATGGATTGTTTGAAGTCAAATATTTTACAAACCCTAGGTATACACCAATGTAATAAACGAAAGCTGTGATTAAGGAAATCAATTCCAAAGCTCCAATTAAAAAGGAATCTGCCACAAGAACCAAAGCATTAACATAAGGGTTGCTATTCCCATTAGCAGTACTCAGCCTTTCCCCACTACTACGAGCAGCTAAGTAACACTCACCACCTTCCTTTCTTTATTCTTTGTCTCCTTTTAACTGTCTCCTCTCATCAAATACCACATCTCACTTCCTGCTCTTCTGCTCAAGAACTGCCTCACAGGGGATGTTGTTTTCCACTATCAAAGTCCCTTAATACTCACACACTAAACATTTTAGTGATAAAAATAGTGAGTTTATGAGTAAAGAAGGATTTTCTGAGCACCCTTAAAAACATTATTACCTTATCACTTATACCTGGTGAATCACAAAAAGGAATTGCCTTTATTAAGTCAAGAAAAGAAGCTATATTCTCTCAATTTGTAGATTACACTTGGCATTCAGAGAAAGTGTCAGAAGGCTTTACTCTAAAGTAGAATTATCCATCATGGCTCCTTATACCCAAGTTTTAGGCTTCCTTTGGTTAACACAATCTTGACCTTCAAATCCCAAGCTGAAGAACCCAAGTGCTATGACTTTCATAACCAGTGGAAATCCACCCTCTCCTTCACTGGATCTGAGTTCACATAGTATTTGGCACAAAATACATACAAGCAGTAACTGTTGAATACATTAGAGTGAGAGCACAATTTAAATTTGTTATAAAATATTTTATCATTATTATTAATATATAAAATATTATATTACTATGATGAGGAAACTTCTAAGTTTCTAAGACTTAAAAAATTATTATTGATACTTCTAACGCAAGATATGTGCTCTGCAATTGAGGGAGATCCCTCTTAATAAAAATATTAAAAATACATATTTTTTTTCTTTATTAAGTCGCCAAGTTTTCCTTAGTAGAGTGCTGAAAACATGTCAGTTGGAAGACAGTGGTAATGTATCCTTTTTGTCAATATAAATGGATTTCTTTAGTAGACTCAACCAAGAACATAGTAATGTGTCAGGTCAGGTCAGGTCAGGTCAGCAAAAATACAAGATTTTCTATATCTCAGAGTTCCATGACAACTAACTCCTATTAAATCTAACTTCATTCCCAAATCGGTGGGTATAAATGTCCTGAACTCTCCAAGTGAGCCAACCAGTCATCCTTATACAAGCTCCTAAGTACTTACTCCTCCCTTCTGTGGGCAGAGGTCTCTGTGTATATGTTCTTTCTGAGGGAGGGAAGAAACTATCCCTTGAATGAAAACTTCTTAAACATTCATTCATTTATTTATACGAATATGTGCATATATATGAGAATTTATGCTCACATCATAGGACAAGGGTGGAGAGAGATCAGAGGGCCATTTTTTATGAGTTGGTTCTCTCCTTGTAAGTGGGTCCCACAGTACAAACTGATTCAGGGATTAACATAAACCTCAGAAATTTACACCAATTTGTTGTTGTTTGGTTTTTCACTATTAGATCAGGATAGCATCAAACTCACAGATATCTGCCTACCTCTTACCTCCCAGTTGCTTCAATTAAAGGTGTATACCAATATGCCCAGCTATAACTACTAAGAACATAAAGATCTGACATAAAATGGTCTAAGAATCCTTCAAATCTATATATAATTTTATCTGTGTGTCTGTTATTCTTTCTTTTCTTATGGGTCAAATGCAGGTTACCATGCATGCTAAGCTGTATCTCCAGCTCTCACAATTATACTTCAAAATGAGTTACCTTCTGGACATGCAACTCAACATCCTGCTGTGTACAGCTTCCAATTTTCTGATTTACTTTTCTCACAACACCTTCTACATCAATAATACTTTCTTTGTTGATGCTGTCAAGAGAAAAAAAATCCTCAATGTTAATAATCTCATTAGAGGTGTCAGAAATTATTTGGTATTTAAGCAGCAGAATATGTCAAGCCATCCTTTAACACAGGAGACTGTTTCAATAAAGCCAGTCTCTTCAACCTACTTAAAACAAGCTATTATGCAGTATATTGTGAGACTTATTTAAAGAGATGACTTTTTAAAAAGATGCCACAGTTTAGTAACCATTTATAAGATACTTGAGAACATAAAAGGCAATAGGACAAAGTGAACTGTGAAATGTAGTAAAGTCTCTGAATTATTAAAAAACCCTTTCCTTCTTATACTTGAGATTCACTAAGATCAGCATTTCCTATAATAAGAAACACTGGCTTCAATAAATGCAATTACTGTTATGTAATGGAATTAAATAATAGAAGAAGGTCAACCAAAAAGTGTTCCGAGTACTTTGCAATTAGTTTCATTGCCTAAGGTTTTTTTTTTTTTTTTTTTTTTTGCTCACCTTTCCCCTGGACTGTGACTGATAACCTGGATATGCACTCATACTTAAGGAATGCTCATGTGACACTGTGTATTTGGTAAAAAATATAAGATTTAGTGTTCATGGAAAAGTTCCCTTCATTCTGACAGAACTGCATCTTCAGTAGCTGTGATGTTTCTAGACACCCTAGAAACCACACACTGCTCCCTTTACACCAGAACACCACAGGAAGCTACAAGGTAATCTACGGAGGGTTGGAAAGGAAAGCCTAAGCTGTACAGCCTAGGATTCTGTCACCAACTACTAAAAAGAACAGGTCAGGCAGTGTGGTGTATGCCTTTAATACCAGCTTTTCTCTCTTGAGTGTCTACACCACAGCCATCGCTGAATTCCTAGCTAATGAAAAATCCTAATTTGTAATTAAAAAGTAGGCGGTACCTGTAACCCAGAAGGATCAGGTTTACTGATCCATTACCATGAAGAGCATTTCCCAACCCTGGTACTGTAGTGCGGGTCTACCTTCAGATGAAGACACAGACTCTCAGCTCCTACACCGTGCTTGCCTAGACGCTGCCATGCTCCCACCTTGATGATAACGGATTGAACCTCTGAACCTGTAAGCCAGCCCTAATTAAGTGCACGCCTTTCATCCCAGCCCTTGGGAGGCAGAGGCAGGCGGATTTCTGAGTTCGAGGCCAGCCTGGTCTACAAAGTGAGTTCCAGGACAGCCAGGGCTACACAGAGAAACCCTGTCTCGGGGGTGGGGAGGAAACAAAACAAAAACCCCCCAAACCAAAAAGTTGTCCTTTGTAAGGCTTGCCTTGGTCGTGGTGACTGTTCACAGCAGTAAACCCTAACTAAGACAGTGAACAAAGACCCTCTGCTTAGGACTGGCTGGAGATTTCCTTAGGTTTTAAACCTGGGACAACCCGGAGGGCAGGCTCTTCCCTGTCTTCTTCAGTCTCTACCAGTTACAAGGTCGCCCTGGCTGGCATACCCCACCTCCTACCCTGAGCTCTTTGGCCTAGGGGGTTAGGCTGCTCTTCCCTAAATAACCCATCATTTTGGTTACTTGCCCTCTTTGTACCTTTTTGACTCTTGGCTGCTGCAACAGCTCCCCTGGCCCAACCCCCCAGCACAACTCAGTCTGGTTCTGTTCAGTCTGGACTATCCCAGATGTCCCTGCCTTTGGATATGCTCTCCCAAGTATCTGTAATAAGCTTCCACCACACCTAGGAACAGTCAGTCATGTTCTGTTTTCCTATTTTTTTTTTTCATTCATAGATGTTCCTTAAATTATCCAAAATTTAATATTTTTATATATCTAAATTTATGCCTTTGCCTACCCCTATTTGCAGAAATGAGTGAAATCACAAGAAAAAAAACATAAACAAGAAATAACAAAGGACTAATTCTAAAACTTTCTAGTAGAACCTGGAAGCAGCTGAAAGTTTTCTGATTATTTCTGTGTGCAGATGAACAGACATGCACACAGTGACAGAACTACCTGCCAATCTAACTACTGTTTTCTTTTTTCTGAGGCAGGGTGTTTTTTTGAGACAGTTTCACAAAGCCCAGGCCGGCTTTTCATTCATTATGTAGCCCAGGCTTTCCTTGAACTCCTTACCTCCATCTGAGACTAAAGATGTGTATGTACCACTATAACCCAGGGTAACCATGTGACTTTTCACTGACTTACATGTATAAAGACAGTGTATATGATACAGTCTGCCAGCAGAAAGACACTGGACTGGGTAGCATAGAATTCCATTTGAAAACAAACATGCCTCTATGTCTGCATTTTGAAAAAGAATTTTATCTACCAGATACTAGAAAGCTTGAGTTTCACAGATGATGTGTAGTGCAAAATAACCTCTGGTGGAAAGAAAGGAACTCCCAGGAGCTGATTTAGTACAGGAGAAATGGATGAAGTAAATTAAACACATCTCCAGAGCTAGGTCAGCTGTTTTTATTATTAATGCCTGAAACTCACGGTCACTGCATTGTATTCTATGCCTCTCATTTTCAACCATTCTTTTGACTCTCCATATAATTAATCACTCAGTAAATAAGATAAATTAGTGCAATCTTGATATCAAGATGTTCTTAAGGAAAAGGCAAAACAGATTTCATGCCATCCATTAGGAAATGTCAACCACTAACTTAAAATTTTAGGTATAACCAACAGTTTACATAGAATAAAATTGCAAAAAGAATCATTTTTATATTTTATAAAAGTTTGGCTTTGTTTTGAAGGTTGTTCTATAATCCATGTTGGCCTTGAGCTCATTGTCCTCAGTTTCCCCAGTGCTAGGATTATAGGTGTATACCACCATACTAGTTATTCCATTTTCAGAGGGTTAATTTATTAAAATAATATCCTGACCTAGATAGGTTTCTATTGCTGATAAACAGGATGGCAAAAACCAACTCGGGCAGAAAGGGATAATTTCATGTTTTAGTTGTAGTCCACCTAGAAGGGACCCAGGTTAGAAACTCAAGGCAGGAGCCTGGAGGCAGAACTGAAGCAGAGACCATGGAGGAATGCTGCTTACTGACTTGCTCAGCCTACTTTCTTATAGAACTCAGGACCACCTGCCCTGGCCAGCACAGATCACAACGAGATCCCCTCCCAATCAATCATTAATCAAATAAAAGCCCCACAAGTCATTCTGGTGAGGGCATTTTCTCAGCTGAGGGTCTATCGTCTCAAATGATCCCTGCAAAGGTCTCTGTGACCACTAGGGCCAGCAGAGTAACAATGTGTGGGAGGTAAGAAGGTAGTTCAGTTCAGTAGCCCATGTTGATTCAAACTCCAAACCTCAGGAATCTGACACCAAGTAGTTTATTTTAGACACATTTTGTTGAGTTTTCCTGGGATGATTAACTTAATCTTGTATGCACAACAATAAAGCTTAAGTTGTGACTACATTGAAACTCTTTGTAAAATACAGGTGATATCTTCCATAAAGATGGGTTCTACAGATTGACAAGCTCAAGAGGTAGGTCTGGGGGAGTACCTGGTGTGGTTTCAGCCACACTGAGAGCACAAAGGGAACCAGGTTATTCACCATGTCCACTCTCAGCCTTCTGGGCTGAAACCAGGTTGTACAGCCTTCCCTTTGAAGGGACATCTCTGAGAGCACAAAGGGAACCAGGCTATTCACCATGTCCACTCCCAGCCTTCTGGGCTGAAACCAGGTTGTACATCCTTCCCTTTGAAGGGACATCTCTGGCTCCTCTAGTGCTCAGCTGTAAGCACAAGGACGTTGATACCTGCCCCCTCCCAAGCCCCCCCCATGCTAGCTTGTGCTGACACACAAAAAACACAAAAAACAAAAACAAAAGCAGTACAACTGACCCCTTGTCAACTTGATACACACACATTATCACTAACCTCTCTTTGTCCCCATATTGCATGTTAATATTAATAATACAAAACATAAATAACTTTAACTGTTCCAGTCTTTAAAAAATTCTACTTATGGGCTGGAGCGATGGCTCAGTGGTTAAGAGCACCTGGCTGTTCTTCCAGCAGACACTGAGGTAGATTTAAAGTACCCATATGCTAACTCACAAATGCCTGTAGCTCCAGTCTAAGGGGACCTGACACCTTCTTCTAGCTTCTGCAGGCACCAGGAACACAAGTGGTGCACAAAGATACATGCAGACAGACCATTCATACATTAATTAGGCATAGTAAATTGAAATTGGTCATAATACAACTGCCATTGAATCAGAACACAAGGCTGTCAGCATCAGCCCCTTCTCATGACTGAGATCTTCAGCGACATCAAATGTCATAGGGTGACAAGACTGTAACACGAGACTAACAGGTCTCATGCTAACCCCAAAGTAAACATTAGGAAGATCAAATACTTTCTAATTCTTTCAGACAAATAAAAGTAGGAAACTACAAATATGAAGAAAGGAGATATGGAGGGAGGGAAGGAGGAGAGGGAAGGAAGGGAGAGAGGGAGGGAGGAAAGAAAAGGAGGAAGGGACATAAAGGTGGATTAGTGAATTTTCTTTCCCTCAGTAGGTCATTGTACTCTGGAGATCTAAAAAACAAAACTCAAATGCCGTGAAAAGGCTCCTATTCGAGTACATAGGAGTAGGAGTGGTCTGAAGGCCACTGCTCAGATTTTTATTTCTACATAGGCATTAGATGAAAAAAATGTTAACTAGCACACCATTCTAGTCAAAGGCATGGCAATGCTGCACGCACATGGGGAAGATATAATCCTGGGGAGGGAAAAACCAGCTCATCTTTCTTATCTTGGTGTTGGGTCCTGGGCCAAGTGGCAACTCTTCCAGCCTCCTTTTCCCCCCCTTCCTTCCATTCATGCAGTTTTGTTTTGTTTTTCTGAGTATAAGAAATCACCTAGGATGGGTGTTAGCAAATGTTTGCAGAAGGCTGAGGTAGGAGGACTGGTATGAGTGAAAAGACCTAAATTACAAAGTAATTAAAAGCTAGCTGGGGTATAACATGCGACCCTGTAATCCATCTCAAAACATCAATCCAAACCAAACTCCCAGCTTAGACTGTCACTGACGTGGGAATGACGGAATGGTCTTATATTTTAAGCTCTTTATTGGCTGTGCTGAGGCTAGAATCTGGGACTTTATTGCTCCTTTTAGTGAAGTATTCTACTTCTTACTGACCCACAGTCCTAGCCCTGGAGAGATGGCTCAGTGGTTAAGAGCACTGAGTTCAAATCCCAGCAACCACATGGTGGCTCACAACCATCCGTAACCAGATATGACGCCCTCTTCTGAAGTATCTGAAGACGGCTACAGTGTACTTATATGTAATGAATGGATGAATGAATGAATGAATAAATCTAGAAAAAAGTTAAGAAAATATAGTTTTAAAACTTATTTTTTATGTTCAACATCCTTAGTCATCAGGGAAATGCAAATCAAAACAATCCTGAGATTCCATCTCACACCAGTCAGAATGGCTAAGATTAAAAATTCAGGTGACAGCAGATGCTGGCGAGGTTGTGGAGAAAGAGGAACACTCCTCCA
>NC_034594.1:102883941-102896933 GCF_900095145.1 Mus pahari
TTATATACAATTGGGTGTCAATTTTGCAATTTCAAATTACTTTGGTATAAGTGTTCTTGTATAACTTTTAGCTCAATAAACAATGTATTAGAAAAAAAAACTTATTTTTTGGGTTTAGTAGTTAAGAGACCTTGTTGCTTTCAAAGAGAACCAGGTTCAGTTCCCAGCACCCACCTCTGGTGGCTCAAAGTTCAAGGGACCCACCACACTCTCTGGCCTCCTGAGTACCATGCACACACATTGTGTATTTAACAAACATGCAATTAATCATACACATAAAGTAAAAATAATTTTTAAAAAACTACTTTATTTTTTTAATTACAAAATATTTACTTATACAGATTCAAATACTAATACAACTTCATCCTCTATGGTCACTGGTTTCTTTTTTGTTTTTGTTTGTTTTGTTTGTTTTTTTAAAGATTTATTTATTTATTGTATGAGTACACTGTTGCTGTCTTCAGACACACCAGAAGAGGGCATCAGATTCCATTACTGATGGTTTTGAGCCACCATGTGGTTGCTGGGAATTGAACTCAGGACCTCTGGAAGAGCAGTGGGTGCTCTGAACCACTGAGCCACCTCTCCAGCCTGGTCCCTGGTTTCTATTTGGTACATAACTCCACATTTTTTTTTCTCTCATTTGCAGAGAATATGGAATGCTTTATAAACTTTATGTCATCATTTCACAATAGTTTGTTGAATTTATTTGTATTTTTTAAATGCTGAAGAAGCTTAACACATTTTTATTTTGTAGCTCATAAAAGTCACTGTAATATGCAAATCTCTACAGCACTGCCCGAATTATCACAGCCATTTCCTTCCAAGTTCCAGTTATGTTTAGTGCTTGAGACACACAAACACCATTCCACTTACACTTTTCAAGTGCCCATAAGGTAGGGATTATCATTTAAAGATGGAAAAACAAACCAAATAAAACAAAATACCCAGATCCTAAGAAGTTAAATAATCAGCTGAACACCATGCAGCTGGCCACAAATAAGTCAAAGGTTATTTGTTACTAAACCAACAATTAGCACTAAATTTAAATATATCTTCACACTTGCAAACAATACACTTTCATTCTTAAGACCCTATGGGCTACAATGTTTCTTTAAAGATTTATGACACTCAAGTAATGGGCCATCTGCTAAGAGTTTTTCAATGTTCAGGAATTTTATTACCTTCTTCAATAGCACTGATATAGTCTGATGCCCTAATGTCAACTTCAGCAGAGCTCAGCAGATCTTTGTATGAAATAATAAGTCATTAATTATATTTAAGCTAGGTGATTTAATGCCATAAACTAGCTGGGAATTTCTGACATCAGATTTCAGACTTAATCTTATGTGTGTATGGAGCTCCTAAGGTCAGAGAATAACTTACAGTTAATAACTTGCCTTCTAGTTTGTTTGAGACAGGGTCTTCTTATCATTTTCCTGCTTTGTATGCCAGGCTATCCAGCCAGAGCTTCCAGGAAGTCTCCTGCCTTTACTCTTCTATATCCCTGTAGAAGTACTGGGATTATAGACCTGTAGGATACTGTGTCCATTATATACATGGGTGATTCAAATTCAGGTCCATAAGCTTGAATAATATGGCAAATGCTTACCCACTGAGAAATCTTCCCAGCTCTAGACTTAAGTTTTTTTTTTAAAAAATTATTTATACATTTGTACATGGGTGTTTTGCCTTAACACCATTATGTGCACAGTGCTTACAGCTGCCAGAAGAGGATGTCAAACCCCCTGCAATTGGGGTTATAAACAGTTATGAGCTGCTATGCAGCTGAGAATCAAATCCAGTTCTCTGTAAGAATAATTCGCTCCCTTAATTGCTGAATTATCTCTCCAGGCTTCCTAGACTAATTTTTTTGTTGTTGTTGTTGTTTTGTTTTTCAAGACAGGATTTCTCTGTGTATCCCTGGCTGTCCTGGAACTCACTCTGTAGACCAGTCTGGTCCAGAAGTCAGAAATCCACCTGTCTCTGCCTCCCAAGTGCTGGGATTAAAGGCGTGCACCACCACGCCTGGCTCCCTAGACTAATTTTTAAAGCATACCTTTATCCAAAATTTCAGGACAGAGCTACATAGTCATTTCTTCCCTAGCAGATAGCAACTTGTTCCAACAAAGAGTCAAAGCATGTAGGTTCAAGGAGCAGTAATGAATAACAATACAAAGGCTTAGCCTAAGCTAACAACTTATCCAAGTGGATACTCGGCTTCTTTGGGTCTCAACTCTAGGTAAGTATTTACTCTTACCAGAGAACTAACATGTTTCCATAGTTTTTAAATCTTTTTCCCTTTGTTGACCCAAGTTTGGCCAGTGCCTAGACCAGGGCAGATAGATGTTAATAGGTACGTTTTCTAAGTCAGAGAGACTTCTGAGTAATAGTCTATCTCACAGCTCTAATAGTTACAATGTAGTAAACAGAATGCTTATACCTACCAACTAGTGAAACATCCATTTTAGGTGAAATATCTCAATGGAAGGAAAGTAAACAAACTAGTATGTAGCCAGGTGACTCTAACTAGAGAATGAGGAATGGACTTGTGACTCAGCTGCTATCAATAAATCATTTAACCACAATGACTAATACAAAGAAAACTAAAGCCAAGCACATACATTTAATGTATAGAATAAACTTTGTTTTCAGAGTCAAAACAGCCTGATGTTTGAGGTAGAGTGAGCATGAAGAATAATACATAATTCTTAACTTTTAAAAACTACTGAAGCAGAGGCCAGGAGAGCTCTTTGAGTTCTAAGTCAAACTTGTCTATACAGCAAGTTCCAGGCCAGCCAGGGTACAAGGTAAAAGACTGTCTCTAACAAACCAAACATTGAAACTACTATCCATATTAGTTATAGCTCTTTAAAGCTGCTGCTACAAAATCAGCCTTAAACCTCAAAAATTTGCATTTATATTAACTGCTGTCCTCTATAAAACTCAATACTGAAAGGCTTCCAGAGTACCTTACCAAAATAAAAACAAACAAACAAACAAATCAAAAAAACTGCCTTTATAAGACTTAATTGTAACTCACACAAATGATGAATTAAAAAATTTTTTTTCAAAAGAAAAAAAAAGTCTGACTTCTTGCTCACCTCTTTAAAGAATCAGTGACAATGTAAAGTGAGGTCAAAAGCACAGCCTTCTGCTGCCCGAGAAATTTCATTTTCAGAAAGACCGCCAACCATTTCAGACACACAATTAAGATTCTGGCCTTAAAATCCCTATGGAGGCGGATGTGTCAACCTCCCTGTGTAATTCATTCAGCTGCTTCATTCTTCTGCTCATTCAGTCACAAGAAAATTGATCTAACAGATTGATTAAAATGATCTGCTCAAGCGTCCTATGGCACTGAATCTAATTAGTGAGCCAACTTTTGGTGAGAATATTGATAAACTGGATGATCCCAGTACACATTTCCCTCCACATTAAACTCCAATGTTTCTTTTCAAGGAAAAAAAAAATTCAAAAGCTCAAAATTAGCAATACAGTTTAGTCAATAAGGCCTCAGATTTAATATCTAAAGTAAATGCTAAGATCATTATCTACTTAAGATATTAAAAGTGACCTTGATTTTTGCCTTTTAAGTGATTAGGAAACCCCAGCTGGAACTATCTGATTTGGTATTTTTAATAGTGGAGTCCTAGCTTTTCTCCACCTGGTAAAAGGCCAATGGGAATTAAACATAGGGCTGTACGGAATTAACATATAAATACCATTCTTTCACCCCACTTTGTTGAGTAAGAGTTCATGTTTTATTGTTCAGTGTCCTTGGGTTGCAATCTTCAAAATGGAAACACCTAGAGAGCCAATAGAGTTCAGGTACTCCCTCTGCAGTAAAATCAGCCACAAGCATTTCATATGTAAAAACTGACCCAGGAAAGAATAAACATTAAGTGAGGATTAAAAGCAGCCTTTTCTTCACATACGTATTTCTGCGGGTATTATTTTCTAACCCAGATTCTGGCAGCACTGTTTACTGGCCCACTCCCTAAGCAGCTGGCTTCCCCCAAACAATGTGCTACAAAATATTCTTTTCAATCACTTCATGCTTCATTGGTCCTCAAATTTTTAACGTCAGCTAAAAACATAAGTAAGCTTTTCATTTTATTTAAGCACAACACCCAGAACTGGTTTAGAAGCTGGTCATGTGCTGTTTTGATCTTAATAGGAGGCCTCTGCATATTTTATAGAACTCACTGTTTTCCAATTTTTTCTTGGGTAATTATACTTATAAATGAGAGGATAAAAAGCAAATATCCTCAAGAATTCTGCTAACTAATTAAAGTATCTAATGACTGTAAGTCTTCAATCTTAATCCCCACTGTCAGGTAGAATATATGGACAGGTCCAACTGAGTGGCAGATCAGGTCATGATCCCACACATGAGAAAAGCACCAGGAGTCTGTAGAACAAGGAACTTACAGACATTGCCAGGCAAGGTGAAGAGAAAGGAACAGAGATAAAGGAGTTCTGGGTGAGGAACCGGATGATGGAGAGCCGTGAGGGAAGGGGTCTAAGAGGAGAACAGTAGGGTTATTTCTACTGAGCTCCCTAAACTCTGAAGCCATCTTCCACTCCTGTTATTTTCCTCATTCCCACATAGGAATAGTTAGCAAACAGGGAAGATGTTTTTCAAGAAGATGTAACACTTGTTTAAAAACAATGCCAACAGTATCTGTCTATGTTAGGCAACACCAATGAGAAACATGAGGCCAACGTTATTAGCTATACCCACTTGCACTTGATGCACCTTCCCTCCAATTCCAGACAGCTTCCACAACTACTTCACAACAGAAGCTACATTTCTTTCACAAGCAAATTACAGATATTTTTCTCAAAGTAAAGTGCCATACTTACTATGTATTTACTAACCACCCAACATTTGTAAAACTGTTCAACCTACCTTTAAAAAGTCAAATTCTTGCCCTTTACTAATGAGCCATTAAAGGCCGGGCAGTGGTGGCACATGCCTTTAATCCCAGCACTTGGGAAGCAGAGGCAGGCAGATTTTTGAGTTTGAGGTGAGCCTGGTCTACCCAGGACAGCCAGAGCTACACAGAGAAACCCTGTGCCGAATAAATAAATAAATAAATAAATAAATAAATAAATAAATAAATAGCGAGCCATTAAGTTTCTCAGCATTATGCCATTAACCTCACCCATAAACTGTGATCTTATTGCCCAATTTCATGCCGCACAGTGATTTTTAGGAATGTGTATGTCACACAACAGAACTGACAATGTCTTAAATCCCATTTTTAAAAAATAATTTTATAGGATGCTCATGTCTGAATGTCCTGGGAACACTTTCTCTCGGAAGAACAGAGTGCAATTTAGGGAGTTTTAGCTTGTACAACTGTGTGACAAATACTTGCAAGGCAGTACACTGAGCAGCCAGCCAGGCAGCCAGACACTTGTGCTCTACAGATGCTTAGCAGAAGGCAGCTACTTTGGCTTCTAAGTCTATCGCTGTATTTCCCCAACAGTTGTATTACCACACAGCTGCTTCGCTGGGGGACTTTGCACTTCATTCCTCACAGAGGGAGTGAGGTGAATTATACAATACACTGCTAAAGGCCATGCTGGTAAGAAAAAGGCCAAAGCCTCATTATCAAAAGTATGTGAGATTATTAGTTCTATCTGGTAGCATAAAGGTTCCACGTTTAGAACTATTAAATTTTTTTATTACTGAGATTATTCAGAAAAATTAACTGCCAGTGCAAACAAGAAACTCAGTTATAACTCCTTTTCTCCTATTGTTTCGACAGCATGCTTTTAAATATGGGGTGATTCCTTGGGAAGGTCCTTGTGTTTTATAAAATAAATAAATAAATAAACAAACATTAGTGTTAATGTTAGAAAACTTAATTCCTCCTTTGGAATTGTTTTTTGTATCAATGAATTCAAAATACTTCCCTTTACTGTATAAACTCCACTGTTCCCCCATCCTGTTGGTGGTCTTCTCTTAGACCCCTTCCCTCACTGCTCCCCATCATCCTGTTCCTTACCCAGAACACCCTTATCCTCTGCTCCCGTGGAAACAACTCAGTATTTCATTCCTTTGTTAAAGAGACAGACTCCAAACCAGTGCTTTAACTCATCTAGTGGCTGCACCAATATTTTTAAGAAAACTGTCTTATCAAGCAACCCAAACAACTACCAATTACCACCATGAGTCTTAGTTACAAGAACTGTCTTTTTTTTTTTTTTTTTTTTTTACAAGGTAACAAAAGCCATCAATACACCTACAATTAAGTATTCTGACTTAATCCTTTAGTATATCAGTGCCAAAAGTATACAATTATAATGTAAGTATGATGTACTAAAGCTATTGTATAAAATTGACTACATCACTTGTACATAACTAAAGATTTTATAATTTGCGATAGATTACTTTCTCCCACACATTACTAATTGTATAAAGCCTAATTTTTAATGCACTAAATAAACAGATACATGCTTTAAAATTGTTTTAGCATGTGCCTTTAATCCTAGCACTTGGGAAGCAGAGGCAAGTTGTGACAGACAGAAACCGTCTCAAAAAAACAACCAACCAAAACAAAATCAAAGGAACAACAACAAAATCTTACAGCCTGTTAAGTATGAGTGCCTTCTAGATCTTCATTGAGTTCTACTATATAAACCATGAATGTAGAATTATCTGTATTTCTCTGTTTAAAAGAAAATGGATTTCTTGTATTTGTGAGTAGGTGAATGCTCATGGAGGTCAGAGGACAACCATGGCTATCATTCCTCAAACTACCAGTATTTTGAGAAAGGGTCTCTCATTGCCCTGGGTCTTGCCTTGCACAATAGGTTGGTTGATCAGTGAGCTCCAGGCATCCTCCTGTTTCTGCCTTCCCGGTGTTGGTATAATAAGAACGCACCACCATGCCTGGATTTTTTCAGTGGGTTCTAGGTATTGAACACAGGTATTCTCCAAGTACTTTATCAACTGGCTGGACCAGCTGATAAACCACTCTTGACTATCACTTCTGCAATGGAAGCCTGACCTTCCTTTCATTTATAAACACAGGACACTGGTGAACTATATTCTGCTTGGTAGACTATTTGTAAGTACTTTTACCAGGTAGTAAGTTTGGGCTAATATATCAATTACTGTTACTTGTTTAATTCTCGGGATTCCTGAATGATCTGAATAATAGGAATACTTTTTTTGTGAACCACACTAGATATCACAGATACCCAGTGCCCACAATCAGTAGGGGACCGACCCCTCAGTGAATATTAAGGGTTAATTGATTTTTTCCTTCTTTTTTTGGTTTTTCGAGACTGGGTTTCTCTGTGTAGCCCTGGCTGTCCTGGATCTCTCTGTAGACCAGGCTGGCCTCCAACCCAGAGTACTGAGATTAAAGGCGTGTACTACCAACAGCCAGCCAGCTAGGGTTAATGGATTTTCATAAGGCTTTTCAACTAGAATACATTATAGATGTAGGAATCTAGCCCTAAAGTTATAACAACCCAATAGAGGAAGTGTGTGCTATGTAAAACCATCAGTATCATTTATTAGTTTCCCAGAACTAAATAATATATAAAAGACAAAAATCAATGTATCTTCTTGTCTGAGGTTGATTTTTGCCAAGTATTTTAAGTATATTAAATACAATTTAGCATGGCCATCTGTGAATAAAATACTGTAAAAATATTTTACAGTATTTACTTCAGATTTAACTTATCACTTAAAATATAAGAGCAGTGGTGCCACACACCTTTAATCCCGGGAGTATGTGTATGTACAGTGTACTTGACAGAGGTAGACGGATCTCTTTGAGTTCAAGGCCAGCCTGGTCTACAGATCAAGATCCAGGACAGCTAAGGTTACACAGAGAATTCCTGTCTCAAAAAAAAAAAAAAAAAAAGAATACAAAAAAGAAAAGATCATTCATTCATTTCCCCATGTCTCCTTTAATCATTATCATGAGAATACTAAATTAAGAAAAACATGGTAGCAAAATCATGAACCACAAATGAAATTCTCATTAGAGTCAGAATACCTAACCACCCTTCTTTCCTATCTCAATGTCCTGCTTCTTGCAACCAAAACAAAACAACGTTCTTCTGAAGAGCTGTGAGCCAGGCAGCAATTCCTTTATAGCTAGGAAAAAAGCAAGTTTTAGCTCTTTTTTCCCCTAGACTCTTTGGTGTCGAAGTTAAAAGCTGTAACATTATTAATACGTTTGACTTCCTTCAGGAGGAAATCATCTGCAAAAGCACATTGTCTTATTTTACATAGTTTTATTAGTTAGAAAACTTGTTGCTCATTATGCATCTCAAAGGGGTGGGGGAAGGGAAGAAACAAAGCTCAGCAAACACAGCAAACTCAAGTTGCTGGGCCCTGTTCAGGATGCCAGGCTTTTTGTTGCTCTACTTGAAAGTAATGTGACTTGTCTGTGGAGAGTGCAGCTTCAGCAATTCCGAATGAATCACAAGCCTGTGCTCCATATTTTCTCCTTTGTGAGTTTAATGTATTCAAGCAACACTGAACTGACAATTTAAATAACTACATTTTTAAACAAACGAAGCATTGATGTTAATGTATGAAAATGGTCCAAACCCCTGGGAGTCTTGGTTCCCACCATTGTTTATTCTTGACAACAGGATATAATTGCTTACTTACTTGGCAGCAAATTTAACCATCTGCTTGCTTGCATGGTCTCCCACCGCCACAAGAGCCTGGACATTAAACTGCTGCTGCCTCAGGACTAAAAAGCACTGCTTTCCTGCACGAGACAGAGAGAACACGGTACATCAGAAACATATTATTTCAGGTTTTACAAAGGAAAATGCTTTTCTACTTTAAGACTAGGTCAAAATTTACACACTCATCGGGTATATGTGTATGTTCATCTATCAGCTTCCAAAGCCAAAGTACCCACACTCAACTGACAATCACAGAAACACTAGTTTTTATGAACAACAAAAGTGCATTTGACAGGTTTCTTCTGAGAACACAGAGATACATAAATCTAGATGATTATTCTGTAACACTGAACAAATTACAAGTTATTTCAGATGACTTTCACTATTCAACTAAACGCTTCTCTATTCTGCAGGCAAGGAGACTGAGCTAACTCCCATGGAAACTTCAATCATGCAATCACAGAAGTGCTAATCAAGTGTTTACTAGTCAGAGTCCACTGCTCTATGGGGTGGTCCATCTACAGAGTTCTCTCTGCCAAAGAACATTTTAAAGAGCACACAGATTAGCAGGATAGCTCCTATCGCAGTCCACTTCCCCACTCACTTGTCCCCTGCAATAGTCCCACATTTTAAATCTTCAAGCAATTCTACTTTTGCCAGGAAAACACCACCTTTCATTAAGCCCTGTAACCAGCTGTATGTTCAGGTATGCTGACCGTTTGCTTCCCCCCCCTTTCATACAGAACTGTCATTTCTTATTCTTAACCTGAAAAATATTACTTATGCATCCTGTATCATCCATCCCTCTTCTTCCAAAGCAGGTCATTTTAAATCTCTGATCAAATTCTAGAAAACTATTTCCTCATAAAAATGAATTAATCTTTCCAAGAGCACTTGTCTTATCAGACTATCATATAAAACATCACAAGGGTATGATTTTTTATTATTCTTTTATATTAAGAATTAACCTTGGGAGAAAAAAAAAAAAAAAGCAAAAACTGGAAGTAAATAGTTACTACTTTCAACACACAATATTTTAAAATGTGTACCAGAGTGCAATCATGAATTTAGAAGACATGTTAGTCAGGCATTTTGGCCCACACCTTTGATCCCAGCACTCTGGAGGCAGAGGAAGAAAGATCTCTGAGTTTGAGACAAGCCTGATGTATAACTACAAAACAAAAACAAATAAAAAAATTTAAGATTTAAAAAGGGTATGTTGCAAGTAGAATGTCAACAGAGAATTTATTGACTATGCAGTCACATAATTGGCATATTTTTATCATGAAAAAAGACACTAACTTTTCCCTTGTATTTTACAATTTGATTCAGATACAAGTTAAAATTAAATTCAAAGGCATTGACGATACTGGATGATAAAAATGACCCCAGAAACGTTAAATGACATTATTTAAGAATATTACTATACTATATATACTATAGAACCCACAGCTGGATCTTGTGCCACTTAGAACACAATGTATGGCGAAATGGAAGGTGGTGTGCTTATTATAAACCCAGTGTAGGCTGAGAGGAGCCAGCATTTTAGCTGTTGTAGTTCATACAAAAGTAGCCCAGCTTTCTCTGCATTATAAAGCTGCCCAGCAATACAATACAGCTCTAAACCAGCACAAAGGACTCCTGAATGGAGAGTTCTAGGGAGCTTGATTAACACTCCACCAAACGGTTTGATAGAGTAAAAAACTTTGAAACCTGTTTTTTGTTTGTAAGATTTATTGGATGGATGTTTTTCAAGTCAGGATTTCTCTGTGTATCCCTGGCTGTCCAGGAACTTGCTTTGTAGACTAAGGACAGGTCTGGGATTAAAGATATGGGTCATCACCATCCCAGCAAGACTATGAACTCTAAAGATCAGGGACAACATCCTATCACTTTTACAAAGTGGTCTCTTGGGAAAACTATTAAGCCACTGTAGGTCTCTGTTCTTCATTTGCAAAATAGAGACTAGCATACTTCTCAAAGGTTTACTTTTCTTAATATAAAGATTAATAATCTATGGGCTGGAGAGATGGCTCAGTAGTTAAGAGCACTGACTCCTCTTCCAGAGGTCCTGAGTTGAATTCCCAGCAACCACAAGGTGGCTCACAACCACCTGTAACAGGATCTGATGCCCTCTTCTGGTGTGTCTGAAGACAGCGACAGTGTACTCATGTACATAAAATAAATAAATCTTAAAAAAATTTACAAGCCGGGCGTGGTGGTGCACGTCTCTGTCCAGGCAGGGGCAGGTGAATTTCTGAGTTCAAGCCCAGCCTGGTCTACAGAGTGAGTTCCAGGAAAGCCAGGGCTACACAGAGAAACCCTGTCTCGGGAGAAAAAAAAAAAAAGCAAAAAACAAACAAACAAACAAACAAACAAACTGATCAAATTATATACATAGTTCCAATATTGTTTTTGTTAAGAAGTATATTAAGGGGGTAGAGTTGGCTCAGCAGTTAAGTGTACTTGCTGCTCTTGTTAAGGACCCAGGTTCAGTTTCCAGCACCCACATGTCAACTCATAATTCTAACTCCAGTTCCAAGAGACCCAACAACTTTTCTGATGGCCTAAACACTATTCTCATGCGGTGTACATATATACATACAAACACTCATACACACAAAATAATTTTTTTGAATTACATAAAAAAGAAGTATGTTAAAATTGATTATAAGGGAAAACATCAAAATGTGGCTGGTAACTGCTGATAAAATAACAGGGAACTTTGCTCTTCTATTTTTCTATAGTTTTAAAACTTTCTATAGTCTGGGCATGCTAGTATACATCTTTAATCTCAGCACCCTGGAGGCAGAGTCAGGTCAACACTTATGAGGTCAAGGTCTACTTTTTCTATACTGTGCCATTTTAGGCCAGCCAGGTAGTACATAATGAAACTTTCAGAAACAAAACAAACAACAAACCACCACATACACACACCCTTTCTATAATAAAAATCTTTCTTAATTAAAAAGATTTTTTAAAATATGTACGTAGCCGGGCAGTGGTGGCGCATACCTTTAATCCCAGCACTCAGGAGGCAGAGGCAGGTGAATTTCTGAGTTTGAGGTCACCTGGTCTACAGAGTGAGTTCCAGGACAGCCAGGACTATACAGAGAAACCCTGTCTCAAAAAACAAAACAAAACAAAAATGTATATAAAGTATGCACATATGTGTGGGCTGGTGTTCTTCCCTATTTAAGCACATTTGGAGGCCAGGATAGCCTTCCTCAATAGCAGCCCACACTCACCACACACACACACACAAGAAAGTCACAGGACAACCTGCAGGAGTTGGTTCTCTCCTTATGCTATATGGACTCTCAGGATGTAACTCAAACAGTTTCTGAACCTTCATGAAGCTTGTCACTCTGACTATACTGGCTGTCCAAGAAGCTTAGAGGAACCCACCTGTCTTCACCTCCACCATCTCAGTGCTGGGGTTCTAGGTGTATGCCACAGTGTCTGGCTTTTAAGGGTAGGTTCTAAAGATCTGAACTCAGGGCCTTATGCTGAAGCAACAAGCACTTTACCCACTGAGTAGTCTTTCTAGGCAAAAATAAAAATAAAAAAAAATTAAAAATTACACAATCATAGATAAGGCACAAAAGGAAAAGTCAGGGCTAAAGAGAAAACACTCAAGATTCACCCTTGAGGGTGGGGTTCAACAAACAGAGTAAAGAAATGTTGGGAGTGTCTAGGAGTTAAACACAGAAGGAAACAAACATCCCAAGATCTGACACATCTGCTACTGGAAAGAAACTATGAAGGGGCAAAGTACTTAAAAAAAAAGTTTAATATTCCTTAGTTAGGTAAAATCCTAAATCTCTTCTACTAAAAACAAAAACCAAAATGAAACAAAAAAAAAAGGGCCACAGAGCAGGAAGGAGGGACTGAGCGGTCATCAGAGTCCCCTTGAGCTCACTCTGCTCTAATCCTAAATTGCCACATCTGTGAAGGCCAAGACCCAAGCACCAGGCTACATAAACTCTAAACAAAATCTACCAAAGGGGGAAAATAAAGTTGGGTGTGGTGGTAGACAGCTATAATCCTGGAACTCTGGAGGTGAACAAGATAATCAATAGTCAGATAGTTGAGGTTGAGGCCTCCCTGGGCTACATGGGACACTATCTCCAAAAGGAAAACAAAAGCCAGGAGTGGTGGCACACACCTTTAATTCCAGCACTTGGGAGGCAGAGGCAGAGAGGCAGAGGGGCAGAGGGGCAGAGAGGCAGAGGCAGAGGCAGAGGGGCAGAGGGGCAGAGGCAGAGGCAGAGGGGCAGAGGCAGAGGGGCAGAGGCAGAGGCAGAGAGGCAGAGAGG
>NC_034594.1:102897008-102900415 GCF_900095145.1 Mus pahari
AAAAAAAAAAAAAAAAAAAAAAAAAAAAAAAAAAAAAAAAAAAAAACAAAACCCAATGGAACAAAAAGCCCCAAACAACTAAAACAAACCTAAACAAAGAAAGGCAAAGCATCTCATCTGGAGAGAACCTATAGAACACTGTTCCAAAAAGAAAACCAGTAAACAATGAAACCAAGGACTAAATTATACAATAATAATATAACAGGGGCTGGAGAGACTGGACTCAGCAGTTAAGACTGCTCGCTAGCTCCTTGTCCAGAGAATCTAAGTTTGTGCCCCACTACCCACAAGGTAGCTCAAAACCCTACATAACCCAGTTCTAAAGGACCTGAACAACAATTAATAGGACTAGCATATAAAGTTCTTAAAGATTTATAAAAGCACTTCACAAAAACAAACAAACAAACAAAAAAAACAGGCAATAATTCAAAACAGGTAACATGAAAGAAAAAGAAAACAAATCATCGGGCACAGTGAGTCACGTGAGACACACACACCTCTCCCAGCACTTGGGAGGCTGCAGAAGCAGGAGGATCTCTGTGAGGCCATCCTAGTCTACAAAGTGAGATTCAGGACAGCCAGGGCTACACAGAGAAACCCTGTCTCAAAACAACAACAACCAAAACCCCACCACCACCACCACAACAAAGCAACAACAAGTTAATTGTAAGGAACAAGATGTTAGTGCTTTGAGAGCAACAGAAGTTGAAGCAAATGATGGCAATATGTTATTTACTTGTCAAATGAGCACATTTTTTAAAAAAGAATATTCAATGCTCAAAGAATTAAGTAAAAAGCATTCCACTATAACTGGAAGTAATCGTAGCCAACGCTAATTGAAGGGCAATCTGGCAATGGCCATGATGTAATTATATTTTAGTTAATTTTCTCTTTCTTTTTTGGTTTTTGAGATAGTTTCTTTGTGTAGTCTTGGTTGTCCTGGCTGTAGACCAGGCTGGCCTTGAACTCACAGAGGTCCATTTGCCTCTGCCTCTCCAGTGCCAGGACCAAAGTCCCTGTGTTACCACCACCCAGCTCAAAAATACATTTCTTAGGATGTATGTAAAGGAAATTAAGTATGGAAAAAAGTCAATGACAAAGACATTCGTACTATTCACAGAAAAGAATGGAAACTGTTATCCCTCACTTCATGTTTGCTGGCTTCATTAACACAACAGACCTACAGTCGACTTCAGTGCCACAGCCCCAAGCTGTCTCTAGGAAAGTACCTCTAAACACTACGGCTTTAAAATCATCTGCTCAAAAGGAGTGTGAAAACCCAGGAGGGAAAAGCCAGCACTGGTGTCTTGGCACAGAACTGTCCACTCAAACTACTCCCACCAGTACTTATGATCCTCAGCACCAAGTTCTGGCCATGTGCTAACAAACACAACTGTTCTTTCCCTGGCTCTGGCAGTGACACTGAAGACCATGATTTGCTTAGTTCAATGTTCTATAAGGCACTGCCTTACACACAGAGAACCAGAAGTAGTATACATTATCCTGTATAAAGTTTAAAAAGTTAAAAGCAACAACAATATGTGTGTGTGTGTGTGTGTGTGTGTGTGTGTGTTTATGTGTGTACTAGCACAGGCCCAGGCTTGAGCCCCAGCACCACAGACAATACACAGTAAATCAATCTGTGAATACCTACATGCACAGACACAGAAAGATAGAAAGTATGGCTTATAAAACTATATTATAAAACTGTTGACTCAAACATAGCTTTCATACTCAGACTCATAAAAATCAGTCTGAAAATCTTATGGCTAATTTTCTACTTATTCCTGGCTTAATTCCATATTATTTCGGTATGTAAAATAAGGTATTATTTTTATAATGAAGAAAACAAATTAAGAATATTGTAGACAGGATTACTAAGGCTTGGTTACTTTTAGTCCAGCTGAGAAAGTGTGAGCGATCCTACCTCAAAAGAGCAATGACAGAGAACACCTGACACCTTCTTTTGGTCTTTCAGGAGTGAACAGAAACATACACAAACACACACATAGAAATAAATCTTAAAAAAATATTATAAATGATAAACAACTTTAAAATGCCATTTTTAAACTTTTTTTCTTCAAGGAAGTCTACACACACCCAGGTTGGTCTCAAACTGCAATTCCTATTTTACTAGGGTCACAAATCTCAGCTTCACTGATGCATTTAAAAGCTGAACAGAGAAGCTAGAGAGATGCTCAGTGGTTAAGAGTATATTACAAGAGTTTCATTCCCAGCATTCATATCTGGCAGTTCACAACTATGTGTAGCTCAGGTGCTAGGAATCTCATGCTCTGGTCTCCAAGAGCACCTTTACCCAAAACCACACAGTTAAAAATAATATAAACTTCCACCAAAAAACCCAAAACAAACAAATAAGCAAGCAAACAAACGAAAACAAAACCTAAGACACATGGACAAGATTTTTTTTTTTAAAGAGGGGAGGGGAGTAGATCTGAAGGAAGTCATGGTCCGGCCTACATGAATTCTTTCTATCGTCCCATTATCTGAATAAAGTATGGAGCTGGACAGATGGCTCAGCAGGCTAGAGCACTTGTTCTTTCAGAAGAATAGAGCTCAGTTTCTAGCACCCATGTCAGGCAGCTCAATAAAACAATCTTAAAAAAGAAAATGAAGAAAAAGAGCCAAGCATAGTGGTACACATCTTTAATCCTAGCAACGGCAGGTTGATTTCTGTGAGTTCAAGGCCAGCCTGATCTACATAGGGTTTCAGGCTACCAGAACTACACAGAAAGACCCTGCCTCCAAAAACAAACAAAACAACAAAAAACTGCCTGAGCTCAACACAATGACTCACACCTTTGATCCAGTGCTTATGTGCATATACCCACACAAATATATGCAATAAAGTAAATCTTTAATAGTTAAAAAAGAGAAAGAACAAATGGTCGGTAGGTTCCCAGTCGAGAGAGAGAGAGAGAGAGAGAGAGAGAGAGAGAGAGAGAGAGAGAGAACGAACTAGAACTACAATATGATTGTCTGTTGGTTGGTTCAAACATTCATCAATTTAAAACTATCAGTACACTTCTCAAAGTCCAACAACAGTATTCATTTACTTAAGATTTTGTATTAGAAGACACAACTCTTAATAATTTATGGTATTGGGAAGCATGAATATAGAATGGGAGGATTTTAAAAATTATATACAAATATTAATCTGTAATAAAATAAAATAAAATAAAGTTTAAGAAATGTTGTAGCCGGGCCTGGTGGCGCAGGCCTTTAATCCCAGCACTCGGGAGGCAGAGGCAGGCGGATTTCTGAGTTTGAGGCCAGCCTGGTCTACCAAGTGAGTACCAGGACAGCCAGAGCTATACAGAGAAACCCTGTCTCGAAAAACCAAAAAAAAAAAAAGAAATGTTGTGGCCTTGGGCTGGTGAGATGGC
>NC_034594.1:102900680-102909443 GCF_900095145.1 Mus pahari
AAAAAAAAAAAAAAAAAAAGTTGCAATATGAAACACATCAAATAAATTCTTCTGAAGAGACTAAGATGACTTAGCTCGGGGCTGGAGAAATGGGTCAGTGGTCAAGAGCACTAACTGCTCTTCCAGAGGTCACGAGTTCAATTCCCACAACCATCTATACTAGGACCTGATACCCTATTCTGTAATGCAGGCATACATGGAAATAGAGCACTCATATACATAAAATACATAAATAAATATATCTTTTTAAAAAGTTTGCTTTTTTTAAAAGATGTCTTAGCTTTTTGAGTTCTGTTCATATTCTACCAATTATGATGAAACTGGGCAAGCAACTTTCTTTCTTTAGAAAGTGAATTAGGGGGGCTGGAAAGATGGCTCAGCAGTTAAGAGCACTGAGTGTTATTCTGAAGGTCCTGAGTTCAATTCCCAGCAACCAAATGGTGGCTCACAACCATCTTGAATTCAAATTCCCAGCAACCACATGATGGCTCACAACCATCAGTACAGCTAGTGTACTCATATATAATAAATAAATAAATAACTTTTAAAAAGTGAATTAGAAATGTCAGTTCTGCCTTCTTCATATATGTATAGGCATGATTAAATTTGAAAAGCAGGAAGATACAAATGAAGTTATAATAAATATAAATGTCATTAAATTTTTAGAAAATGCTAAAGAGTAGGCCAATGCCATTCTTCCATAAAAATTGAGATTTAAACAACCTTAATGTTTCTTTTAATATTTTCTTACCCAAATAATTACATCTATAAATATACAATGTGGGGATACACAGACTGACTAGAAGTTAGAAGTATATACTGCTTTTACTCAGGACCCATGTTCCATTCCCTTTAAAACCCAAATTCTGTTAGGCAGCTCACAAATGCCTTTACCTTCAACCCCATGAGATCCAAAGCTCTCTTCTAGACTCTGCAGGCACCTGAGCATATACATACCCATATAAAGACATACAACAGGCAAAACACTTATACACATTAAGATTTTTTTTTAAAAAAAAACTGTATACACATCCAAAGAGCTATAACCATTAAGCCAATCTTACCTTTTGCTCTGCTTGTATGAACTCTTGCACGAACCCAAACAACATCATCAGCTTTCTGTACTGTCAGGTCCTTAACTCGAACCAAAACTCTATCTGTAATACACAATAAAGCAATTTTAAAATTCAGATTTACAGTGATAATTGTCTGATATCCAGCTTAAAACCTTGCTATCACTTTAATAGTTCTCTTTGGTGTTTTCTCTATGCAATGCCTCCTTTATGAACTGCACGTCCTAATTACACTCTTCTACCATCTTCTACTTACTACCACCTTAAACCAAGCCACTTGCCTAAGACTAGAGCAAAACGCTCCTAACTATCTTTCTTCTAAGTCAGTCTATCCTGTAGTCATAAACCTTTCACACTGCAAATTTGTTCAACATGTCAATGCTTTTAAATGGCCAAATACAATGTACCTCACCTGCCCGGGCCAAAGCTAACAGGATGATTTGTGGCCTTGCTATGAAAACAGCCATCTGCTATAAATAGGCTAGCTACAAGGGTCTCTGACATGCCTGGATAATTGTAGTATCTTATTCCTTGAAACTTTGAGTAACCAAGGGAAGCATTGATTAAAACTAATATATAAATGCCAGGAAAAGGCTCTTGAAATTCCTTGCCTCAGGTTGAGATGGTGTAGGCCCAGGGCTGTAGTTAGCATCTTTCCCACTAGCAGGAGTTCATAGGAGAGAATGAGAAAATGTCCTAAAGGAGGCAGAGCCAAGTGGTAAAGAAAATGCTAAAGATTCACTAGTCTCTAATACAGCAGGTTCTCAACCTGTAGACCAGGGTCTCTCTGGGGTGGATGGCCCTTTCACAGGGGCCTACTTTATCTAAATACACTAGCTAGTCTCATAAGGCCAAGATGCAACTGTAAAGAAATACAGTTTACAGGAGAACACTATGGTTCTCAAGGCCCAAAGCAAAGGACACCAAAGAGGAATGCTGCCAGCAGACTACAGACCAAGCAGACATCTGCTGCATCTACTGTGCAAATCCAGGACGTACACACTGTGAGAGAGAAGACAGAACAGCCTGGGGGTTTAAAGGGGACATCTGGCAGGGCAGTGATGGCACTTGCCTTTAATCCCAGCACTCAGGAGCAGAGGCAGCTTGGTCTACAAAGTGAATTTCAGGACAGCCAGTGCTACAGAGAAATCCAGTTTCAACAAACAAACCAAAAATTTAAGAATTAGATCCGATTGGATTGGTGGTACATGCTAGTTGTAAATCAGCACTCAGAGGTATAGAGGGGAAGGTCAGAAGTTAAAAGTCACTCTTTGCCACAGAGAGTTCAAGACCAGCCTGAGTAATTCTAGTTCACAAGACTCTGCCTCAAAAAATAAAAATAAAAAAATATATTCTTTTCCAGATTAAGACCTACAGGCTGATAATGTTTACAGAGTGTGGTAATATCAATAAACCTTTATTTAAACTTCATGAAGTGTTCTAGAATTAAAAAGAAACTACTAACCTGGCTTTTCTTGTGATTGTATCATAGAGGATATCCCATATCTCTCTTTAGCATAATCCTAGAGAAAAAAAAATTTTTTGGTAAGATGACTTTTAATTTAAATACATAAATACAAGCACCTAGAACTACAAATAAATTTGTATTGATTTCTAAAAGTATACTATTAAACTCAGACATTTTAAATATGGAAATTTGTTCATATATATGAGCTTACTACAAAGAGAAAAACACCCAGTTTCTGGCTATATATTTATTATATTTACATATATGCAGATATATCATGCATAATAGTACTCCCAGGTATAATTTACACATGCATAAAATGTTTCTTAACTACCTTATTCCAAGGGAGATTAATCTACTTCAAAGAAGAGATATAAATTTCCCCTATGAAGGGAGTAAAATGAAGTCCTACAGTTTTATTAACTTCCTATTACAGGAAGAGATGTTCAAAGAGAACCAATACTTTGGGTAAGGTTTCTGAGCACCAGATGTTCAAGTTTTAGAAATCGGAGCAGTTTGATACACACCAACTACAACTTTCCTTTTGTAAAACATGACCAGAAAATTCACCTGCCTCCTATTTCTAGAAACCAGTCTATTAATAACAGATTACAGTTTGAGAATGGCAATGTTATCAAATTTCATGGAGTAAGTTAGGAACAGGAGCTGAAGTTCAGGCTATGAACTACACTTATTTAACAGTTAAGTAGTCTTTCATTTTATCTTACTTTACCTCTACAATGATCTTTAAGTTCCTTCCATTTATTTATAGAACTCTATTATAATGTCTACCATATACTGTATCTTATACCTATACTACTTACAAGGGTGTGTTGATAATTTATACAATTAGACACACTAAAACACACAAAAAATAATTTCCTTAGTTTTTTTTTTTTTTTTGGTTTTTTTTTGAGACAGGGTTTCTCTGTATAGCCTTGGCTGTCCTGGAACTCACTCTGTAGACTAGGCTGGCCTCGAACTCAGAAATCCGCCTGCCTCTGCCTCCTGAGTGCAGGGCTTAAAGGCATGCGCCACTACGCCTGGCTCCTTAGATTTTTTTTTTACAAGGTAGTTTTGAAAGATGTCTGAAACAGTTTCTGTTCTTCTACATTCTCTTGTTGAAATTCTCTTTTCAATAAGAGAAACTTTTATTTTTTTCAAATATACCGAAATAAATCATGTTTCAGGGCTTACCAAGCAATCACTTCTGAATGTTAATAAAATACATTTACAGAGTAAATGAGCCACAGTAGAAAGACACTGTTACATAGTGACATGTGCCATAAATAGGTGGTGCATTTGAACCAAAGGGGGGAAAAAATAAGAAAAAAAGTGTCATTGTTTCTATTCAGTATTCGCATTTCAACAGAACTAAATATTAACTTATTATTCTGAGTTATGACGTAGTTAGCAAATGCTGAATTCCTCCACCAAAAAACTAGGAGCCAGGAAAAGATTAAGGTCTAAGTATTACTACAATACAGCTAACTTGGAGGGTTTCAAACCTTGGTTTCTGGAACGTGCTAAAGGATCACTGAGGGTTACCTCTGGGAGCTGCACTAACTTACCTCACAGGGTCACTGAGAAAGGAAACCAAGATAACACGTGTGGGCAGCTGTCACAAGGGAAAGTCATTAAATGCACTGGCAGCTCGTGCTGCAAAGGGCTGTCTTCACTGGCCAGAACATCATGAGGGCTAACGAGGGTATCGATTAGTAGTGGGACTGGGATGGTGTGTTCCGTGCAGGACGTGCTAACCTAGGGAGGCTCGTGTGACCCTCGCCGCAGCCACTTCCGGTTCCGTGAGCGCCACGCGTTTGCCCGTCCCCCCCCCCCNCCCCGCCCCGCCCCCCACGAACACGGTTCTTCCAGGCCACGGTCCCAAGAGTTAACAGTCCCGAGGAGTTCGGGCCGCGCGCCCAAGCACGTCCCCTGGGGTCCTCGGGAGCACCGGCCTGCGACGCGACACCCCACGAGGTGTCAAAGCGAGTAAAGCACTGACGGGAGCTACGGAAGCGGCGCCCGGATCGCCCCACTCCCTCCCTCTGCGCACTCCCCGACCCGGGGGGAAGGAGGCAACCCACTTCCGCCGCGTCCACGATCTCCCGCGGCTTCTCTTGACCCTTACGGCTGGCGTTGGCGCTGGGCATCAGGACACTGGATTTGGGGAGCGGATACCACCCTCCCTCGCAGGCTTCCGTAGGGCAGGCTAAGAATCGGACCCTCCCGCACAGGCTCGCCCTCCCAGCCCGGGTTCTAAGCCCCGCGTCTCCGCGTGGAACCTGGGCTTCAGAAATATCGCGAGAGCCACAGAGAGCTCTCGCGCGCCGGCGCCAGCAGCTCCTCCCTCTGCCCTGCCCACGGGAGCCATGGGGCGTGACCCAGAAGTGGGTGTGGTCCCGCAGGATAGGTTCCGAGGAATCTTTCCTGTAGCGCCTCTTGACCTACCTCTTGGTCTAACTTCATTGCTCCCAGAGTCCCTCTTTTTAAATTTAATTCTAATTAATTTAAAGACAGGATCTGTGTAATGCTGTCTGGCCTGGAACTCCCAAGGATCCTCCTGCCTCTGCTCCCTGAGTGCTGGGATTAAGAGGGTGAAACACCACTGTTTGCTTGTATATTTAGAGACAGGGAGTGGGGTGGGGTGAGTATCATTGTTTCACCCTCCCTCGCAGACAGCTTGTCATAGCGTTCTGCAAGCTCAGGCCCCAATCTCCGCTTTTGGAATTAATGCCTGCACTGCCCTGTGGAGGCCTCTGGTCAACCTGCTCTGTGTGGAAAGGCAGGATGCTGTGTTATACAGGTAGGCTGGTAGGCTCCTAAGGCAGGATGGAGTACTGTTTTAAAAGCAATAGCCTACAGGGTTTCCTTGGCTTGCTGCCTTGTGAAAGGCAATGCAAAGTGTTGATTGTCCAATGGGTGAAGCTTCCCTAAGTTAGACTTTTGAAAAATGCTGTTGGTTTTTATTGAATGTGGGCTTTGGTTATTCGGGCCTGCAGTTAAACCACTCAGGAAGCAGAGGCACAAGAGGGAGGCCAGCCTTGTTTGTGTAGTGAGACCCTATCTCAAAACAACAACCAAAACGAAAAGTTTGTTGGGATGAAATTTGAAGACTTGATTACATACTACTTCCCGTGCTGGACACAAGCTTTAGCTGTCCCTGTCACATTTCAGCTATCTGTAGTGTCTTATCTTGGCATAAAATGTCATGGTCAATACATGTTTACAGGATACAAGTGCCCCCCCTCCGCAACCCCACCTCATCCCCTCAAATGAAAGCTCTATGGGAATAACTTTACTTGGATCTGGAATCCAGGTAAGATAGACATGGTGGCTCCAGAGAGTGAAGTTTACTATGTAATTATAGGTGTGTGTGTGTGTGGGGGGGGAATACGGTCCAATTAACTCATCAGTGGTTATAAATATCTGCTTTGTGCTAAGTGTTATATAAGCCATTGGCAATAAAATGATTACTGATGGTGCGTGGAGTTAACTCTGGCCTGGAGCCTGAGCTGACCCTCCTCCTTGATGCAGGCTGACTGCCGAGAAGAGACACAGCTTAATAATCTGCTCCTGACTGCTCAAAACAGAAGAATGTATTCATTCCCTAGGGAATGACAGTGAATACTTATGGTCAATAACACATTCCATTATAGTCAAGGGATTCCAATGCAGAAAGCATCTGAACCTGCTCCATTTTTAAAAGAAGTATTTATTCCCTTCGCCTTAGTACTGATGTATGACCTGGTTGACAGAAGGCAACACATAAATTCTGTTGTCACTTGGTAGGGTGGGATTGTCATATTTCAGTGTGTCCACAAGACTCCGTTTGTTTGTTTGTTTGTTTGTTGTTTTCCTGCATATGTCTTACTATGGCCCCTTTGCTTTGATAGAGTATTCTTATTTAGGTCATAACTTTGGAGTAATGATGTAAAAATGTGTAAGAAATATCAACTATGACTTTTTCTATCGAATACTATAAAACTTGTGTTTAGGACCAGGAATTCAAATCTTTTTATCTCCCTTTCCTTGCAAGACTTATGAAAAATGCTTTAGTTCCCTACCCAGTAAAACCTTGGTTTACACAAAGGCTCCATGCTCTAGTCTAGGAATTCGATGGCCTGGAACAGTGACCCTTTTCTCCTTGGAGCAGTGACCCCTTCCCGCTTCCTCCATTTCCTGTGCACTGGTTCTTTGCAGACTAGTCAACTGAATAAGACTGTGAGGTCGGACCCCAGCCAATGGGGAAAAGACACGGCTGAGTTAAAATGAAAACCAAATGTACTTCCTGTGTTGGGATGTTTGATGTTCAGAGGTTACCCTTGATCAAGAGTCAAGTTTACCTTGACCAGATACTTCAGTTGGAATGGTCGTCTCTTTCTTTGTGATTCTGAACTTATTTCTAACTATGTGCTCTTGCTTTCTCACCCAACAGAAGAAAAGCATTTGCTGCATCAGTGGCATACTATACTCCTGAGGTCTCCCAAGTGTCAGTAGTTGGGGTTTCTCAGCAGAAGAGCACGTTGGCAGATTGGGGCCAAGGAATGCCATAAAGTCACACATGCAACAGACCTCACTCGAGAGATTTAGTGGGGCTTGGGGAGTATACAAAGACGGCCTTTGAGCAAGGATGGAGGAGAAAGAGAACAAGTTGTGAAGACACAGGCTTTATAAAGGGGTACAGTACATGTGCGCAGGGAGAATACGCAAATGGGCTGCGTTTGGTGACTGGTGAGATGACATGGCTGGTGTCTCTTGAGTTACTGGAGGCAGGCTGGGTGGGGAAGACCTGGCTCTGGGATGAGGACAGTTCTTGGTTTTCTTTCTTTTTTTTTTTTAATATTTATTTATTTATTATATGTAAGTACACTGTAGCTGTCTTCAGACACTCCAAAAGAGGGAGTCAGATCTTGTTATGGATGTTGTGAGCCACCATGTGGTTGCTGGGATTTGAACTCCAAACTTCCAGAAGAGCAGTCGGGTGCTCGTACCCACTGAGCCATCTCACCAGCCCAGTTCTTGGTTTTCTAACATTCCTCTCTCTTATTTATTATAAAAGGCGAGGAAATAGGAAGGGGTGACAGGTGAGAGAAATGGGGGCGCCGTGTTCTTTAGCTTGCTTCCTGCTGTCTGGGGACGGTGTCATCTTTGGAGTACTCTTGATCCTCACCATCAGGAAGTATTCAGTAGTTATAAGTCTCTGGCTCTGTGGCTAGGGGTTGGTGGTTCTGTAACAACTGATTAAATGTTTGATTAGAGAGTTTTTGAATCTGTTGTCTGAGAAAGGTAGAGAAGAGGTTGATAAAGTTAGCAAAAGCAGGACCACGAGAAGGGGGAGGCCCAGGAAAGGAAGTATTCTCTTCCATATGGGGCCCTCAAAGGCCCAGGGGCTGGAGGCATTGAGTTTTTCCTTACATTTTTGGAGGTCTGTTTGAAGTTGTTGGATTTATTTTGTATTGTACTGGATCGACTGACATAGAAGCAGCGTCCCTCTTGGAGGAAGAGACAAAGACCCCCTTTTCAGCTGTAAAAAGATCTAGTTCTTGTCTATGTTGGAGTACCACTGCTGCCAAGAGTCAATTTGTCCTTGAAGGGTGAGTATGGTTTGGGCCATCTACTGGAGGACCTGAATAAACTGGGAACATAACTGAAGGTACTTGCCAGGAGGGTGGTCAGTCCTGCTGGTCCACGTAATTCCTGTGACGGCCAGAAGGGGCAGGATTTGAACTGGCCTTTTATCATGTAGGGCAGCTATTGAGTCCACAACCAGAATCAGTACAGGCTCCTCTTCTGGTGTCATCCGCAACTTGGGGAAGAGAAATACTAGCATGCAAACTCCTAACCAACTGGCAGGTAGGTGTTGGGAGACTTGAGTACAGTGAAGAATCAAAGCATTGGGCTACTGGGGCTGAGATGGGGTGGCAAGGGTTACAGTTTTATTGCAGTCTTAAGAAATTTAATGCCCCTACAAAATGTGTCCTGGATGCCTCAAAGTAGTTTGCCATGCCAAAGAGGGTGGTAAGAAAAAGGTAAGGAGTTGTGACAACACTGGTCTCAGGGAAGTTGGTGAATGGCGATGTAAGATTGTTTGATGACGAGCCGGGCGTGGTGGTGCACGCCTTTAAGCCCAGCACTTGGGAGGCAGAGGCAGGCGGATTTCTGAGTTTGAGGCCAGCTTGGTCTACAGAATGAGTTCCAGGACAGCCAGGGCTACACAGA
>NC_034594.1:102909481-102920627 GCF_900095145.1 Mus pahari
TGCATGCCTTTGATCCTGGCACTCAGGAGGCATAGGCAGACAGATCTAGTGTACTTACATATAATAAATAAAAAAAAAAAAAAAAAAAAAAAAAAAAAAAAAAAAAAAAAGATTGTTTGATGACTTTACAGGAGAGGCTATAAGTAAGCTGTTGCAGTTGTGAGCTAGTCCCAGGAGGAACTCACGGCCAGCAATCCCCAAAGTGGCCAGGTTGAATGACATTAAGGAGTTGGTAGGTCTATGGAGGTCAGAATCTTGAGGCAGGAGTCAAAATGACAGGTTTGTATTATGTAGGAGAAGGGATGTTAAAGAGGTTACAACCTTGGAGGGATGTTAACTCACGTCCATTATTTCTCCTAGCTCCAAGGGTTGAGTAACTGGGATGTATTTTCTCTGAATTTTAACTGTGCTCACTGGGTGCTGGGGGTGAGGGCTGAAGAAACAGTAGAACTTACTGGTAACACACCCGTTTCTCACCTGGGAATCATACAGACCCCTGAGATAGAGATGAACAGCCTCATTTTGTAGACAGAGGTAGGAATTGGAGCTAGGTACGCATGTGGCACATAGTATTGGCAAAACCAGTCTAGTAAGGGCAGCCTCCATGTACATCTGGCGACTCTTTGCAAGAACCTTCTGTCTGGTCACGAGGAAGTAGGTGAAAAGGTCATGAAATGAAGGAGGAGAGGTGACCATAGGGGTGATGGGAGTTTTACCTGGCTTCTGACAGCCGGCTATGGAATAATTCCCGAGCCTATTTGGAAGGACTGATTTGTAGAAGTGAGGGTCTCTTATCTGTATGTGTAAGAGTTACCCTGGACAGAAGTGGATAGGAGGGAGAGGAAGAAAACTCTATATCCAGTTTAGTAGAGTCAAGCTTGGCTGCCAGAGTGAAGCCCCATTCTCCTGGAAGCCGGAATAAGGTGGCTGATCTCGGTGTCCTCTGACACTTAAGGGAGCAGGGTCCTGTTGGGGTTGAAATTATCTTGAGGCAGAGGAGTAAAGGGCTTGAGGTGGGATAGGGGAATCAAAGAGGGAGACTCTCAAGCTTAGCAGCTGTGGGGGTTACAAGAATTACCTTAAAGGGACTCTGCAATTTAGGGGGAAAGGGTGAGAGACATTGGTTTGGAGGGGAGAGGACCTGATCTCCAATAGTGACTGCGGACAAACAGGAGTTGGCACATAGTCAGGGTAGGTAATGGTCAGTAAAGTTCCATAGGAGACAGAGGAGATGGCAGAGTAAAGAGGTGAGTTGGTGATCAGGGAAAATCGAGTTGTTTGGGTGGACGACAGGGGGTCAGAACTGGTTGTCCATACATGAGCTCATAAGGAGAGATGGAAAGAAGTCACTTGGGGAGAGCCTGTAGCCTGAGAAGGGCTTTACCCAATTAAGGTGAAGTTCTTGTGAGAGTTTGAAAAGGGTGGTTTTAAAGGAGCCATTAGTTCATTCTCTCTTTCCTGAGGACTGGGGGTGGTATGGGATATGGAAGTGCCAACTGATGTTGAGGGCTTTACATAGGGTTTGGGAGACCTGGGAGGTGAATTCAGGACCATTGTCTAACTGGAGGCAGGTGGGGATTCCAAAGCTGGGAATGGTCTCCTGGGGTAGGAGGAGGGCAGAGACTGGCTGAGCCCTTTTGTTGGTGGTGAGGGATGCCTCCACCCACCTTGAGAAGCTGTCCACCAAGACCAGGAAGTATGTAACACATTTGATTGTGACACGTGGGTTTAGTCAAGTTGCCATCAGTTCCAGGGAGTCTCTGGCTTGGTGAATAGGAAAGGTGTGTGTGTGATAGCTGGAGTTGGGGTCTGACATCTAACAGATTTTACAAGAGGCAGTAATAGCTCTTAAGAAATGTAAATCTGACGCCTTTAATCCCAGCACTTGGGAGGCATAGGCAGGTGGATTTCTGAGTTCGAGGCCAGCCTGGTCTACAAAGTGAGTTCCAGGACAGCCAGAGCTATACAGAGAAACCCTGTCTCGAAAAACAAAAACAAAAACAAAACAAGAAATGTAAATCTGGGCTGGATGGCTCAGAGGGTAAGAGCTGCTCTTCCCAAGATCCTGAGTTCAAATCCCAGCAACCACATGGTGGCTCACAACCACTGTAATGAAAAAGCCCTCTGCTGGTGTGTCTGAAGTCAGCTACAGTGTACTTATGTATAATAATAAATAAATCTTTGGGCTGGAGCAAGCAGGGACTGAGCGAGCAGAGTTGACTCGAGCTAGTGGGACAGACAGAAGCAAGCAGAGGTCCTAAAAATTCAATTCCCGGGCCGGGCGTGGTGGCACACGCCTTTAATCCCAGCACTTGGGAGGCAGAGGCAGGCAAATTTCTGAGTTCAAGGCCAGCCTGGTCTACAGAGTGAGTTTGAGTTCAAGGACAGCCAGGGCTATACAGAGAAACCCTGTCTCAAACAAACAAACAAACAAACAAAATATCTTTAAAAAAAATAGAAATCTAAATCTAGCTCCCAGGGACTGGACCACCAACCAAAGAATACACATGAAGGGACCCAGGGCTCTGGCCACATATGTGGCAGAGGAGGGCCTTGTTGGATATCAGAGGGAGGGGTGGCCCTTGGTCCTGAAGGGGTTCAATGCTCCAGTGTAGTGGAATGCCAGGGCAGGAAGGCGGGAGAAGGGGGGTGGGTGGTGGAGCACCCTCATAGAGGCAGGGGGAAGGGGACCTGGGATAGGGGTTTCCGGAGAGGAGACCTGGAAAGGGGATAACATTTGAAATGTAAATAAAGAAAATATTCAATAAAAGAAAAATATTAAAATAGAATAAATAAAAATTTAAAAAATTAACTCAAAAAGAAGAAAAAAAGAAAAAAAAAGTAAATCCTCAGGCATCTACTGCAGATGGGTCTTAACAAACTGAGACAAGGCTTGGCTCTCTGGATGAAAGAGCTGCTGATAGAATTTGTTGAGTGTCAGGGGTGATAGTGGGGATATGGGTTGTCATTTAAGGATGTCTTGTGGTGGGTGGTATAGGCCTGGGCCTCCAAGGGCTGCAGCTCTAGCTACTGCGTTGACTATTATTTCCCCTAGAGATGACAGAATTGTCAGTCTGGTGGAACCAGTGCTAGACAATTCCTGTAGCCTTGGGGATGGGAGGCTTTTAGGATGCCATTATTTGGTCTGGCTTGGTTATTGAGCCTCCTTTTGTAGTAAGTAGTATGCCTACAAAAGTAGTGTTCCAGACGACAACAAGAGGCAGGAGGATGTGAAAGGCATACTTGTAGTCTGTGGAGATGTTTGGGGACTGTCCTTGTGTCACTTGGAAGGCGTGGGTGAGAGCTATTTGTTCAGCCTGTCGATTAGTGGTATGGGCAGGGAGGGGTGTGCCTCAACCACCTCAGTATCTGACTCCATGGCATGGCCTGCTTTTTGGACCCCTTGTGTAAAATGGAGTTGCCATCTGTGTACCAGCTATAGATGGCCTGAGGCAATGTGTCCTCCTGTATGTATGAGGGTTGTCTCAGTTGTTCCTTTAAGGTTTCAATGAAAGAAAGATATTAGGAGTGATCTTCGTTAGGCCAGGGAAGAAGATTTGAGATGTTGAGGGGTGGGCATGATTGGAAAGTAAGTGTCACATTTTTAACTAGTGAGAGAGAGGGAGAGGGAGAGGGAGAGGGAGAGGGAGAGAGAGAGAGAGAGAGAGAGAGAGAGAGAGAGAGAGAGAGAGAGAGAAGAAGAAGAAGAAGAAGAAGAAGAGAGAAGAGAAGAGAGAAGAGAGAAGGAGCGAGCCCAGGAAGGAGATAGAATTTATAAGCCTTTACATGTTAAGACAGGGGCAGGTTGTGGGAGAAGAAGATAGTGGTGGGTAACCCAGGAATGAGGGCTTTTCTTTTTATTCATGTATGAGGAGCTCAGCAGCAGGTCCCCATCCTTAGTGATCAGGTCTAATTTCTTTGACAAGTATGCTGCAGATGCCAAGGAAGGTCCTAATTGGTGGCCTGAACCCTCAAGGGCATGTCCCTCTTTCTCTATTAACATAATGGGAGAAGAGACAGGTTAAGTCTGGGAGGTTAAGGGCTGGAACCTGAAGGAAGACCTGTTGGAGCTTCTGAAAGGGCTTGATAATAGGTGTGAGAAGGGGTTTATGTGAGGGGCCAAGGGCTCCCCCATATAGGCAAAGGAAGGAATCCAGGAGCATAGGAAACCAGCTCTTCCTAGGAATGATAAAATCTCTTTGGTAGAGGGGACTGTTGCTGGAGAGGGAGAAGAGACTGAAGGATACAGAAGAGAAGAACGACTGTAGATTGAGGCCTGTAAAGGGAGTGCTCATTAGCAGGATCAAGAGAGTGGAGGACTCCTCTTGTTCAGACTTCATAGCAAGAAGGAGCAGAGTTGGGGAACAGGAAGAACAGAGGGAAGGCTTAGAGCTCAGGTAAGAGACTGCTTGAGCACAGGGAATCGCCGTTTCTCTAATCATTTGCAATAGTTGTAGAGGTCCTTAATAATGTTGGGATCTAGGGTGCTGCTGGCTGGCCATTTTGATTGATTATCTGAAGGGTATTGAGGTCAGATTTAAGTGCAAAGGCAGTTAAGTTTAGAGGCCTTTAAGGCAGGCATTAGATGAAGAGGTAAGAGGTTCTCCAAGAGGCATTTCAGAAGGCCAAAACCAAACTGGAAAAGAAAGCTCCACCCAAGGGAAAGGACCAGAGTGGGATCATTGATGTAGGTAAACCATAGTCTTAGAGACCATGACTGGAGTTCCTCTGCCTTCAAGAATACTAGAGAGATGACCAGTGCTTAACAGGTCACTCTCTCCGATCCAGGGAACTGTTTATGCCAACCGAAGGGAACACATATCAACTGCTGCTGTTGGATGGGGTTCCCAGTGATTGGTGAACCAGAAGGTGAGTCTGTTGCAAGGGGGCTGGAGATAGGGTCCTAGTACAGCTTAAACCCCTTAAGGGAATGCTCAGGTACCAAGATATCATACCAAGTCTCTGCACCAATGTTAGGGTTTCTTGGAAGAGTACCATGGCAGATGGGGGCTAAGGAGTGCCACAAAGTTACACCATGCAACAGATCTCAAGGGGGAGATTGATTGGGGGGAGGGTATACAAAGGCTGCCTCTGAGCAAGGATGGAGGAGAAAGAGAGCAAGCTGTGAAGGCACAGGCTTTATAAAGGGGCACAGCACATGAGCAGAGGGAGAACATGCCACCCATGGTGACAGTGGAAGTGTCTTGCCTTTGGCAGCCGGTGCTGAGTTACTGAAGGCCGCTGCGAGGCAGGGCACCTGGTTCCGGAATGTGACTTGTTCTTGATTTTCCAACATCAGTGCCATGATTAACTGGAGTTGGGGGCTGAACTGTATGGTCCCCTTTACCCCTAAGCATTCATATTTTGAAATCCTAACCCAGAATGTGACTGCACTAGAACACAGGATCTTAAAAGAGATAACTAGGTTAGAATAAGGTTGTTGGTGTGAGCCCAAATCCAGTGTCCATATAGCGGGAGGGAATTAGACTAGGAGAACTGTGGAAATTCCTTACCAAACATTTGAGGTCATATCTGGTGGGGAAGTTCTCCTCTGCCTTTCACCACTAAGGATTTGGCTCCCTCTTAAAGCTGTTTTCCTCAGACTCTTGGTTAAACTTTATAAGAAATTCAATGTCTGAAGCAGATTGAGTAGCTGGTTTATTAAATAGGGCTGCTGCTAAAGTGGTAGCTTACAGGATTAATCCCTTACTTCCTCATCAATTACTTATCCTTTTTTCCTCCTTATCATCTCTGGAACTATATATCAACAAGGGAGTGGTATTATAGAAATTTATGCATGTCACAATTCTCTGCAATGATCTGTAACTCCTTATTTACAAGACTTGATAATGGTGGGAAGTACACATCTTTTTAAACAGCTTACTAGTAAAAGCCTACAGAAAAATCACTGTGCCACTAAATAAAATACAGGTTGATTATTTGTTCCACTCTGATAATAATTGGCTGATAGCATTAGCATGTTACTCAGGATATATAAATCATATTACCCCAAAGATTCCCTTTAAGAATTTTTTAAAATACCCCATGGACATTACCTAAAATTATATCTAAAAAATCCTATATAAATTGTGCTTAATGCTTTTACAGGTTGAGGTAACTCTTTGTCTTAGGGTTTTATTGCTGTGAAGAAATTCTTATAAAGGAAAACATGTAGTTGGGTCTGGCTTACAGTTCAGAGGTTTAGTCCATTGTCATCCTGGTGGTAGGAACCATGGTGGCACACAGGCAGACACGGTGCTGGAGAAGGAGCCAAGAGTTCTACATCTGGATTGGCAGGCAGCAGGAAGAGAGAGTGACACTGGTCCTGGCTTGACCATCTGAACCCTCAAAGCCCACCCCCAGTGACACACTTCCTCCAACAAGGCCACACCTCCAATAATGCCACTCCCTATGAGTCTATGGGGGCCATTTTTCATTCAAACTACCACCCTCTTTGAAAGCGCTTGTGTTTTATATAGAAATACCACGTCTTCTGTGAAGAAGATTCTACCCCTCCCTTATTGCACAGCTCGGCAGTCTGAACTCACTGTAATCAATTAGCTTAAATTACATGTTTTCAGCCATTGAATATTTCACCTGACTCTGCACATTGTGCTCAAACTGTTTCTCTTTTAAAAATTGCAAGGCCTAAAACCAACCCCATTACTAATCTATTTCACAGCTACTTATCTCCTTCAGACGTCTATATGACAATGAACTTTTTTTTATAACTCATATTCATGCTTATTTTAATTTTCCAGGTCTGTAAACATCTACCAATGTTTAAGCCAATGTGCTGGCCACCACTGTGCCCTAATGCTTCCTCTTCAGGCCACACAAAACTCTCACAGACTTTTTCATCAAAATGCAAAATCTTCACAGGTGCAATTCTCTTCACCTTGTGAGAAAGCTTGGCAGATCATTAAGGCCTGCCCATCTTGTCCTCTTTCTCCTACTGCCATCTGCCAGTGGAATTAATCCTAAAGGGTTAAAATCTAATGTCCTTTGGTAAACAGATATTACTCATATCTCAGAGTGTGAGCACCTAAAGTTCATGTAATGGTTGATACTTTTTTTTCTTTTCTTTTGTTTTCTTTTCTACTCTTCTTTTTTCTTCTCTTTTATTTTTTTTTTTTTTTTTTTTTTTTTTTTTTTTTTTTTTTTTTTTTTGAGACAGGGTTTCTCTGTGTAGCCCTGGAACTCACTCTGTATTCCAGGCTGGCCTCGAACTCAGAAATCCACCTGCCTCTGCCTCCCAAATTCTGGGATTAAAGGTGTGCACCACCACACCTGGCTAATGGTCCATACTTTTGGAATATGGTTGTTGCTTCTGCTCACGGGGGTGAGATACCCTGGATGCCATTAATCATTGATTTTATCCATTTCCTCCCTAGGACTTCAACTAAAAACTGATGATGGTCCTGCTTATACTAGAAACTGCTCTGAAGAATTCTGCAATTTATGGAATACTAATTATGGGAATATTCTGGAATTCCTTATAACCTACAGAATCAGGCTATTGTGGAATAATAATTAAATGGTAAATTTTAAAAATAAAGGGCTGGAGAGATGGCTCAGTGGTTAAGAGCACTGACTCCTCTTCCAGAGGTCCTGAGTTCAATTCCCAGCAACCACATGGTGGCTCACAACCATCTGTAATGAGATCTGATGCCCTCTTCTTGGGTGTCTGAAGTCAGCTACAGTGTACTTACATATAATAAATAAATAAATCTTTAAAAAATAAATAAAAAGGGGATATATATATACCCATCTAAGTCTCTTACACAGTATGTGACATTTAGCTATGCTAACTTTAAATTTTTTCATTTTAAAGGGTAATGATTCTTCTGCTGCCACAGGGATTTTGCTCTAATGAAGACACAGCCTAAAATATATGTTAAATGGAAAGATCTAGAAATTAATCAGTAGAAAATCCCCAATGCTCTTCTAACACCAGGGTGAGGTTATGCTTATGTCTTTCCCGGAAATGAACAAAATCTCACATGGTTCCCACTATGATGCATTTGACCAGGACAACATCCCAGAGACCACTGATAAAAATGTCCAAAAGTGGATATGACAAACCCATCAAAAGGACCCATCTCTAGATGAAAAGGAAGCTGATAACCTGGGGAGACATCAAGGCTTTAACTCGACAAGCCAAGACCTTGGGGAGACTACAAGGAGACAATTCTACTGCCCCAAAATAATGCTGTTATCTTTATTGACTATAGTCTATAGTACTATAGACTATATTGGTAATTCTCAGCTTGTCAGTGCAGAATCCAAATGCTTTTTTATCATGGAGAATAGAAGGCACACCCGTAACAGGAGACAGTGTGCTAAGGGACATAGCTCTAATAGGAAAGCATATGAAGCATTGCTTTTAGGTGACGACGATGATGATGATGATGATGATGATGATGGTGATTATCATTACTATTATTAACAATCCCAGAATGACTACTGGAATATAAATAGAGGTTTCAAAAAATGGCCTGTATGAATAGTGTACTGGCTGGTTTTGTGTCAGCATGACACAAGCTGGAGTTATCACAGAGAAAGGAGCTTCAGTTGAGGAAATGCCTCCATGAGATCCAGCTGTAAGGCATTTTTTTCAATTAGTGATCAAGGGGGATGGGCCCCTTGTGGGTGGGACCATCTCTGGGCTGGTAGTCTTGGGTTCTATAAGAAAGCAAGATGAGGAAGGTGCTGGTCCAGCTGTAGGCTGTGAGAGGCCCCTGTCCAGATGGCAACAGTAGTTCTAGGGGGAGACACCATGAGCCCTGAGCATATCTTCCCCAATCAGACTGAGGACTTAGGTCCGCATCAGGGTTCTACAGAAGGAACTGGAGATTGGAGCAGTGAAGAACCCGAGGAAGAGCAGGAGGAAACAGGAGCAGGCCCAGCAAGCTACTCGTACCAGCCCCTCAATCAAGACCCTGAACAGGAAGAGGTGGAATTGGCACCAGTGGGAGAAGATGGAGCCGCTGACATCCAAGATCGGACCCAGGCCCTGGGGCTTCATCTGCCAGACCCTCCATTGGAGAGTGAGGATGAAGATGAGGAGGGAGCCGCGGCATTGAGCAGCCACAGCTCTATCCCCATGGACCCAGAACACGTAGAGCTGGTGAAAAGGACGATGGCTGGAGTAAGCCTGCCTGCACCAGGGGTTCCTGCCTGGGCTCAGGAGATCTCAGATGCTCCGTGGGAAGATGTGGTGCAGAAAGCCCTCCAAGCCCGGCAGGCATCCCCTGCCTGGAAGTGACCAGAGAGTGGGCTGCCTTACCTCCCTACATTCCGAGCCAGGACCAGCACAGGACTAACAACTCTGGTCTTAACAGCCTTCTTCTTCCCATGTCCCTTTCACACCACGGCGAATCAGACCTCTCAGAGACCCACTTTATTCAGTTCTGTACATATGGGGACATCAGCCCAAGCCCAGCCCACCTTAGCATGTATCACTCTGTGGAGAATAAAGCACCCTATGTACACAGCCAAAAAAAAAAAAAAAAAAAAAAAAGAAGAAGAAGAAGCAAGATGAGCGGCTGGAGAGATGGCTCAGCGGTTAAGAGTACTGATTCTCTTCCAGAGGTCCTGAGTTCAATTCCCAGCAACCACATGGTGGCTCACAACCATCCGTAATGAGATCTGATGCCCTCTTCTTGGGTGTCTGAAGACAGCTACAGTGTACTTACATATAATAAATAAATAAATCTTAAAGAGCAAGTGAGAGAGCTACTCGCTAGCAAGAGAGCTAGCCAGTAAGTAACACCCCTCCATGGCTTCTTCATCAGCTCCTGCTTCCTGACTTCCTTTTTTGATGAACAGCAGTGTGGAAGTGTAAGCTGAATAAACCCTTCCCTCCACAACTTGCTTCTTGGTCATGATGTCTATACAGGAATAGAAACCCTGACTAAGACAAATTGGTACCAGAAGTGAGGTATTCCTGTGAAACCCTGACCATGTTTTGGGGAGGACTNTGGAAGGACTTTGGAACTTTGGACTAGAAGATCCATTTGGTGATAAGAGCTCTGTGGGTTGTTCTGTAGAAGCTTGGAAGATAATGTTGAGAATGGTGCAGAAGATGGAGGCCTGACTTGTGAAATTTCAGAGGGAAGATTAAAGACTCTTATCAGGGCTGTTGCTATTTTGATTGTGAAGATTCTGTGGTTTTGGTTAGCCGGGACTGAAGAATCAGCTGTGATTAACAAGATACCAGGACTACTAAAGCAAAAAACTTTGAATTACTGGGACTATTGATGCTGGTTAGCTGGAGCTAAGAAATTAGCGGTGATTAAGAAGAGACCAGCATCACTGAGGTGAAATCTTCTGGGAAGTGTTTTCTGAGNGCACAGAGGCTGTGTTCCAGAGATAGCCAAGGTTGTACCTTGTGCTGTGGCTGGACTTGGTAATGTCTAAGAGTCACCCAGGTGGTACTGGTTTTGCAGGCATGAGGAGGTCATGAAGAGCAGCCGAGGCCATGGAAGCACTCTGAGAGGCCATGGAAGGCCATTGGTGAAGGTGCAGCCTCAGTTGTAGTTGATGACCCAGGACTTGAAGAGGTCATGCAAAGGAGTTGAGGCTTGGCCCCACGAGCCTATTGGTGAAGCCTAGTTACAACAAAAGACAGCAGTGTTTTGGAGATGCCAGTACCATGAATGACCACCAAGAACAGCAACAGCAGTAGAGTACAGGTAGCTGGAGCCTAGAGGACAAGGTGTGTGCTACAAAGGCAGAGCTGGAGAAGTGACCCAAGCCCTTGGAGGAATCCATAAGAAGTTCGTGAGTGGATCCCAGACATTGGACAGTTGGAGTTTGCTTCTGCTTTTGCTTTTGATTGTGCCCTGATAATTTTCCCTCTTGAAGGACGTATTTAGTATTTTAGTTAAGAGACTTTTAATTGTAAAAAATCTTTGGATTTTAAAAGAGGTTGGATATCTATATCTGTATAGATATAGATATAGATATAGATATATGATTTATTTATTTATTTATTATATGTAAGTACGCTGCAGTTGTCTTCAGACACCCCCAGAAGAGGGCATCAGATCTCATTATGGATGGTTGTGAGCCACCATGTGGTTGCTGGGATTTGAACTCAGGACCTTCAGAAGAGCAATCAGTGCTCTTAACCGCTGAGCCA
>NC_034594.1:102921252-102940355 GCF_900095145.1 Mus pahari
AGGAGCTTCAGTTGAGGAAATGCCTCCATGAGATCCAGCTGTAAGGCATTTTCTCAATTAGCGATCAAAAGGGGAGGGCCCCTTGTGGGTGGTGCCATCCCTGGGCTGATAGTCTTGGGTTCTATAAGAAAGCAAACTGAGGGCTGGAGAGATGACTCAGCGGTTAAGAGCACTGACTGCTCTTCCAAAGGTCCTGAATTCAAATCCAGGCAACCACATGGTGGCTTACAACCATCTGTAATGAGATCTGATGCCCTCTTCTGGAGTGTCTGAAGACAGCTATAGTATACTTAGATATAATAATAAATAAATCTTAAAAAAAAAAAAAAAGAAAGCTGAGCAAGCCAGGGGAAGCAAGTCAGAAAGTAACATCCTTCCATGGCCTCTGCATCAGCTCCTGCTTCCTGACCTGCTTGAGTTCCAGTCTTGACTTCCTTTGTTGATGAACAGCAGTGTGGAAATGTAAGCTGAATAAACCCTTTCCTCCCCAACTTGTTTCTTGATCATGAAGTCTGTGCAGGAATAGAAACCCTGACTAAGACTATTAGTAAGTTACAGCAAAATATATTAGCAGAAATTAATCAAGAGATGAATAAATTGAAAACTATGGTTTTATCAAATAGAGCTACTATAGATTATTTATTGTTTAAATATATTCTTGGTTAACAATTTCTTGTCATGTAATACTTAAGTGTGTCAGATTTTTCTCATACTCTCAATGGTCAAATTATAAGGATGAACAAAATAACTCAAGTGACCTTTGAATGTCGTCGTCATGGTTAAGACAGTGTCCCCCTTTCCTTGCTTCTCTATTAGCCATTTTTATAGCTTGTTTTGCTTCTCTGTATTAGACCAGCCATGCAGCGATACATTCAGTCTTGGCCCCTATTACAGCCACAAGTTTCTTTTTAAAAAAATTTAGAGGGGAGAATATGAGGGGTACAGAGGTTCTTGTGCTCACAGATAAAGCGAGGAATGTAGAACACACAGGGTTGTTCCTTCAAAGGGAGGCATATACAACCTGTTTTCCTCCCAGAAGACTGGGATCAGACATTGTTAATAGCATGGGGACATCGTGCTATCTCTGTGGCTGAGACCACACAGGATCCTCCCCTAGACCCTTATCATGAGCTTGTCAATCTGTAGACCCTATGTTTATGGAAAGTATCACATGTATCAATCTGTAGAACCCATCTTTATGGAAGTCGTCACACGTACTTTACAAAGAGTTTCGATGTAGTGATATCTTAAGCCTTATTATACATGTGACATTGAGCTTTTTATTACCAGGGAAATATTCATCCAGTTGTGCTGTGCTTAAATATGCCTAAAAAACTACTTGAGATCAGACTCCCAAAGTTTGAATGAACATCGGCTACTGAGTTGTGTTGAACTGGACTATCTATCTTCTTGCCTCTGGTAGGTCATTGCTCTGCTAGCCATGGTGGTCACAGATACTCCAGTGGAGTATATGGAGAGAGACCACATGGAGGTAGCCATCTTCAGGACAATGAAAAAGGCCTCTGAAGAAACTAATCATGTTAGCAACTTGATCTTAGACTTTTGCTTTTGAAAATGGTTTTAAAAAACCCAAATTTTTCTGTCGTTAATTCATCTAGATTTCAAAACTTAATTATAGAAACCTTACTAAATAGAACACTTGAGAACTTGTTATAAATATAAGTCCTTAGTCTCATTTCAGTCAGAAGCTCAAAGGTGAAAACCAGCAATTTCTTTTAAAGATTCTGCACATGATTCTTAGGCACACATAAGTTCGCAGAGAGCTGGCCTGGTTGTTAAGTTTGTAAGCACTGGACTGGCCTACATTCATACCTTATCTACCATGAACTACTGTGTATTTGAAGGTAGCTTTATAAACTTGAATAAATTTAAACTTGGGTTTAAATTTCTTCATTTGTAAAAAAGTGTATAACCCTTATCTCTTCTTTTGTGAATTCTAGGCAAGGGCTCTACTATTGAGGTGTGTCCTTGGCTTCTCTCTACAGTTTAGGTTGCTATTGTGATAAATAAACCCATCTAGGTAGAATTTAGAGTCGAGATTGGTGCATAGTTATTCTCTACACTGTGAAATATTATTATAGTAGGTAACATGTAGCAACCTCCAACCCCTATCTTGCTTGTACATATATGTCTGGATCCCCTGAAGTTGGAGTTAGAGATAGTTGAAAGCTGCCATGTGGTTGCTGGGAATTGAACCTGGGTCCTCTGCAAAAACAGCCAGTGCTCTTAACCACTGAACCATCTCTCCAGCCCCCTCCTATTTTTTTTTTTCCTTATTAATTCCTGGTTGTGATTGTGATTTGGAAAATGTAGATGGTGCCAAGTTCTTTGGAGTTTATGCAAATAATGCATAGCACACATTGTTAAAAGGCTCTTCATCCTCTCGGAAGGCCTATTGTCATCAGTTTTATATCCTGTTCCCACGAGAACGTCTCCTCTTTTCTCTGATGCTTAAGGTCAAGCCCTGGTTGTGGTGCTTGCCAGGCACGCTCTGCCATTGAACCCTCACACCTGCAGCCCTCTGTTAGCCTCCTCTTGCTGGGACTGCTTCTTCTCATTCTCTGTTGGCCTGTTGGAGTCGGCCTTCTTTTAAAGCAGTTTCTCATCAAGGCACTTCATCCCCTGTCTTCCTCCCACCCTCTTCCTAAGGCAACTGTTTTACTACGCAGCTGTCGCTAGATCCCAGGAATATTTTCACTAGACAAGTTTTGCCGTTCAGCCTTGTTTCTGTGTGTTTGATTGTCTTTAGTATTTTATGTAAGTTGTGAACACACTGGGTAGAAACAACTCAATAAACCAAGAATAGTAAAATGAATTGTAAAAAGTTATAGTCTCATAAAATAAGAATGGGGGGGGGCTTTCCCAAACAGAACTGAACTGGATGTCAGAATGTCTGAGAATATTGGATGGCTGCTACTTCACCATAAAATCATTTCCGAGTCCCAAACTTGGTTTTGTTGTTGGCTCCTGGTCGTTCCCCTTCCACTTGTCTTCCTGGCCACTTGGGGTAACCATGCCTTTATCTTCTAGCTCCCAAGTCTGAGTACTACTTCTTACACCTTCTTCCCAGCACCCAAATATCTAGCCAGATTCTTTCCTGCTTTCTCCTTTTAAACATTATCTGTTTCTAATTTATCTCCAAGAATACACCTTAGTATAACATACTTATACATACCGTACACAAGGCTACTGTCCAGAGCATAGAAAGAAATTCTTTCTGGTCTAAGTCATATTCAAAGCCATTAATAATAATTCCCAGAAAGATTGGGTTAGAGAAAATAATTATCCCAAAGCAAGATAGATGCTACAGTTGTGAGGCGCTGGAGAATTTAAGGTAAGTCATAATTCATCTGGCCACACTGGGGTTGATCTCATTTTGTAATTCTTTATGTAGCTGCAGCAATGTCTGGAAATTCTGCAGAGGCCTTACAACAACCCCCACATATACACATACAAAAATTAAATGTAAAATATAAAGCATTAACATTTTTTAAAAGAACTGCACACTGAAGAGGCCGGGAATGACACAATATGAAGACTCTTGTGCTGTCTGGCTCTTGCTGGTCATTATTAGGTTTCCTCCCATTGTTGAATATTTACTTGCCTCTGTATAGAACTTTCTGTTCTTCACTTTTGTGTCCACTGTTGTCACTATTCAAGTAGGGTGTGGTTTTAGCCTCTGTCTTGCTTTGGGATAAGTATTTTTCTCTAACCCCATTTTCTTGTGAGTTATTAATGGTTTTGAATTAGACCAGAAGGAACTAATTTCTATGCTCTGGATAATAGCCTTATATAAGGCATGTATAAGTATGTTATATTAATTAAAATTTAATTCTACTTCTTGGTATCGATGGCCCAAACTCCGGCTGGTTTTCCTTATTGATACACTCAGTCTAACATCATTAAAGCCCAGGGGCTGGAATAGTGGCTCTGCTGGTAAAGTGCCTCTAGTAAAAACATGAGGACTTATGTTTGGGTCCCCAGGACCTCCTCACAAGGCTGAACTTGGCAACATGTATTTATAATCCCAGTGCTAGGGAGGCAAGGATAGGTGGATCCTCAGGCCTTGATGGCCAGTCTTTCTAGCTAAAATGGCAAGCTCCAGGTTCAGGAGAGACTCTATAAGGCATTCTTGTCAGAATCCTTATGATAGGCTCAGTCTGTGAAATAAAAAAGGAGGAGATGTGGAGAGCTTTGGGGTCGCTTGGCAGGGATCTGACATTGGCCAAGGACAAGGAAATGGGCTTCAGTAATCTGACATTAGGCTCTAACAGGGAAGTAAGTTCAGGCAGGAATCTTAATTTTAGGGTGGAATAAAAGAAGTAGGCATTAGGCAAGAATCTGATTCTGGGTTTGGACAAGGAAGTGGGTTCAGATATTTTGGTCATTCTGACAAGCCCCGAGAAATAACTATCACAGGAATAATCGCGGGACTTTGCTTACTGCCTTGCTTGTTCCCTATTGTACTGCTCGCCCTTACTACTTACATGTAATTGAAATGGTATAAAAGCATATTGGAAAAAAAATAAACCTGCCTCAGCCTCAGAACTGGCTGGGGTCACGCTACAATGCTGTCTAACAGTCATTCTTCTTTTTCATCCTCACTCCTGCGCTGGAGAGCCTGTTGACTGACTGAGCGGGCTTGGTCACTCTATCTCAAAGGATAAGGTGGAGAGAGATTGAGGAAGAGAGCTTGTATTGACATCTAGCCTCCACGTGCTCATGGACACACAATGTACACCCCTCAACACGTGCACACATATGTGCTATACACAGGGAAAGAGAGAGAGAGGAAGAGGAAGTTGCATGCAGAGAGAGAGAGAGAGAGAATGAATTTCGTTCCTCACTGATCACTTAGCTATAGTAGATGATATTCTCAATATGGCCCCAAGAATATCTCCTGAACGACTTTTTCAGTTTGACTGGACTATACGCTTTCTCTCTTATTGACACTGGGCTGGCCCATGACATATTTTGATGGAGAGGATGCAATCAGCAGGACTAGGCCTTAAGAATTTATCAGGGCCGGGTGGTGGTGTCGCACGCCTTTCATCCTAGCACTTGGGAGGCAGAGGCAGGTGGATTTCTGAGTTCGAGGTCAGCCTGGTCTACAGAGTGAGTTCCAGGACAGCCAGGACTACACAGAAAAACCCTGTCTCGAAAAAATGAAGGAAAAAAAAAAAAGAATTTATCAGCTTCAGCTTTTATGTCTTGTTATGTTCTTTCTTGGAATCATCTGCTATGGCTGAGAGGAGGCTCAAGAGAGGCCACACAATGGAGAGCAACTCCAGCTGAGCTTCCAGGTGACATGGAGACAGAGATCAATCTTGGTGTCTCAGACTACTTGGCAGAGAACAGATAGTTCTCCATGTACAGGAACTGCTGACCAATCCACATAATCTTGAGCAATAAAGAATGCAGTTTTAAGCCACTGCATGTTGAGGTGGTGAATAATGTCCCATGCCTGACTGGAAGCTACCAGGTCACCCGACTCACTGTATCACCCTCTGACCTCTGCGAGGAGGAATGACCTCTTTTCCAGGTCTTTAGCAGCCACTTTGGGCTCTATTCACAAAGTGGCTCAGTGTTGATGAAAATGGCTAAAGAAGAATCACAACGCGGTTAACAGCTTTTAACATTCACACTGTGGTAGTTTGAATGAGAACTGTTCCATATGGGCTCATGTATTGGAATACTTGGTCCCCAGTTGGTGTCACTGTTTGGGAAGGTTATGGAAGCCTTAGGTACAGCTTTGTTGGTAGAAGTAACTCAGGACAGCCAGCTTTGAGGTTTTATAGCCTAACCCTACTTCCTGTTCTCTTTCTACTCCTTGTGGTTGAAATGTGGTCTCTTGGCTTCCTACTCTGGTCATTATGTTTTCCCTGCTGTTATGGACATCCAGCCCTCTAAAATAGTGTATTGGTTGTTTTTTTGTCAACTTCACATAGACCTAAATGTTTCTCGGAAGAGGGACTTTCAACTGAAGTGTTTCCTCCATTAGATTGACCTCTAAGCAAGTGTATGAGGGTATTTTCTTGATTAATGCTCGATGTAAGAGGACCCAGGCCATTGTGGGTGGTGGCCCCCTAGGCAGGTGGTCCTGTGTTATACACGAGAAAGCAGGTTGAACAAGGCCATAGAAAGTGTTCCTCCCATGACTTCTGCTTTCCTGCCTCCAGGTTCCTATCTGGAATTTCTGCCTTGGCTTCTCTCAATGGACTATGCCCAGAGATATGTAAACCCTTTTCTCTCTAAGTAGCTTTTGGTCATGGTATTTTTATCTCAGTAAAAGTACCTAATTCATACACCAAATCAGGCACTATTATATTTTTTAAATATGTTTAATTTTTAGGCCATATTTTGATTGATTGATGGATAAATTGATGGATTACTAGAGATTGTAGGTCTGGTAATTGAACCCTAGTGCTAAGTCCTGCAAGGTCATAAGAGGGACAGAGTGACATAGTTCCCACCCCTGGAACAAAGAGTCAGCAGGGCACGAGGCTTCTACAACTGATATATATATATATATATATATATATATATATATATATATATATCTTTACTTCATGTTCCTCTTTTGGGAAATATTCTCCCTGCCAAGGTCATCGGGGAATGTCCTCTCTGTCAAGGTTAATGACTCCATGTTAATCAGAGACAGTACAAGAAGTCTGGGAGGCAAGGGTATGTCTATGTTCTTAGCAAAATGGTAAATTCTGTGTCCTTCAGGACAGCCCTTAAGGCTGTGGGAAAGAACTCTGAAAGCATGAATTCAAAGATATATAAACAGGATTTCTCAACTATGCAAAATATAAGGATGCAATATGAATTATATGCGGGGCTTCATGGATCTAAAAGAATAGAGGGAGCTACACAGTGACCCAGCTTGTCAGAAAGATACAAAGGCAGGCAGATTCCTGAATTTAAGGTCAATTTTGGACAGAGAGAATTTAGGCCCAAGCATGGTGGGAATGGTGATCTCAGAGCCGGGTACCACCCACCTAGAGGATTGTCTGTGCTTACAAAGGAAGGCAGATCTCTCTGCTCATTTTCGATGTTAAGAAAAATGTACTTACTGTTTTTCCTGGGAGTCAACAGGCTCAAGTCAAAAAAAAAAAAAAATGCTGATTGGTGGGATAATCAAAAGGGAACCTGGGGCAGATGATTGGATTGATATGTAGATATGTAAATAAAAGACTGTGCTTTGGTCAGCAAGAGCTGAGCCGTCTGATCTTCAGAAAGCTGTCTCAAGCAGAACACAAGGCTGTCAGCTCATACCCTCTGGTTGACTGCAAATCTTTTTTTTTTTCCTGCTCCCAAACACCCCTTCCTTAGGCCCCTCTCCAAGCCAAGGCTGGTCCTTGTCACCCTAGACCTAGACCTTATATGTGAGCATTCTAACACTAAGCTAGAACAAGTTTTTATTGACTCCATTTCACAGATGGGGGAAAAAAAAACCACAGAGAGAGATAACTTGTTCAAAGTCAAATAGCATGGAGCAGAATCAGCATGAGAAACCCAAGCATCACACCCCAGAGACACATGTCTAGCCACCAAGGTCCCATTGCTGGTAATTAACACTAGGTTAATTCTAAGGTGACTTAGGTGAATGAACCATTACTTTTTAAATTTATGTTGTTTGATTTACAAAGGAAGGTTCTTTAAAAAAATTAATTTATGTCATGTATGTGAGTACGCTATCACTCTTTTCAGAGGCACAGAAGAGGGCATATGATCCTATTACAGAAGGTTGTGAGCCACCATGTGGGTGCTGGAAGAGCGGTCTGTGCTCCTAACCCCTGAGCCATCTCTCCATCCCCCATAGGAAGGTTCTTAAGGCTTCAGTGAGCTCATTCATTTATTTCCATTTCAGGCTGTGCACCATGGTGCCAGCAACACTTAGAAGATGTCTAAATGTTTGGCTTTTTCTAAAGTCACAGTACAGAGTAGGCTAAAAGTGATACTGCTTTGTCATGTTCCTGATCACCCCAGAATGCACTAGACTGTGAGCAGGCATGGGGGCCCAAAGGCTGGCCAAGTGAGAGATAGAATGCCTGTGTGTATGGGGGTTGGCAGAGCTTTTTACGAATCTTCTCACTCCACCAAATGAGGGTCCTCCGTCTTTTTTTATAGAAACAGGGTCCAGGGCAGCCAGAGGCCTGCTACTCACTGTTACATACCAACCCTGCTGTTTCCTTCAAGGTCCACAGCAGGTGCAGGCTGCTCTGTAGCTGCCTTTGCAATGTGGGGCAGTTTTTGTTCCCAGTCTACTTGCTTCCTGTCTATCTGAAACTATCTCAAAGGCTCTGAGGGACATTGTAGATAGAGATATAATACTCAGCAGGCCTGTGTCCTCACGGTGCATTGAGCAAGGCCTTAAGAGGCTGACTGCCCTGAGTGGTCTCCTTGTCTGATATGTGGCTTCAGGAGAGTTGGTTTTCTTCTCTGAGCATCAATGTTCTAATCAGTATTTATTCTATGTTTGTTGAGAATAAGGATGTGTGTAGCCAAAGTCTCTGGCCTCTTATGAGCCAGGCAATCATCAGAGCAGCTGTTATTCTCTCTCGGGGTGTGTATTGTGCATCTTCAGGACCATAGCTTTAAGTGTAGCTTTAGAATGCAAGCTGCCAAGGGCCATTCTGGTGTTTCTGCTCCATGATGCTGTCTTTCCTCAAGGAAAGGCAACCACCAGTCTAACTTAGAAAAGTGTGTGTGTGTGTGCCTGTGGCTGTTATATATGTATATATTCATGTAGATGTACACAGGTGAATGTATATATAGTGTGTGGTTTGTGTATGTTCAGAGGTCCATGCTAGGTGTTTTCCTCGATCACTTTTGAGATATTACCTCTCATCCAACATGGAGTGTCCCTGTTAGGCTATCTGTCCAGTGAGTTCCAGGGATTCACCCATCTACATCTCTCCAACACTGGAGAGAAAGTTATATTTCAAGTTCAAGTTCTTTCTACTTATTTTTTTATATTAGTTTCATTGTTCAAATGATTGGAGATAGGTGATATAAAGTCGATTATTATAAATTTACAAACTGCGTACGTCTAATTGAATCAGTTGTGATAGTCACAGTTTTCAGAGACTGTGGTTCTCTTAAAGTTGGAAGATGGTTCAAAATGACCAACAGACTAGATGGACAGAAGACTAAAAGCTAAACAAGAATGTTCTTTTAAGAGCCGGGCGTGGTGGTGCACGCCTTTAATCCCAGCACTCGGGAGGCAGAGGCAGGTGGATTTCTGAGTTTGAGGCCAGCCTGGTCTACAAAGTGAGTTCCAGGACAGCCAGGACTACACAGAGAAACCCTGTCTCGAAAGAATGTTCTTTTAAACCTTCCAGTGGGAGTAATTTGCAGGGCTCCCCTGACTTGCAGTGTACTGGAATGAATCCCATCGTTCTTAGCAGAGGACCAGTCTCTTTCCAGTGTGCTCCTAACAAAGCAATACCCGCTCCATTCCTACTGGCCTAGGTAATTTGGAAAACCAGGCCTCATAGGTGTGACTAATTGTGGCTAACAAAACCCAAGGCCAGCCTCAGCTGCACTTCTGTTCTTGGGAAGTCACTGTTGGGGCTTACCTATAATTACAATCCCTACTTGAAACATAATTCTCAGGATGACAAATACCTAAATTATGCCCCCAGACTGGCACCTGAGGCAAAACCCTAAGGGGCCAATGGTTGTGAAGGGTACTTTTTTTTTTTTTTTTAAGTCAGTGGGGATTAATAAGCAAAAAATGACATCACTCAGAATCTCAGAAGGGACAAGTGTCCAAGAGGTAGTTTTGACTTTGTAGTGTGTCCTAATGACTCGTGCCCTGGGTTCTAAAATTTCCACTGGCTGTGTAGAATCAGCCCTTAGCAGGGATGGCCACACCAACAGTTTGGGGATTTTTTTTTAAACTATTGTTGGCCTGTAAAGTAAATAAAGCTTCTTCCAGTAACTTAAGAGTTCAGTAGATGCTGACTATTTCTGCTGTTGTCTCTAGTTCACGGATAACTCACGCAGTAAGGAGTAGACAGTACAAGCCTCAGGGACTCTGGGAATCAGGGAAGCGTTTCGGACCCACGGAAATAGCTGAGATAAACTGGGTGCACCTGTTCCTAGTCATGTCTTGGGAATACACGACCCCCCCCCCCCCGCACAGGAAGAAAGTCTGTGAGTTTCAGTCTAACAACAAAACAAACTTGGCAGTGGTCTAGGGAAGTCGCTGGGGTGCAGGGAGCCTCCATCCACAGCGGTGAACTGCGCGGTGAACTGCGCGTGTTGATGCCAGTCCACCAGGAAAGGGAGGCTAAAGCTTCCCGATGACTTTTCCCCCTCCTCACAAAGCTGTTGTGAAATCAAATACAAATCCTTCCTGAGTATTTCCAGCTTTCCTTCCCGGAGGAAGTTTTCAGTCAATGGGAAACAAAGCCTTATTCAAAGGATTAAAGTCGGAGTCATTCCATTGTGTAAGGCTTCAATAACACGGCTTTCCTTCCACGGACAGAATTTTCAATTCACAAATCATCTCAAAAACAGGAAATTTTGGGGAAACACGTGCTTATGATAACAAACAAGGACCTATCCTGTGGTATGGAGGTGGGCTGTGCAGAGGTGTTTCCAGTTTTATTTAACACCACCCCCCACCATGCTGCCTTCTAGGAAGAACATTCCTTAAAAGAAAAAGCCATATGGCTTGTAATGTCAAACTTCTCCATTCCCACCCCACCCCCAGCATTGCAAAGAGGAGGGGGAGGAGACGATCTTGGCCAAGTTCTTGCTCCAAGGCAGTACTATGGAGGTAGCAGATACTTCTCTGAAATGCTGCCTCTTGCTGCCATTCCCGAGTCTCCGTCTCCGTTTCTCCCTATTCAAACATCCCATTATGTAATAGACAGAATGAGTCAGGGCAGCCACTTTATAGAGGATGCTGCAGCAGGGTGTGTCCGTGGCAGTTACTAGCCATAGGGAGTGAATGTTAAAGAGACTGTAGAAACAGATACTGTCTGGCTAGCAGTGCTGATGGGCTATAAGAACAGAGCACTGTGTCTGAACTGTGAGAAAACACACTTTGCAGATCCATCCCAGCTACTTCTAAATACACTCCTGGGTGTGGTGGGGAGGGTGGCCCGGGAGTCCAGAATGTTTGCTCATCACAAGAATCAGAGTTTGGGTCCCAACTCCTGTGTCCCACAAAAGCTTGTAACTCCAGCTCAAAGGGGTATGACACTGTTTTACTTCTGCATGCATACAGATAGACAGGCACACAAACCTTTAAAAAGAAATAGACTTGGGGCTGGAGAGATGGCTCAGTGGTTGAGAGCACTGACTACTCTCCCAAAGGTCCTGAGTTTAATTCTCAGAAACCACGTGGTGGATCACAACCATCTGTAATGGGATCTGATGCCCTCTTCTGGTGTGTCTGAAGACAGCTACAGTGTACTCACATGCATAAAATAAATAATTTTTTTTAAAAAAAAGAAAAGAGACTTCTATGTTCCCATAGAAGGTTTTGGGGGTTTATTTATTTATTTATTATTTAGATTCCTCATCTGAATCCTTTAAGGTGACAACCTTTAATCTCTGATCTGTATGCTAAAAGAATCATCCTTTGGGTTTTAGGGCTTCTGGAAAAGTAATCTGTGTCCACAGTTTTTCAAAATCATGTTTCCTCAGGCCCCGTCTTCTCTCAGGTCCTTTAGTTTTGTTGCTGTTCTGAGAAAGGCCTCATGTATCCTAGGCTTACAACTTGAGATGTAAACATGTAGCCAAAGATGATACTCAAGGTCTGGTCCTCCCTCGGCCTCCCCAAGTGCTGATACCACAGATGTATGCCACCACATCCAGTTTATGTAGTACTATGTTCTCTTAGCCTGAAGTGCTTTTGCTCCATCTCAGCATCATAGATTCCTTTTTACCCAACTCTGGTGCCAGCTTGATCACTCTATAGGAAGAGCCATGTGGTAGCTTAAAAAAAAACATGTCCCCATAGTCCTGTTTGTAGTTCCAGATGTAAGCTCTCAGCTATTCTTGCTGCTGCCTGGTCTGGTGCTTGCTGCCTTGCTTCCCTTTTGTGATGGTGATGGACTCTTGTCTCTTTGAAACTATAAACCCAAAGCAAATCTTTTCTTCTATAGTTGCTTTGGTCATAGGGTTTTATCACAGCAATAGAAAGATAACAAATACAATCCCCAACTCAACCTTTTTACTGCATTACTGTTTTAATTATTACTTAAGACTTTGAGACAGGATCTCTGTATCCTAGGTTGTTCTCAAACTCACTATGTAACTTGATGATCTGAGTTTGATACCTGTAACTCACATAGTAGAAAGAGAGAAACAACTTCCCAAGTTGGAGCATGGGGATACACTACACACACACACACACACACACACACACACACACACTCTTACACAGAGACACATACAAACATACATACACACAAACATCCATAAATACATGCCTACACACAAATATACAAAATTGAAAAGAAAAGAAATGTTGTGGCTGGAAAGATGGCTCAAGAGTTAAGAGCACTGACTGCTCTTGCAGAGGACCTGGGTTCAAGCCCCAGCCTGGTTCACAACCATCTGCAACTCTAGTTCCAGAGGGTCAGTGGATTTCTGGCCTCTGTGGTTACTGCACACATGTGGTGCACAGATATACATGTAGACAAAATACCCTACACATAAGACAGTAATAAAAAGTCTTAAAAAAAAAAAAAAAGAAGAAGACGCCTTGAAACAGCACACCTATAAACCTATGGTGCTATTCCTCCTACATACATGATAGATCTCAGAGTCTCACATGTATCAGCCTGGAATTCACTATGTAGCCAAGGATGAACTTAAACTTCTGATCTTCCTGTCACCACCTTCCAAATGCTGGGATTTTAGGTGTACAGTGCCACATCCAGAGCCACAAGCACACTAGTTGACACTCTGCTAACTGGGCTACCTCTGCAACCCCTCGACTTTTAAAGAAATGACTTTGCTGGGCGTGGTGGCACATGACTTTAATCCCAGCACTTGGGAGGCAGAGGCGGGCGGATTTCTGAGTTTGAGGACAGCCTGGTCTACAGAGTGAGTCCCAGGACAGCCAAGGCTATACAGAGAAACTCTGTCTCGAAAAACCAAAATAAATAAATAAATAAATAGATAAAAAAGAAATGACCTTATATTTATACAGTTTATAAAACTTCTTTTGGACTGGTGAGATGGCTCAGTGGGTAAGAGCATCCGACTGCTCTTCTGAAGGTCCCGAGTTCAAATCCCAGCAACCACATGGTGGCTCATAACCATCCGTAACAAGATCTGACGCCCTCTTCTGGAGTGTCTGAAGACAGCTACAGTGTACTTACATATAATAAATAAATAAATCTTTAAAAAAAACAACTTCTTTTATTATTATTTTTCTTTATGCAAGAATATGCTAGCCAGGCAGAGTGGTATATGCCTTTAATTCCAGCAATCAGGACACAGAGGCAGGTAGATCTTTGAGTCCAAGGCCAGCTTGATTTACAGAGAAAATTCCAGGACAGCCTGGGCCACATAGCCTGTCTCAAAAAACATACATAAATAAATAAGTAAATAAGTAAATAAATAAAACTCTGTAATATAAAGACAGACTCTTTTATGTTTTGGGCGGATAAACCAAACAGCAGACCACGCCAAGGTGATTCCACGTGAGAGAGGTTTATTAAGGAGGGATGTGGGGGGCAGTGAAGGGAGTAAAAGAGAAGAGCTGAGAAGAGGAGAGAAAGAGAAGGAGAAAGAGAAGAAGAGGGGGAAGAAGAAGAGAAGAGAAGAGGGGAGAAGGGGGGAAGAGGAGAAGAGACCGAGGAGGGGGTGATCCCCTAATTTATAGGGAGAATGACGTCACACCAATGAGGGTGGGGTGAGTTGTGGGATTGAGGGTTGTTGTCCTGGCAACGCAGGTCCAGGGTCAGTCACATGGTTAGGCCAGGGCTTGGAGTGTCCTGGTGCTAACCAACTCAATCTTAGGACAGCCAGGGCCACACGGAGAAATGCTGTCTCAAAAAACAAACAAACAAAAACTCAGAAAAAAGTCTAATCATGATTCAGCCAAACACCAAATCATGGATGGATTAACAAACCCTACCAAACTGTGGATCAGCAAAAAGATTGGGATTGAGCAAAAAAAAAAAAAAAAAAAAAAAAAAAATGAGAAAATCCCCCCCCCCCCCAAAAAAGAAGCAAGACTCAGCAAAACACCAAACATGACTCATCAAAATTTCCATTCAGGACTCTACATGATGTTCTCATAACAGGGAAAAAAAGCAGGAACCAAGTCACCATGATCTAGCTCTGTTAATGGAGGTAGTTAAATAAAAACAGGTTCAGAATCACAGAACCTATGGAGGAACACTTCTCCATTTTATTAAAAAAAAAAAAATTCAAGGACACAGAAAAATTAGAAAGAACTTTGTCGGAGAGTGCCCACATACCACAGTCTGTGTAGCTGAGCCACACGGCTCTTTGCTTCTGAAGCTAAAATTCAAAAGCTGATTATCTGTAACAGAGATCTTGAAAGACGACCGCCCATGTTCCCTCGAAACCTGTCATTCAAACCTCTGAGTGACTTTAAGGTCCCTGGCAGCTTGGTTGATTCTGGAGAACTGCAGAGCTGACTCAGTCTATATGCAAACACTAAGTTTAGGAGATGTGAACTGGGTGATTCTTAGAGGAAATGAACCCCTGTCTGAGAACAGCAGCTGGAGTGAAATCCCATAAGCCAGGAAAAACAGACACACAATCACAGTAACAGGTGGCTGCTTTCAAAACAGAGTTCAGTCTGGCTGCCCGGCACCTGCTCTGGAGCCACAGCCGGCTCTGTCACTCTGCCCCGGTCCACTTTAGCTCACCCCTGACACGCTGTAAGGAAGATGAACTACCTTTCAGAGCAGAGCTAAGTCATGGTGGCTTAGATGACTCTGTGGTGGTCACCATTACATTCCCTGCCACAGAGGAGAGAGTAAGAGAATTTGGAGGCTGGAGGGACCTTGGCACAATGAACTATTTCAACACCTCCCTTTTTTTTTTTTTTTTTTTTTTTTTTTTTTTTTGTAGCTGAGTAAGACTAAGTCCAAGAAAATTAAATAAAAACTTGATCAAGATCTCAGGACCTATCAAAGAACACCCACACCCCTTTCTCGTGAAGAAAAAAAAGAATCAAAACACACAGGAAAAGTTAGGCAGGGAATTTCCCTATACCCAATTAATGGATACTGTTTGTGAACATGTAAATATCTGTTCTTCCTTCCTTTATCCCGTCATTTAAAATTATTTACTCAAAAAAGTTTAAATCGTGTTTGAGTGAGTCTGTGTGGATATGTACACATGAACGTACGTTCCCATAGAGGCAGGCAGAGGGCATCAGATCTCCTGGACTAGGTTTTCTTGTGGTGGTTAGCTGTCAGACTTGGAAGCTGAACTCCTCCAGCCTTCTGCAAGAGCAGGACACACTCGTCAGTGCTGAGCCGTCTCTCCAGATCCTTATGGTACTTCCTAGATGACTTTCAGAGTGAGTTGTTGACATTTGGCTCCTTTCCCTCAAAACAGTTGCTTTTAATTTCTCATTTAATTGTTTCCTCCTCTTCCTCTTCCTCTTCCTCCTTCTCTTCCTCCTCCTCTTTTTCTTAGACAGAGTCTTACTTTATAGCCCTGTGTAGTCTGGGACTCTTAGCAGAGATCCATCTACCTCTCCCTCCCCAGTCCTGGCTGTCTGGAACTTGATTTGTTGACCAGGCTGGCCTTGAACTCACAGAGATCTGCTTGCTTCTGCCTCCTGAGCACTGGAATTAAAGGAGAGCAATATCACACAAAGACTATAGGAGACTCAAGGAGAAAGAATTTCAGAGATGACAGAAATCCTGGCCAACAGGTGCCATTGCTTCTGGTATTTGCTCCCTCTTCCTGGAAGCCTGCCCTATCTTTCCTTCCCACCCCACCCATTGACCTTCCTTCCTCCAAGGAGTTCTCAGTTACCAACAAGGAGCACCATTGTCATGTGCTCCTGTTGTAACAAATCCTCTCAAACGCCACCTCCTTCCCAATGCCCCGTGTCTTTCCTAACCCCAGATTTTTTTTTTTAACCTTTAATTTCCTAATTAAAATTTTAGGGTATCATACAAAATAATGGATATCATCCCTTATACTTCACACTTGTCCCCTCTTTGCCTACCTACTCACGCTGCCCGGATCCAGCTCGCTTCCTTCCTCTCTAGTCGCCTCTTATGCTCTCTGCTTACACACCACACATTGCATGCATCTCTGTTTCCCACCATGCTAAAGATCTCTCCCTTCCTTCCCATGATCCCCTTTCTAGCTTTGTGACCTGCACACATACACACACACTCACGCACATGTTCAAAAATTTAAAACACAGTATTTGCCTTCCTGACAATTGTCTGGATGATTTCACTTAATACAATTGAATGAAAAAAAAAAATGAAATGGAAGGCAGAGGACATGAGCCCTGAAGTATGGAGATTTTTGCTGTAGCTATAAGGGAGAAAGCCACAAGAGGGAAGAACCTATGCTTGACATGGCCAGCAGAGTAAACTGGTTTCTGAGATCTAACAATAACAGCTAGCTGCACCCATCTTCCTGAAAATGCCACGATTTTATTTTTTTTCTTCACAACTGCATAAAACTCTATTGTCTATACGTAGTGCATTTTCTTTCACATCTAGGCTGGTTACGTTTGCTGTCTATTGAAAACAGTGAAGGTATTATTCATGTGGCTAAGCAAGTATTCCTGTGGCTGGTCTAGAGGCCTTTGTGTATATCTTTACCAACCTTTCGTGGCCAACCTTAGTTTGTTAAGTCTCCAGTTTCTCGTAAATCCACAGCTCTGACTTTGCCCCCTTTACCTTTTCTCTTACTTGGAGACAGGGTTTCCTGTTAGCCCAGGCTGACCTGGAACTCAGATATAGCTGAGGATGACCCTACCTCTGGAGTTACAGCTGTGTGCTCAATGCCTGGTGTTATGCAGCACTGGGGGGAGAACCCACAGATTTCTGAGTGATAGGCAGGTGCTCTTCCAACTGAGCTACAACCTCAGCCCTTTGCTCTCTTTTTAAAAAAAGATTCTGTTTTATTTTTTAAAACTGTGTGTGTGTGTGTGTGTGTGTGTGTGTGTGTGTGTGTGNGNGAGAGAGAGAGAGAGAGAGAGAGAGAGAGAGAGAGAGAGAGAGAGAGAGAGAGAGCAGATATCGGAAGGTCAGAAGGTATTGGAGATTGGAGACCTGGAGTTGGAGTCCCTCCATGAGTTCTGGGGACCCAGCTGGGGTCCTCTAGAAGAGCAGTATGTGTGTTTAACAGTGGTGCCATCTTTACAGCCTGCTCTATCTCTTGAAGGGATTCCAGATAAAAGATGTGGTGAACAAGGTGCCTTTTGCAGCGGGTTGTGACAGTCAGGACATCCTCTCGCATCACGGGCTGCCTTCCACCACTTCTGCTGTCGCCACCAACCCCAAGTTTTTCTTTGTCACTTCCTCCATACCACCACCAACTGCCAGCAGCAGCCCGTGCGCCTCCCTTTCCAAGGCCGAGTCAGATCCTGTGTGAAGCTCTTGAGGGAGAAGTGGCTTAAGGAGATGGACAGTTATGTCTCCCTTGTTCTACGTTTACAGTTCTGGGCCACAGAGCAGAGGTGAATGTTCTGACTCTGAATTCTTGAGAAGGTCTGCAGAGCTGGCTAGAAACTTGGGCCTGTGGTTTGAAGTTCCTTCTGCCTTTGATTTTACAATGAGTACAGAGTGAAGTTGAGTAACAGATCTCTTGCCCAAGTAGTAAGGGTCACCACAAAGCATCCCAAGGGCAGCTGGTGGCTGGTCCATCTTCAAGGTCAAATGTCTCTATGTAGGAAGTGTGGGCTGCTGTTATCAATGTCACCTGACCTTAGAAGAATGTGTTTGTGTGGGTATGAATGGGTACATACGTGCATGTACAAATGGAGGTCAATACCAAATAGTTTCCTCTATTTCCAGCTTACTTTTAAAAAACAGACTTTGTCCCTCAACTGAAGAATGGATAAAGAAGATGTGGTGCATTTACACAATGGAATAGTATTCAGCTATTAAAAATGATGACATGATGAAAATTTTGGGCAAATAGATGGAACTGGAAAAGATCATGTGGAGTAAGGTAACCCAGACCCAGAAAGACACATATGGTATATACTCACTTATAAGTGGATAGTAGCCATAAAGCATAGAATAACCATGCTACAATCCACAGACTCAAAGAAACTGAGAAGACTGAATCTCACTGAGAAGGGGAAATAGAATAGACATGGAAGGTGTGAATGGAGGGAGGTAACTGGGTGGGAGAGGGGCTGGGGAGGGGAGTAGGAGGGATTCAGTGAACAGAGGAAATTGTGGGGGGGCAGGCATCTCTGGGACAAGTTAGAAACCTAAGTCGATGGAAACTTGAAGGACTCTGTGAAGGTGATCCTAGTTAAGACTCTTAGCAATGGGGGATATGGAGCCTGAAATGGCCATCTCCTGTAACCAGAAAAGACTTCCAATGGAGGGACTGCGACTCCAACCCAGCCACAAAACCGTAGACCCACGGTTTCTTCTGTCAACAAGGTGTGCTGGAGTAAAGATGGAGCAGAAATTGAGGGAACAGCCAACCAATGACTTGGCCAGATTGAGACCCGCGCCACGAGACAAAGCCCATCCCTGACGCTATTAATGATACTCTGCTATACTTCCAGAAAAGTGCCTGTGTAACTGTCATCTGAGTGGCTTCACCCAGCAACTGATGGAAACAGATGCAGAGGCCCACAGCCAAACATTAGGCAGAGCTTGGGAAATTCTGTGGAAGAAGGGGACGAAGAATTTAAGGAGCCAGAGAGGTCAAGGACACCATAAGAAAATCTATAGAATCTGAGCCCATAGGGGCCCATAGAGACTGAACCCCCAAACAGAGAACATGCATGGGACAGACCCAGCCCATCAGCAAATAGGTAACAGTTGTGCAGTTCGGTTTTCATGTAGGACTCCTAATAGCAGAAGCAGGGGCAGGGGCAGGGGCAGGGGCAGGGGCAGGGGCAGGGGCAG
>NC_034594.1:102940530-102974677 GCF_900095145.1 Mus pahari
GGGGCAGGGGCAGGGGCAGGGGCAGGGGCAGGGGCAGGAGCATGAATTACAGGTGTTTGTGAGCAGCCTGATATAGTAGTTGGCATCTGAACTCCAGCATTAATACCTTAACTACTGAATCATCTCTCCAACTCAGTGGTTTTTCAACCTGTGGATCGAGACCCCTTTGTGTGTGTGTGTGTGTGTGTGTGTGTGTGTGTTGCTGTTGAATGACCCTTTTACAGGGGTCACATATCAGATATCCTGCATATCAGATATTTACATTATGATTCACAACAGTAGCAGAATTACAGTTACGGATTAACAACAAAACTCTTTTCTGTCTGGGGGCCACTACAACCAGAGGAGCTGTTGTTAAAGAGTCGGAGCATTAGGAAGCTCCACGGCTCTACCTCAGTCTGGAGTCTCTTACTGAACCCGGAGCTCACCTCCCTTAACTAGACTAGCTGGTCAGCAAGTTCCAGAGGGTCCCCTGTCTCCACTACCTCTGTGCTAGAATTACAGGTGCACATTGCTATGCCTGGCCTTTTCTGGGTATATGCTTGGGATTGAACTCAGGTCCTCCCACTTGTGCTGCAAGCACTTTACTGACTGAGCCATATCCTAGTCCCTCTCCACTTATTATTATTATTATTATTTGTATGTACGTGCACTGCATGCGTGCTTTGTGCCCTCAGAGGTCAGAAGAGGGTATTGGATCCTGTGGAACTGGAGTTACACATTGTTGTGGGCTGTCACGTGGGTGCTGGGAATGGAACCTGGGTCTTCCGCAAGGTCAACAGGTATGCTTAACCACTGAGCCATCTCTCCAGCCCACCTTTCTGCTTGAGATCAGATCTCTCACTGTTGATTTGGTGAGACTGGCTGGCCAGCAAGCTCCTGTCTCCACTTCTTCAGGGCTGCTGTTAGCTGCTAATTCTTCCCAGGGTTTTAGAGCTCAAACGCAGAACTTCGTTCTTGCTCCTGTCAAGCACTTGACTGGTTGAGCCATCTCCCTGAGCCCAGAATGATTTTTTATATACTCAGGAACGGATGGCGCTAAGAATAGATAAGGACTAGGGAGTTGTTTCATGAAGCGTGACCCGCTTTATGTTTGGAGTATAATAGGCTTGAGATCAGTTTTTCTGACATACTTCCAGTCTTGCCATTTATAACCGAACAAAGATCTTTCCGTCATGGTTGGTCCTAAGCTTTAGCAAGCAGCCTTCGGATTTCATCTAAAAGACTCGGATTTCTGAGCTAGACATGACGATAGTACTTGTCTGTAATCCTAGTATTCCACATGTAGAGGTAGTTAGTAGTTCAAGCTTATCCTCTGCTACATAGTGAGTTCTGGGCCATCTGGGCTGCATGCGACCATGTTTTGAAAACAAAACAAAACAAAAAGCCCCACAAATTCTGCCCAGATTCTTGACTCTCACTAATGGAGTTTTTGAGTTTCTTGGTTGGCGAGGAGCAAATGAATGGCTAGAGGCTGCTACTGCTGGCCAGATGAGAAGATCTGCTTGAAGAGAGTGCCAAATGATAGTACTTAGCCTATCACTTGCCAGTTCGCCTGCCTGTCTCCTACCACTGGATAGTAGTGGTTCTCAGCCCTAGCTGTCCATTAGAATTGCATCTGAAGCTGTTAAATACAGGGTCTCAGTAGAGTGGCCAGACCCTACCTTAGACCAAATTAGGTTCACAGCTGTGGGTTTGGGACCTGGGTATTTTTTTTTAACAAAGATCCCCAGATAATGCTAATGACTGGCCAGGATGAGTGAATTACAGGCAGATAGTAAGCTCTGGTTCTATTCGACATTCACATATGTTATTCATTTGACAAATAGATGTTGACCACTTACTATATGTCCTGGAAAATGATAAAGTGTGCATATGAGAAATGGTCTGGGACCTCATGGCAAAGACGGATCACGTACACGAGTACTTAAGCAGAAAGCCCGTGTGTGATGAGCGCCAATTAGAGGACTAAGCCATTATTGAAAACAGAAGGCTTGATGATCCAAGGTAAGTGGGCATGGGGCTGGGTCCCCGCAGCATTGTTTATGGTAAGTTATGTATGCCTCTGCCATGCGTGAGGTGTGTCCCTTTGGTGTGGGAAATTGCTCATTTGTTGGTTCATTGAGGATGCTCTGACTGATTCACCATGGTGGGTCTGATTGAACTGTGGAAATGATGGAACATTCAATCAATAGATAGTCAGCTGGCGACTAGTCCTTTGCTAAGTATGCTATTAAGGCTGTTTTCAGAGTCCTGTGCTCAATAAACTTAAACCTTTTCCAGAGAAACACAACACAAATTAGGATTTTAGTTTTAGGATTTTAGTAAATATTCCATACATGTGTAAAAAAGATCAAATTTACTCGAGAATCAAAAGGCAAAAATTATTTGCAAAAAACATACCTATTTAATTAGTTTTTATACTATATTCTTTTTAAACAGGCAATTGTTTAATAATATTACTTTCAATGGGTTTCATTGTAATGTTTCCATTAAAGCCTACAGCATTCTAAATGTATGTTATTTGCATGCATTAGAATATAGAAAAATCTAATGATTCAATAGCATTCTGCCCACAAAGGAGACAGTTTCTAGAAAGGTAGAAATGGATTCCTTGATGTTACCGACATATTGAAAGTAATAAATTCATTGTGTTGGTTATCTGGGTTATAACTCCTTTTGTTGTTGTGAAATTTTATTTTCATGCCAGGGAGCTTTCTCAAGACTAGAAAGATCCAGTGACAACAAACAAAAATCATTTTTAAGACAAAGAAATAAATGCTTTAAAAATCACGGCTTTTTTGGATATCCTTGCCAATTTTATTTAAAGATTGTGGAAGTAATCCAGAAGTGGAAGATAGGGGAAGCCACAGAATTTCCTTTAACTCACATCAATTTTCATAGCAAGACTGAGCAGTTTTGAATCCTTTGCGAAAAATCACGGCATTTATTTTCATTCAAAAACACTGGAGGCATCATGTCAGCCATGGAAGGAAAGAACTGGAAGGTCAAAGAAATGCAACTTGGCAGAAAGGAAAGATAAAGTACCTATTCGTAGCAGAATATTGCACGTGCCTTTAGAGAGGAATTACATTTTAGATGAGCATCCAAAGAGCCAAAAGGGGAAAGGGTCAAGGTTCAGAGAGCCCAGGATAAGGTGGAGGAGGACTGGAGTTCTGGCACAGTGCATTACTGCGTGGCCAATTTTCCAAGGCCAGCTGTTACCAGTCAGATGCAGGTCCGGGATGCAGGGAGGAGCAATCAATAGGGAGAGCAGCCCATCCTTCCCCATTTGCCTGGAGATGCATCTCAGGATAGATCAATAGTTTCCCAATCTCAATCTAGGGAGCAAAGTCAAAAACCACTCTGATGGCTTTTTAGTTCATTTCTTACTAATACAATTCAATTTGAGGGATTTTCTGTATTGACATGGTGGTCAAATATTTGATTTAAAAAAGTTAGCCTTATTGCTTATTAAATAAATAAAAATTAGAATAGTAACGAATTGTTGGTCTTTTAAACCACTAACTTAAAATGACCAGGGAGGTGTAGGGGAGTGACCAGGCTTCTGCTGGAGCATCTTCCTTGGTTTATTGTGACTGGAGAACCGTGCATATTCCATAGCCTAGCAAGGCTCCCCTTAAGAAATGCATTCCGGAGACATAGTATGGATATGCACAGAAATGCCCACCCAAAGTGCTCCTTAGAGCTCTGCTTGGGGCGTAAGGAAATGAACACCCCAACAATAGAATGATAAAGTGTTGTATGCTGTCTTGTGGGTATAACATGACTGCTGCTCTCTTGACCACACAACATCTGTGATCACCTGCACAAGATTGGGCCTCTTGACAGCCTGTCATGGGGGAGGGCTTTCCTATCCCATACCTCCACGAGGACTTACAGACAGTTAATGGTTGCTAGGGGCAGGGGGGTGGGGAGGTGATTTCTTCTCAGTATAGCATCTGGTTAGTTGCTCCTACTCCTGTAAATAATCCCTAAAGTGCCTAATGTAACATCACTGGGGTGGGGGCATGGGGAGGAGAGAGAGAGAGAGAGAGAGAGAGAGAGAGAGAGAGAGAGAGAGAGAGAGAGAGAGAAGACAGGAGGCCGAGTTGAGAAGAAGGGAATCAGTGTGAGACGGACAAGAAGAGAGGGTAGTGAAGGTAAATATCAAAATATATATGTGTATGAAAATGTCATAATGAAATCTATTTTAGTATAATCAATATAAGTTAATAAAACAGAATTCAAAACATTGAAAAAAAAAAGAGAGAGAAAGAGAAAGAAACGATGTCCAATGGCCCAGAGAAACATCTTCCTGAGTTCTTTTTAGCTGAGTTTGTCATTTCTACTTAAGGTCAGCCTCCCCTCTCCTCCATGTCCTTCTCTCCAGATAATCTGCGCTCTTGTCAGACAGGCTGGCTTGCCGGTTGTGCCCTGAGCTGACCCCAAGTGTGTCCTTGCCTCCTCCCTTGCCTCAGGCTTCCTCACTGGGCCACCATCCCTCCGCCTCTGATGTCTTCTTTCTCCACAGCCCACACTTGGTTTGGCTTATTTGTTTGTTTTTAAATGTCTGGGTGTTTTTCCTGCATGCATGTCTGTGTACCACACGTGTGCCTGGAGCCCACAGAAGCCAGAAGAGGGCATCATCGCTGGAACTGGAGTTCCAGGTGGTTGTGAGTTGCCATGTACAGGCTGGGCATCAAATCCTGCTCCTCTGAAAGAGCAGCTTGTGCTGTTTACTGCTGGGCCATCTCTCAGTCCCTTCAGTCCAGCTTAAAGCCACTTCGCGTATTTCTACAGTATTCCTTTCTTTCCTCAGCCCACTTCTGTGTCTGTCATAATTTATCTTCTCTGGTTCTCTCACCTGCATTAGAACGACCCGAGTATATGTTTTATTTTCTCTATCAGATTTTGAACAACCTAATAGTTTACTAAGCATGTCGGGTAAGTGGGGTGATCGACTGAAATGATCAACTGGCACCCGATGGACTTGGTGCCAGATGCCAACGTTCTCTGCAGTTGTGGAATGACGGTGACAGATGCCAAGGCAGCTCTTTGACTTTTATGTGGTCTAGGGTCTCAGGCTGAGAGTTCCCATATGATCGAGCATGGAATTGTGGGTAGACCGGGAAGACCAAGCCTAGGAAAGAGTGGTGTAGGATCAGCACAGACAGTAAGGCAGTCTGCAGGCTTCTGATCCTCCAGCCATCTTGACCCCAACAGTTGGCAGGAGGAGAAAGATTAGATTAAAAAAAAAAATTGAAACAAAGTCTTCAATGGCTCAGGCTGGCCTCAAGTTCTCAATGTAGCAGAGGGTGACCTTGAACTTCTGATCATCCTGCCTCTACTTCCTGAGGGCTGGACTTACTGGAAATACTGGTTTACAAAGTGCTGAGACTAGAACTCAGAGCTTCATGCGCATTAAACAAGCGATCTATCAGCTCAGCTATATCCCCAGTCCCTTGACTTCTTATTAATATATAATCATATCTATAATTTATATGTAAACAGTAGGTGCTGTTTTAAGGCAGCTCTATGACACACACACATAACATCAGGGCATTAGGATTTCCATCTTGTTGATGTCTATACTTGGAGCCTTTGAATGCCTCCCTTCTACTCCATGGAACATGTAGTAGATTACTGTGACAGCAGACACAGAGCAATGGAACAGTCAAGCTCATTTCTCCTCGATCAATTGGAATTCTAATGGAGAATGGGGCTCGATGGGGGTTGAGGACACAGCTCGGTTGGCACTGTGCTTGCCAAGTGTACCTGCGGCCTTGGGTTCAATTGCCAGCACCATGTAAACTAGGCCTGGTGGTGTGTGGCGGTAATCCTAGAACATGGGAAGTGAAGGCAGGCGGGTTAGAGGTTCAGGGTCAATCTTGGCTGTATAGTGGGTTTGAGGCCAGTCTTGGTTACATGAGACTCTAACTAAAAAACAACATGAAAACATCAAAATAAGGTGGGTGGGGGTGGGTGCGCAGGAGGAGGTAGACTTGGTGAAGCTCACTGGGAAGAGAGTAAGCATTTGTGAGGGAGCTTCAGGCTTTAAAAGGACCCAACAACATGTATTTCACACAGTGGACGCCAAAGACAAAATATCTACCTACACTGTGAGGAGATGAGAATTATCCAAACAGTTTAAGGAGCCAAATCAAACCAAGAAGGCCTTCAAGATGGTCCAGTGGGTAGAGGGGCTTGCCATGAAACCTGGCGATCTGAGTTCAATTGCAGAGATCCACCTGGTGGAAGGAGAGAACCGACACCTGCAGGTTGTCTGACTTTTACCCAAGTGCCACAGCGCATGCCCTTAGAGACAGGCAGATGCCCAGATACAAGAGAATTTGTTTTTAATGAAAGCAAGTCTGTTCTTTTGTGTTCGTGTGTGGTGTGTATAGATGTGCGCCCGTGCTTTCAGATGCATGGGCCAGTGTGTGAGAACGCAGGGACCAGAGCAAGACGTCCAGTGTCTTCCTCTCTTGCTCTTGCCTTTTTGGCTAGGCTGGTTAGCCAGTGAGCTCATCTGGGCTTTGCTTGTCTCCAGTTCTCTGCACTGGGGTTGAAGGCGTGTTTGGCTATGACTGGCATTTACATTAGTGCCAGGGAATCAAACTCTTGACGTTCTTCACGCTTGCACAGCAAGTGTTCTTACTAAGTCATTTCCTCCAGCTTGAGAAAGATGTTTTCAGTGGAGAAAAAGCGATTAGGACCGATTTAACAATGCACATTGATTTATATGTTCCCTAAGTCAATACGCAGCAGACACTCCATTTGTGTTGATGGTACAAGCTACCTTGACACCCTCAGTGACGTAGTTATGAAGCCAGACAGCTGAGGCAACTGTCCAAGATCGTCAGGCTCACGTCTCGCTAAGGCTTGTTTTGCCCCTATCTAGCACAACCTGTACCTCTGCGTCTTGCTATACTTAGCAATGCACCTGCTATACTCCTTCATCCTTCAGGAAATGCCTCTACATCCTGAAAAAAAAAATGCAACAAACTGCAATGCAAAATCCCAGCACAGCCAGCTAACTCCAGATTGAACTCTGGCTCCTATTCTGACAGACACCATGGTCCACTTCACAAAAGATATTCTTACACAAACATGGAGAGTACGTGCCCTGTGGCTTCTGCTGTGTGTATGACTCCTTCTGTGTGGGTTCTGAGATGGGTCTGTAAAGTTCCTGACAATCAAGCCTGAGGACCCGGGGTTCAGATCTCCAGCACCCTCATAAAGAGCCGAGTGTAGTGGTGGTGCTTGCCTGGAACCCCAGCCTTGGGGAGGCAGAGACAGGGGAGTCTCACTGGCTTGCCTGTCCCGCTGACTCTGAGGACCAGAATAACCGTGGATGATACCCAGCATCACTCTTGGCTTGCCACACCTGCTCAGGTGCACCTGTGTACACACACAGACATGTGCGCCATACACACGTATTCTTTTAGGTATGACTAATACTTTTTGGAAGTTCCTTACTACACTAAGATTAAACCTCATTAAAGCATTTGGAAGTAAACAACAACAAAAACCGCTTCTCACCAAAGCCTCCCTTTCCTTCTGCCAAGCAGCAGTCACTTAACAGACCCGACCGGGAGTGAATAGGAAACGCTATACTCCAGATACGGGTAATGAATAACCTCTGAGGGCCTGGACTCCTCTCCGTTCCCACAGACTGCTATCCAGAGAGCGCCGCTCCAACTCGGAAGGGAAGGATTTGCCCCGGGTTGGAAGGAAGTAGAATAAATAGAAACATAAGTGGCAAGGTCACCTTTAATATCATACGAACAGCTTCTCAACAAGCCTCACAATTGCTTTGTTTCTTCCTGCTCCTGTGCTATAAACAGGCAGAGTGCAGGCAAACTCTCAGAACACACACAGTGAGCAGAGGAAGCTCCCAGAGTCCCGAGGAAGGGGGAGGCGGCAGGCTCCCCGGACCGCGAGGCATGCCAGGGTTAACAATTGTGTTAATGCTGAGGTGGCCAGAAGGGAAAACTGTTGTTTGGAAAGGAAGGAGTTATATTGTCTTAAATTCCTGTGTATAAAATATAGGACAAACAAACTCCGGTGGGAATCTTCTATTGGGCTCTGTGGGATACTGTCTTCCCACTCGGCTTGTCTCTACTCCAGGTATCACACAGGTATCACACAGCGCTGATACAAACAGAAGACCCTGTTCAGTTGGGGTGATAAACACCACCGGGTGGGCTCAGCACCGGGTTCTGCTGTGCAAAGGTCTTTCTCTCTTCACGGTCCTTCTTTCCCTCCTTTTGTTCTCTGTCTCTTCTTCTCTTCTTCCTCCCTCTCTCCTATTCCTTTCTTATTTTCACTCCTCCCTCTTTCTCTTTTGACAGACAGGCTCCCTAGCTCAGACTGGCCTCAAATCCAATATGCAGCAGAGGAAGACCTTGAATGTCCCTGCCTCTACTTCCCACGCGGGAAGCTGAATTACAGACCCGTACAACTTGCAGCTTGTTGGGTGCTGGAAATGGGACCAGGATCTAGTGCTTGTTAGACAACCACACTCTCCTATAACTGAGTTATATCTCACCCCACCTTCACCTCCCTCTCTCCTTTTTTTTGCTCATGTTCATTCTTCTTTTGTCTCCTATCTCTCTTCAGGCTGTCCTTTCCCTTTAAATGTCTTCTGGTTGAGGGGAAGCTAAGACTAGCTAGGTATGCAAAAGACTCTAAGACAGTGGTTCTCGCCCTTCCTAGAGCTGCGACCCTTTTATACAGCTCCTCATGTTGGGATGACCCCCAACTATAACATTATTATTTTCCTTTCTACTTCATAACTGTGGTGAATTGTAATGTAAATACTGATATGCAGGGTATTTGATATGTGACCCTATGAAATGGTCATTCGACCCTCAACAGGGTTGAGACCCACAGGTTGAGAACCAACACTCTAAGAAGTCTGGATGCCAAACAGATATCCAGGAGGTCAGGAATTTCAGTGCTGTGACTTTCAGGGATTCTTAGAGAATCCAGTATCTCTCTCATCCTGGAACACTGTAATGAAAACTGCACTTGCATTATTACAAGAAGAAGAGGTACAGAATTTGGACTGAGCTTTCAGTCCAAGAGAGATGACTTCGTACCTCTGGGATGCAGGTGATCAGACATGTGAACTAGACCAAGTTGAACTGGATTTTGTGAATTGTTTCTTGTCACTCCGTATCGTCTCTACGCTCAGCAAAGGCATTAGATCCTCATTGTGTATTTGGTTCTATGTGCTGTGTGCTAGAGACTGAACCCAGGGCCTTTTACATGCCAGGAAGTGCTCTACTATCAAGCTATAATCCCAGCTCCCGGATACCTATGTATTTATTTACTTACTTATTTTTCTGACAGGATTGAATGTATCCCAGGTTGGCCTCAACTTCTCTATATAGCCAAGGATGACTTTGTATCTTGTTTATTTTATTGTTAATGTATGTGGGAGACGATCTTTCTATCTCATTAAGGTAGTCTCTCTCTCTCTCTCTCTCAAGATTTGTTTATTTTTATTTCATGTGTATGAGGGTTTCGTCTGCACCTATGTATTTACATCATGTGAGGAGGCCAGAGCTGGGCATTGGGTCCCCTGGAGCTGGAGTTACAGATCATTGTGAGCTGCTATGTGGGTACTAGGAACTGAATCCAGGTCCTCAGCAAGATCTGCAACTGGTCTTAACCTCTGAGCCATCTCTCCAGCCCCAGGGTCTCTGTTTTTGTCACACTTTGTATTCCAGGATAGTTTGTCCTTCAACTTCTGGGCTAATCTACCCCTGCCTCTCACTATGGAATGCAGGAATTGCAGAGGTACACCACCACATTGGAATTTGTCCTTCAGTTCCTGATCTTCCTGCCTCTCCTTCCTAAACTCTGGAATTACAGATGTGGGCCACCACCCCTGGTTTCTATGTGGTGCTGGGGATGGAAGCCAGGGCTTTGTGAATGCTGAGCCACTACTCTACCAACTAAGCTACATTAATTAGTTACTTACAATTGCAAAATGATACAGTCTCAGCACACCATATGATGGGTTGGAGCGAATGACAATGGAAACTGCTAGACTGAGCCAGAACTATTGAGTGGCCAGCTATTTTGATCTGCAGATAACATGTCATACCTATCAAGAGATTCTTATCTCTGTCTGGAAAGTGTGTTAAATTAAGCAGACATTGTGGATTAGTCTAAAAGTTCTAACAGATGTGATCTACCGGAGTGCTGGGTTAGCGTGGGTCTGAACAGGCTGGGCGTACTCCACTGTGCTCCTGCGCTAGAGGACATTACCCCCAACTGTGAGAGGGGTGTGGTGGGTGGAGAATGGGCTCTTGCCTTTGTTCTCTGGCTGCCTAGAAGTGCGTGGCTCATTTACTATAGGGAATAATAGGGAGTCTCACAATGTATTGGTCCTGAGGTTGAGTGCACAAGAAAACATACATACACACACACACACATACACACACACACACACACACACACACACACAGTGTATACCCACTTCAGAGCTGAACATTTTCTTCACCTTTAAAAAAAATGTGAGTGCATGGGCTGGGAGCTATGGAAACATTGCATAGTTATTATAGTGTTTGACCGGCAAGCAAAAGGACCAGGGCTTGCTCCCCAGAAACCACATAAAGAAGCTGGATGTGGTGATGTGTGCTTGTAACACCCAGGAGGTGAGGACCGACAGATGCCTGGGGCTCACTGACCATCCAGCATAACCTATACGTCAAACTCCAGGTCAATGAGAGACTATCTCAAAAACATGGTGAATGGCCATGCCTGAGGAATCAAATCCAAGGTTGTCCTCTGGTGTCCATATGAAAGCAGGCATACACGCAATATGCAAGCAGCTAATACAGACAGAGAAATTTATCATCTAGTCCATATCATCCAGTCCAATATTGTGTTTCCTCTAAGGACAGCAGCAACTCATCCAAAGGCTGCACAACTGCACTACCTGCCTTCTATTGATGATGTACCCTGGCTCCAGCCCCCCTTCCCCTTTCCTTTGAGTTCTGTTTCTGAAAAAAATCTAACACCACTGACTTCTTGGTCAAAACCTGCCCCACGTCTATGCTATGTGATTGCATGAGCTCGATCCCCTGTTCATTAAGACTGCCCCATGAAACAGAATTGATGAGCGCTCAGGGGCCATTTGTAGCATTTGCGATCCACAGGCATCAGAGCTTGATGCATGACCCTCATCTCCTTGGCCTCCTGCGCAACGATGCTCATCTGTCTTAGTTAGAAAGTCAATTAATCTTGACCTTAGCCCCTGGGGTGTGGCTCTCCATTCTCTCACACAGTCTCTCTCTTCTCAGAAGTACTTCTTGTTCGAGTCCGTGCTCCCCCAATTTCAATCACACCCAGCCATTTGTCTTCAAATTATACTGCTTTGATTTTATACAAAATCTATATTTCTAGCATTATATATTCCCAGGAAGTTCTTGTTCTGAGCTGTAATTTAATTATAAGGATCATTAAGACTCTGAAGAGTGCTAACGGGCAGAAAGGGAGTTAACAGCACATAAGTTATTAGGAATTGCACATTACTGTGCGTTTCGACATCTCTCCTAGGATGTGGGCATTTTGTCGAAAGAGGGTTTGTTTTGAACAGTGACAGTGCAGAAGACGCTCTTCTTTCTGCTTTTATTTTTGTTGTTGCAGCATGCATCACAAACCATCAGTTATATTAGTTAGGCAAGGGATTTAGCAAAACTATTGGCCATGAGTGGCACATGCCTTTAATATCGTACTTGGAAGGTAGAGACAGGTGGATTTCTGTGAGTTTAAGGACAGCCTGGTCTACAAAAGATCCAGGCCAGCTAGGACTGCATAGTGAGAACCTGCTTCAAAACAGAATCAAATAAAACTATCAGAGAAAACTCATTGTATCACGTGATTATTTTAGTCCAACCACGCACATGCCTCTCTATATTTCATTCATACTTTCTCTGGATGTGAATGTAATTGGTATTTCACAGTGAAAGCAAAATTCCCAAGAATACCTTTTAAAAGTGTGTATGAAGTGTGTGTGTGTGTATGTGTGTTGTGCTGGAGAGATGGCTCATGTATTACTCTTGCAGAGGGCCCGAGTTCCCAACAACCATATTGGGTGGCTAAAAATCACCATAACTGGAACTTCAGGGGATCCAATGGCCTCTTCTAGACTTCAAAGGCACTGCACACACACAGTACACAGACATATGTGAAGGCAAAACACTCCCTTACAAAAAAAAATAATAAAAGAAAACTTTAACTAAAAAAATAAACTAGTTGGCACTCAAGGATCCCTCTATCCTCTACAAATGTGCACAACATGTATATGTAATATACACAGAGGCACATTGAAACAGGCAGACACGGACACATACACACAATTGGCACCTCTAGGGCACTCCTACACAGTGTGTCCTAATATAACTGACTTCATCTAGGGCACTTCCTGGGCAGATGTTAGACAGAAAGGAGAGAGTAGCTTCCAGCCTTCACAAGCTAGGGATTAACAGTAGTTCCACTGGCTACTGTTACAAATGAGTATATTTTGAAAACAATGGGTTTTGTGGAGATTATTAATACTGAGTTGCAAGTCATGACTAGTACGATCCAAGGAATGGCAAATTCTATGATAGCATATCACAGGCAGAGAGACAGGAATGCAAATGCAAGTATGCATGTAGTGGCACAAAGGGGTACCATTACAGGGCTGGGAACGGTCAGCGGGTAAGCACTGAGGACTGGAGCTTGGATCCCCAGCATCCATGTACGTTCTGGGCAGAAGTGCTGGCCTGCCTCTAATCTCAATGTTTGAGAAGCAGACACAGGGGATTCCTGGAGCAAGCTGGCTAGCTAGACTCGCCAAACCAGCAAACTTTGGGTTCAGCAAAAGGTACAGCTTCGATATCTAAGGCAGAGCGCACACATTCTCTCTCTCTCTCTCTCTCTCTCTCTCTCTCTCTCTCTCTCTCTCTCACACACACACACACACACACACACACACACACACACACACACACGCACATCACACACATACAAGAGAAGACAATTATTTTTGCAAGTACTATTTGTTCTGTGCCCTGGAGACAGGGAAGGGGGAGAAATCAGATCAATGGTGGAGGCACACAGTAAGCAGGGAGGGAGCAGAGAGAAAGGAAACTGGGCAGACTGGGAGCTGAGAGAAAGGCTGGGGAGAAAGACATTACCAAATGCCAAGGGGTAAGTGGAACACAGGAAGAAGAGCCCATCATTCCTCTCCTGCCCCATTCTGCTCCTCCCTCCCCCTGCCCTGGTCCTAGGGCTGCCCTGGAATTTGCTGGGTAGCTGAAGGTGATCCTGAACTGACCCTCCTGCCTTAGAGTGCTGGGATTATAGGTGTATGCCACCACCATGCCAAGTTTTTGCAGCTGGTGGTGCGTGCGTGTGTGTGTGTGTGTGTGTGTGTGTGTGTGCGTGTGTGTGTGTGTGTGTGTAATCCAGAGCTTCGTGTGCATGCCAGACAAGTGTGCTACCCACCAAGCTACTTCCCTCATAGGAGAAATGTTTTTCTTTTGAACTGAGAAGTTCAGGTACTTCCTAAGTATGAAAGAAATGGGAAAGAGGAAAGAAAACAAGTTAAAAGGTATGGAAAGTTGAAAAAGGGAAAGTTGGTAAAGCTATATCAAGTAACCTAAAAAGAATCACTTTCATTGATTTTATTTTATATTATATATTTTAAAGATTTATTTATTTTATGTATGTGAGTACACTGTCACTGTCTTCACACACACCAGAAGAGGGCATTGGATCCCATTCAGATGGTTGTGAGCCACCATGCAGTTTCTGGGGATTGAACTCAGGACTTCTGGACGAGCAGTCAGTGCTCTTAACCGCTGAGCCATCTCTCCAGCCCCCCACTTTCATTTATTAATGTGCCCGTGTGTTTGTGTGCTGGGAGGAGGACTTCTGGGAACTGGTTCTCTCCTTCCACCATGCGGGTCTCAGGGATGGAACTCTGGTACTCAGGCTTGGCAGCAAACCCCTTTACCCACTGATCCATAGTGCCAGCCCCAACATAACTTTTAATTGAGTAGAAGCTTTCTTTTATTTCACTTCCTATAACTTATCTCATAGAAAAGGGTCTTTGCTTTATTGATTCAGTGACCCAAAGAGCTAATTAAAGATAACTGCCTCCAAGAAGGCATGAATTAAATACTGTCTTCTTTCCAACTGCACTGGTCTGATCAAGCTGTTTAAAAATTGCACCACCAGAGGAACATGCAATTTCCCCTCGCAATTCAAAGTTCCCTTGAACTACTTTGAGGAACCAAGTCTACAAACTAGGGTAATTTTGGAGCTCTGTGAGAGAGGTGTGAGTGGGATGGTGTCTCCGCTGGAAACACGAGAACTGGAACCAGAAGCCGCACTCATAGCCTATCATTTAACTAAAGGAAGTGATCCCAGTTGAAAGACCTGGCATACATGGAGACTGGAGGAGACAGATCCCTCCTCCTGGAGAAGGAGGGGAAAGAGAGAGAGGGAAGGCCAAGATGGAGAACAGTTCCGTGTATTGTGTGGGTGACTGTCTCATTGCGCCTTCAGTTCTGAACTTAGGGGTCATTGATGGCCCCATTCCAAAATTCTCCTTCAACCCTTGAAGCCCGAGCTTGACTCCTGTACGGAACTCACAGTGATGCTCTCACAGAGAAGCTTAATGCTACCAAGGATGAAATGAGCAAGCAGAGGGAGGGGGAGACTGACTCCAGCCCACAGGGAACCACTGCATCGCTCTGTATATAGTGCCCAAACATTTCCAGGGAGATCTTCCCCGGCAGCATGCATGGGCTCACTCTTGGTTGTTGCTATGCCTTTGGTTTGCACCCAGTTGTACCTCCCCTGCTTCCTCAAATCCTATATAGATCCCTCCCATGGCTTCTCTTGGCATCAGTCTGTTGGCTTATCAAAGAACAAGCTATCAAAGTGTTGTGTTACTAGTATGTATGACTTCTGAGGCTAGGGCTATATAGCTCAGTTGGTAGAGTGTTTCATGGAAAGCATAAAGCCCTGGGTTAGATCCCCAGTACTTCATAGAACTGGGCATTGTAGTGCATGCCTGTGATCATAGTACTCAGGAGATGGAAGTGGGAAGATCAGAAATTCAAGGTCACCCTCAACTATATAAAATCTGAGGTGAGAGGACAAGAATAGGAATAAAGAATCTGAGACCAACTTGGGCTAAATAGTGGACCCTATTTTAAAGAAAACAAACAAACAAACAAATCCAAACCACAGTTCTGGGGCCTGAGGATGTAGTTGTGGTTGAATATCTCTGCCTGTTGTGGACAAAGCCTTATATGGGGCCCTAGGTTCTAGCCTCAGCAACACCGAGTAGCTCCCTCCTAGAGTTGCTGTATGTGAGTTAATATGCCTGGAATACAACTGCAGTGTTAGCCATCTTATTATTATAAATCTATTTCATTAGAACACAGCATTCTAGAAGGTAGGGTAAGTTTTCTATCTATTAATAAAATAGTAGTTGTTTATCTAATCCTATGAGATAGTTATGGGCTTGGGTTTAGTCCTACGATCCCTGTTTATTTATTTACTTAGTTATTCAACTACTCAACAATGTTTGTTTCAGAAGAGGTCTCACTCTTTTGCTCAGGCTGGCCCTGAACTTGCCATTCTCCTCCAGTAGGCTCATGGGCTTTGGAATTAAAGTGCATGTGACATCACTGCTAGCTCAATGAGTACACTGTTTGTTCGTTAGTTTGTTGATATGGGGTCTTAAAAATCCTAGGCTGGCCTCGGATTCATCTTGATGACCTTGGTCCTCTGATCCTCTGTTCTCCAGTTTTGGGGTTACAGGGGTAGTCATCACACCGGGTTGATGTGGTACTAGGAATCAAACCCAGGGATTCACGAATTCTAGGCAAGCATACAACTTAACTGAGATTTGTTATCAGCCCAACAAATTCATCTTAAACATCTACTAGGTACCCAGCTCTTGCTAAATGCTGGGAATAGAGTGCAGCCTATAAGGAGAAGATCTGTACCTTTGGGAATTGACTGATAGAGATTGTCATAAAATAATTAAGTAAAGAAAAAAGTTATCATTTACAATATGTCTTAAGTATATTGAAGGATAAATTCGAGAGTTATGAAGGGAAAGAGTTTTGGTTTCTCTAAAGTCCCAGATTTCATTATATGGAAAAAAAAAATCTTTAAAGGTGAAGATAACGTGTGGATGTACTTTCCATGATATGTTTAGTAAATGAAAGGGATTAAGTCAGAGGCATCCTTAAAGCTGATCTTTTGCTGATTCTTCTTAAGACTTACACATAATGTCTTATAACTATGAGAGAGGCTAGCCCATTTGGTTAGTTAATGGGGTCAATGTCAGAGGTCAGCATGGGTCAGAGAGCTTTCTTCCTTTGTCTGATTATACTGTACTCTCAACCTCAATGACCTTACAGATGTGAGTGTGTGCTCACAGGTCTCAGTCTCAATGACCTTACAGATGTGAGTGTGTGCTCACAGGTCTCAGTCTCAATGACCTTACAGATGTGAGTGTGTGCTCACAGGTCTCANGGTCTCAGTCTCAATGACCTTACAGATGTGAGTGTGTGCTCACAGGTCTCATCCTCAATGATCTTACAGATGTGAGTGTGTGCTCACAGGTCTCATCCTCAGTGATCTTACAGATGTGAGTGTGTTCTCACGGGAAGAGCATATGGATGGAGTAGTTCTGAACCTGCCTCAGACATGAGCATTACTGGTCACAGGCCTCCCCTGGCATCTATCCATACTCATGATAGAATTCAGAGTGTTCTTGTTCTGGCTTAGTAGAGGGACTCTCCTTCCATTTTTGGCTGATGTAGTCATTACTCTGTATAATTATTATTTTTTCCATTTGAAAATATGGAAATCAGTAGACAGGGAGATGGGTCAGTAGGGAAAAGCACTTGCCTTGCAACCAAGAGAACCTGAGTTCAATCCCCAGAAATCTCATTAAAGGCTGAGGCATGAAGATACAGGTCATGTCTGGGGAGATGAAGACAGGGCTCACTGACCAATCAGCATAGCCTAAATTGATGAGCCTCAGGGTCAGTGTGAGGTTCTGCCTCAAAACACAAAGTGGAGAGCCATCAAAGGAATACACTTAGCCTTCGGTTTCCACATGTACAAGGAAGTGCACATACACTTGTACACAAACACACACACACACACACACACACACACACACACACACACACACACACACATATGCACCCCCCCCAACTCTTAGCTGTCCAAGGGCACAACATTTTAGAACTGTTTACATTTAAGAAACTTCATTATTTTTAAGCTGCCAACAAAAGCCCCTACCCACTTTTAAGCATTAGGGAGAGTATAAAGAAAACTTTAATATGAAATGCTCCAAGAGATGGGTCTAGTTCCATACGGTGCAGATTGGGATGTAGCTCGGTTAGTTGGATGCTTGCCTAACATGCACAAAGTCCTGATTCCATCCTCAGCACCACACAAATTGGTGTGATGACACACTCACACAACCCCAGAACTTGGGAGGTGCATGCCGGAGGACCAGAAATGTCATAGGTCATTTTGGATTCATGGTGAATTCAAAATCAGCCTGAACCACACAAGACTGTCTCAGACACGCATACTTGAGCGCTCACTCTCTCTCTCTCTCTCACACACACGCACACATGGACACACACATGCACACCACATACTCCTTATAATGCAAAATATCATCAAAACACAGAAAACCTTTTCTATTTTGGAGGATCCTACTTCTATGAGGAACATAGAAGAAATCGCTTGCGTCTTCTGATTTATGTTTAGTAACAAAGGAACTTCTTTTCTGTCCAGTGAAACCTATTCTCCCGTGACACGTCTGTAAAACCTGAATTGACTCTCAGATGATCAAGAGCTTGGAGCTGCCAGAGACATTGCTTCTCCACAGATATTTCCTTAGTGTGAAGTCATGAGAATCAAAATTGATGGGAAACCTCTTCCGGTTGCCAAGAGTCTTATAAGAAGGAGACTAAAAATATGGTGATCTTTACCACTTAACAAGAAGATGCATTTCTATGACCATAGGAAGCTGGAAAGCATGCTACAACAACAACAACAACAACAACAACAACAACAACTGCTTCATTTCCTTTTTTTTCAAGTCCTTTGGTCAGGTCTCTATCATAAAATTTAGATTTTTTTAGATAACTAATGTAACTAACAGACATGTCCAACTACAGGGAACTATATATGTCATTTCATAAAGCAAGACTATATTAATTAAGAATTTTGAACAAGAGCCAACTATTAGAGTACAGTTTTGAATACCGAATGTGAATACTCCAGTCCTTTTCATGACATGAAATTTTTATCATGCATTATAAATGCCAGTGGGTTTCATCATGACATTTTCATACATGTACAGAATGTATTGTGGTCATGCTCACAGGCACCTTTATCTTTCCTTGTTCCTCTCCTACTTCTGTGGATCCCTCTTTTCTTCCTAACTGGTCTCCTACTACCACATCGTGTGTGTGTATGTGTGTGTGTGTCTGTGTGTGTGTGTCTGTGTGTGAGGCTATGTGTGTCTATGTGTGTGTGTGTGTGTGTGTTCCAATGAGCTTCAATGGCACACAGGTTGGGGGAGGGGATTCTGGGTGACTTTTCAGTGGTTAAACCACTTAAGAAAACATCTCTCTCTCCTTTCCCCAGTAACTTCTACTGGTCTTGGTAAGGTTTACATCCGAGTTAGAGGCAGAGCCAGGACACAAACTTCCAAATTTCCCACTTTTCCCAGATGTACCTCCCCGCCTCGGATGCTTTTAGGTAGACATCAGGAGAGAAGCTAAAGACGTGCATTTGAACAACAATTTAAGGTCTGTGCACAGATTTATTCCTCAGTTTATTGAAGTAGTCAGCCAATCAATGAATACTCAGTTAGCTTCTACTGTGTACCTGGCACTGTTTTACATAATGTAAAGTAATTTAATAGTTACTTATTGGTTCAGATTTTCTGTCAGTGAACCCCTCGGGGGTGAGCTGGGTGCTTTGTGCTGTGGAGTTAACCCTCGAAGGTTCACTTGATGGCTTTCATTCTTTAGATGAGATTGGGAGTGTTCAGGGCGGTGTGGCCTTAGACAGTACTTTTATTTATAAGTCCCATGGGTTGGGGAGAAAGACAGAAAGATGAAGAAAGCACATTGATGCTCTGGTGCATGTGTGGTGGTCGCAGACGGTCACAGGCAGTCATAGGCGGTTACAGGCAGTCACAGGCGGTCACAGGCAGTCACAGGTGGACACAGGCAGTCACAGGCAGTCACAGGCAGACACAGGCAGTCACAGGATAGCTTTACTCTCTGCTTTTCACCTTGTTGGAGATAGGTTGTTTCTCTCTCTCTCTCTCTTCTCTCTCTCTTCTCTCTCTCTTCTCTCTCTCTCTCTCTCTCTCTCTCTCTCTCTCTCTCTCTCTCTCTCTCTCTCAAGACAGCATTTCTCTGTGTAGCCCTGGCTGTCCTGGAACTCACTTTGTAGACCAGGCTGGCCTCAAACTCAGAAATCCGCCTGTCTCTGCCTCCCAAGTGCTGGGATTAAAGGCGTGTGTCACCACTGCCCAGCTTGACAGGTTGCTTCTTATTTGTGGCTGCTATACAACAGGCTACCTCAAGCTTCCAGGAATTCTCCCATCTCCACTTCCCATCTCACTGTAGTGCATGCATGCTACTGAGTCTGGATTTATGTAGGTTCTGGGGATTCAAACTCAGGACCTCAAGCTTGTGTGCAGGAGTTTCGCCCAGCGAACCTCCTTCCTAGCACCCCGAGAACCTTTGCTTATAACGAGCTTCGGTCCATTGGAACTCTCTGCTCCTCTTGCCTCTCCTGTCTCACATCCTCCACATGGAGCAGTGGCCAAGAACCTTTCCCAAGAGCCTCTTACATCATTTCTTCTCTTTCCCCATCTGCTTGTCTTGAGGGCCCTGTTTCCCCACTGCCACCTCTGGTCTGTGGTTGAGGCTTGGGGCCCTCCCATAAGGGATCCCTAGTAACACTGACATCATCTTGCCTTTTCTGAAAAGCATAGTTGTTCTGTATTGCTCCTCTAAGTTTGCTAGGCCACTGCCATCACGGCCCGTTGGCCTTTCTACAATGTTTTGGTCTAGGTTCTTTCAAACCTTGCATGATCAGTGGTTTTAGGTTTTGCTTTTGTTTTCTCTTTTCTTTTGGATGGGGTCCCATGTGCTCAGGAAAGTCTCTAGAAGATGATCTTGAACTCTTGATCCTCCTCTTCCTCCCTCCTCCTGCTCCTCTTCTTCCTCCTCCTCCTCCTCCTCTTCCTCTTCTCAACTGGGATTACAGATGTATACCACTATGTCCACTTTATGCCCGTACTAAAGATGAAGCCCAGGCTTTTGTGCCTGCTACTAGTCAAGCACTCTACCAACTAAGGCACAAGGTCTAGACCCCTAATATTCTTGATCACAGCTTTTCTCCATTTTATTTGTCCTATATATGGTTGCTAAGTCTCTCTCCCTAGGGTGTGGTCATCTGTAGGCATGTACTACCTGCCTGGAACTATACCTCAAATCCTCCAGGCAACTAATAAATACTTCATTTATCTTTTTCATCTGTCTTACACATGTAAAAGTTGGATGAAGTCAGGTGTGATGGGCATTCCTGTAATCCCAGCATTTAGGAGCTTCTGGTGGGAAGACTCAAGTTTGAGGCTAGTCTGAGCTACGCAGTGAGACACTGAAAACAAAACAAAACAAAACAAAAACACAAGGCAGATTATGGTATGCCTTTAACCCCAGACCTTGGGTGGCAGAGGCAGGTGGATCTTTGAGTTCGAGGCCAGCCTGGCCTACAAAGTTCCAGGATAGCCAGGGCTATACTGACAGACCCTGTCTCTAAAAACAAAAATAGAAATGCAAACAAAGAAAAATAAAAAAAAAAACCCAAAAGGTTGGGTGCTGGAGAGATGGCTCTATGGTTAAGAATACTTGCCGCTTTTACAGAGGACCAGAGTTGTGTTCTAGTCATCCCATTAGGAGGCTCATGAGTACCTATGAATCCAGCCCCGGATCATCTTCTGACCTCTATTGTCTGACACACAGCAACACTTACTTGGACACATGCATACACGTACACAGAGAGCAAAAGAATCTTTTCAAAAGGTTGAACATATATGTCTCTAAAATCATCTTTTAGAGCTCCACACAGGCAAAATGGCGATACTAATTTTGGGGGTGGGGAGGTTGTTTTGAAAGTTTAGCAATTAGTGAGAAAAATTCTCAGCCATAAGTGATTTTATTTTCATCTAGTACTTATCATTTAATGCATTCTAGCTTTATATTATTATTTTTAGCCAAACAGGAAACAGCTCTGTGGGAGGGAAAAGGCAATGGTTTAGCTTCCCATCAGTCCCGCCCACCCTCCTCAGATGGGCTGTGATCCCTCCGTCATCCTGGTTCACTCTCAGCACTGGGTAGAGCCACTGCCAACGGTGGTGCATCATCACAGATAGGTCAATACTTTGGCACACGATGGACAAATATTTGGATATCATACCTAACTGGCTCATATGGCAGCTGCTGTTTGAAGTAGAACCGGTTAAAAAGTTAAATGGCTAGAGAGATAGCTCTCTTGATAGCATGTTTTCCTTTGAAGCAAGCATAGGACATGTGTTCAAGGTCCAAAATCCATGTTTAAAAAAAAAAAAAAAAGAAGCTGGGTGTGGGATCTAGAGCTTGTAATCCCAGCACTGGAGAGGCAGCAACAGGCAGATCCCTACAGCTTGATGCCTGGTTTACATGGTACACTCCACAGCAGTGAGAGACCCTGTCGGAAAAACAGGGTGGATAGCACCTGGGAAAGGACAGCTGAGGTTGTCCTCTAGTCTTTACATACATACACATACATGCATGCATGCATGCATACATAAGCATTTACCAGTACACACATGCATACACACGCACATATGCACACGTGCACGCACACATGCATGTGCTCTCTCTCTCTCTCTCTCTCTCTCTCTCTCTCTCTCTCTCTCTCTGTTAAAACAGATAAATGACAGGCCTCTGATTCAGGTTCGATTCCCTCTTGTGACCTATATTGCTTCCCTGTGACTAAAGTTTTAACAGCATCTTGTGGGAAGATGGGGAGGATAAGGGGAGAAACAGAGATGGCCGGATGTTTCCCATTTACGGTACACCTGGATTTCTATACTGCCTGTAAGTGCTGAGACACCAGTGGTCAGCAGGCAGATGATGCTGTGTGATGAATCCACGGATTCCCCATTAATAATACTATAGAAAGAAATAGTGAGCGTAGTGTTATCTTCACACCCTTATCCCTCAGCAAATAAGGAGTATTAACTGAATGATACAACAACACCTTTATCCACGCTGAAGAAAAACCTCACAGATTCGCGGTGTTCTTTCTTTAGAGGGAGACCCTTTCCTGTTTTTATACTCACTGGTTTCTAGCTGTAATTTACAATTTCGTTTCCCAGAATCCAAATCTGATTTAGAACACGGAGTCACAGAGCGGATGGTGATGGGTTAAATGCCCGAGACTGGAGGACAGGGAAGCATCCAGAAACAGTCTTCCACTATGTGCATTTGACGGGTTGGCTGACACCAAAGAAAACCTTTCAGTCCTCAATGAATTCCATGGCAACTACAGCCTTGGAAACTCGAGAGGCATGGGGGCAGGGAAAGAGACCCTGCTGGGATGAAGATAAGATGACTGAACCAGACTGCCATTTGATGCTTCGTGCTTGGGTTGAGAGTGAAGGGCGCCGGCGGGGGAGGACTGACTGCCCACATCAGCCACAAGAATGATCTCATACCAGCCAAAAGGCTAGCCAGGGGCTTGGCAACCAGCTCGCGGATGAATCAGGAGAGAGGAAGGGATTTTGAGACAGCACCTTGGTGTTGGGGGGAGCCTAGCCAGGAGTTCTGGTCCTTCCTGGTATAGAACGCGTCTCTATCCACAAAAGCTTTGGTTCCAAATAATGCCCCTGCGTGTATTGTAACGCAGGCGCGGTGACTACAGACTACAGGGCTATTACTCTGTACTAGCCTTTTGTGTGAACGACAACAATGGAGGGGGAGAAATCAGGACAGGGTTCCCAGGGCAGACTGGCTGGTGCGGATGTGTCTCCAGGCCGGCTGCAAAGAGAGCGGAGGGCTTGCTCATTGCTAGGCAACCAGACGCTGCATGCTTGCGCTTGCGGAGCGCCCTGAAAGACTTCGGGAAAGCCAGAATCCAGCGTTCACAGGACTGGCTGGGGCACCAGGAAACAAAGTCAGGGGCTGAGGCAGTGGGTAAGTGAGGTGAGGGGTAGGTCTTGTATCCTTAAAGGGGAGGTCATTAGGAACTCCCTACTCTAAATCCTCTGAGTCAGTGCCCTGTTTCGGGCCTGCGTGTAGACTGCTTGCAGAAGTCCTTCCTCCTCTTGAAGCTTCCAGCCCAGATGTTGCACTCAATTGTCTGCCTATTGTGTGAAACGCGTCAGCAGTCCGAAACAAACAACAAAAACAAAACCGCTTCAAGTGGCCAGCTGAAACTCATTTATGTAGGCCGGAATATTTTCCAAAGTAGGACTACCACGCACCTGGAGGCCTGCTTTACAAAAACAGCTGCTAAGGCAGTGTGGTTCTTAGCTCACATGGAGAAGGACTAGGGAAAACTTCGGAATTGCGAGAGGAAAACACAGGGGAAACACTTAAACGTGCAGACAGAGGCAAGCTTTCTGAAAGGGACTCGGCGAGGGAAATAACCTCAAGAACTAACAAATAGGATTGTATGACATTTTAAGGCTTCTGTACGGCGGAGGAAATAGTTACCAGAGTGAAGACGCTGTCTAGAGAATGAGAAACTACACATCAGACAGTGGATTAATATCCAGCATTAAAAAAAAAATCGCAAGAATTAAATGCCCCAACCTCCGATCTCCCAATCAGTATATGGGCTAACAAAATAGACTGCTGCCAAAAGAAGAAACAAAGAACAAAGAACAAAGGGCCAACCAAGACTTGGAAAAAAAACTGTCCTTAAGCCATGTCTGTACCATTCCGGGGCAGATACCAAAGGATCCCCCAGGCAGAGCACCACAGAGATACTGGCACAACCCTGTGCTACACTGTTCACGATAGGCAGGAGATAGAACCAGCCTAGATGTCCATGAACAGATTAATGAATATATATATATATATATATATATATATATATATATATATGAGTTTTACTTGGCCATTAAAAAAATGAAATAATGGCTTTTGCGGGGAAATGAATGGAACTAGAAGCCATCTTCAATGAAATAAGCCAGGCTCTCATACCCAGGATCTAAACTTAAAATTATATATCTATGTATGTAGAGAGGTATGTGTGCTTATATATATGTATTTTCAAGTTGTAAAACTGAAAAGGGGATCAGAGGTTTTGGGGAATATGGGGGAGCAGAAGGTGGCAGGGTGTGGGGGTTGGGTGTACTTACCTTAATCTCAGCACTCAGGAGACCGAGGCAGGTGGATCTGTAAGTTTGAGGCCAGCCTGGTTTATAGACAGTCAAGGCTACAGGGAGAAACCTTGTGGGGGGGGGGAGAAAAGGAAGAAAGAAAGGAAGAAAGGAAGGAAGGCAGGCAGGAAGGAAGGAGATCATGATGGGTAAGAAGAGATCTTAAAGGAGGTGGGAAACAGAGAAAGGGATACATGTACTACTACTACTACTACTACTAATAATAATAATAAAAGAAGGGAGCAGGGAGCAGGGAGGGCTACCTAAGGAAAGGGACCAAGCAAGAGTGGAGGAGGGTTGCAGGGAGGGGACTGGAAGGGAAGGAAGGCAGTTGGGGAGGGGAATGGATAAGAACAAAGTATAACAGCTCAACTGGATGAAATTTCTTGGCAAAACCAAATTCTTTGTATGCTAACCAGAACTATTAATAAAAAGTAAGCCAGGCGTGGTGGCACACGCCTTTAATCCCAGAACCCAGGAGGCAGAGGCAGGCAGATTTCTGAGTTCGAGGTCAGCCTGGTCTACAGAGTGAGTTCCAGGACAACCAGGGCTACACAGAGAAACCCTGTCTCGAAACAAACAAACAAACAAACAAACAAACAAACAAACAAGACTTTAGCCGGGCGTGTTGGCATGCCTTTAATCCCAGCACTGGGGAGGCAGAGGCAGGCAGATTTCTGAGTTCGAGGCTAGCCTGGTCTACAAAGTGAGCTCCAGGATAACCAGGACTGTACAGAGAAACCCTGTCTCGAAAAACAAACAAACAAACAAACAAACAAACAAAGTAAATGTACTTAGAATCAGAAGGAGAGCATGTATATAAAATACCTTTTAGGCGGGATGCTTGGGCCTGAATGTTAGACCAGGAAAGGAAGGGATTTGTGGGAAGGCAAGCCTGCCAGTGTTTGGTGTGATGAGGGTGTATCATAGACACAAAGCAGTGTTTTCCCTTAATATTGTTGACATATGGTACCAAGACCTCCCAAAATGAAACTGCCTACTACCCCACCCCTTCCATTTTGGTAATTAAGCAATTAATATCACACAGTCTGGAACCAAAATAACATTCCAAGAACACAGAACTCTTTGACCCTGAGGGTTGGGTAGAAGAATTTTCTCAATGTTTTTTGTTTTTGTTTTTAAATATGGAAATACTAGAACAAATAATCAAAACCATTTTATCCTAATAGGGAACTAGATTCTTGATCGGCTTATGTTTAACCACACACCCATATTTGTGGACACACACATACACTCCTTCTTCCTTTCCTGGTCTACCATCTAGACCAAACAAGGCACATGGGAGACTTTGCTTTTACAGACAGACATTGGTATTGCTTCCCTGAGTTTATTAGTTGTACAAACAGAGATGTTTTTTTTATATTTGTCTGGAAGGACTATTGCATTTCAGGCAGGGCACTACAAATTATGAAGAAAAGATAGGGAAGGCAAGGGTGTGTAGCTTCATTGGTAGAGTGCTTGCCTAACCCAACTTGAAACCCTGAGTTCCCTTACCACATACAATCCCAAACCAAGAGGTTGAAGCAGAAGAATCAGAAGTTCAAGGTCATCTTTAGTCAGCTACACAGCAAGTTCTAGAACAGCCTGTGTTAGGTGTGGCCTTGTCCTAAGAAGGAAAAAAAAGAAAGAGAACAGGGGAGAAGTTAGTTCTAGAAATCTGTTATATGGCTGAATATCGGTGGCACATTTCCTTTAGTCCGAGCAGGCAGAAGGCAGAGGCAAGCAGATCTCTGTGAGTTCAAGGCCAGCCTGGTCTACAAAGTGAGTTCCAGGACAGCCAAGGTTACACAGAGAAACCCTATCTCTAAAAACAGACAAACAAACAAACAAGCATGTATAATATATATATATATATATATATATATAATTGCTGTGATAAATGCCATGACCAAAACTTGTGGGTGGAAAGGGCTTATTTGTCTTACTCTGTCCACATTACAGTCTGTCCTTGAGGGAAGACAGGACAGGAGCCCAAGTAGAAATCTAGAGGCAGGATCTGAAGCAGAGACCATGGAGGGACACTGCTTTTAGCCTTGTTCCTTCAGTTACCAGACCTGCCTACCTAGGAACAGGGCTGGGCCTTCCTATGTAAATTAGAAGAATCACATGACCACCAGCTGCCACACCCCTCCATCCCCTTCCCACCCCCACCATGCCCACAGGCCACTCTGGCAAGGCAATTCTTCAGTTGAAGGTCTCCCACTTCCCAGTGTTTCAAGTTGACAGCCAACCTAAGCCATCGCTTATAGGAAAAAAAAAAATGTGTCCTCCCCTGATCTAGTCTGGCATGTCATAGCTTCCTTAGTTAGCATTTTTTGTTTGTTTTTAGAGACAGGGTTTCTCTGTACAGCTCTGGCTGTCCTGGAACTTGCTCTGTAGACTAGGCTGGCCTCAAAATCAAATATCCACCTGCCTCTGCTTCCTGAGTGCTGGGACTAAAGGCATTCGCCACCACCCAACTTTCCATTAGCTTTTTGTGTTCATTTGACTGTTTCCCACCCCCCCCCCCGGGACTTTAGCAGGTGACCTTGGCATTATAAGACTTTTTTTTTTTTCTTTCTGAAAATGAGCCATTGAGGTGTTATCTTCTTTCCCGTGGTTTCATGTTTTCTTCCTAGTTGATCCTATTGCTTTGACAAGCCAACTTTAGGAATTACACATTTTGCTTGGTCAAGTGTAAATGAATTGAATGTACCTGGGACAGCTCATTTACACACACACACACACACACACACACACACACACACACACACCACTCAAATCTCTGAAGAGCTGCAGAGACCATTATCTGGGTTGTTTTTCTTCACCATCTGGAAAAGCAAGTCAATTCATGAAAAGCTGTTGAAGCAACTTGAAAAGTTAGCACTTACCATTTGGCTCCTCTTAGGGCATTTGCTTCTCTTAGGTAGGATGATCAAAGTGTTTTCAGGGTGGCTAGGGAGGTGGCTCAGTGAGTGCCATGCTTGCCATGCCAGGATGAGGACCCCAGTTCTGATCCCCAGAATCCCTGTTTCCAAGACAGGATGTGGCAGCATGTCCTAATCCCAGTACTGGGGAAATGGACTCAGAAGTACCACTGGGAAAAGTGACTCAGCCCTTACTGCTCTTCCTGAAGACCTATGTTTAGTTCTCAGCACCCAGGTTAAGCAGCTCACAAGCACCTGTAACGCCAGCTCCAGAGATATCTAATGCCTCTAGCCTCTGTGGGAGTCAGCACTCATGTGCACACACATAGATACACACGTGTGTACAGACACGCACAAACATAGACATACACAAACATACACATATACACACAGACACACACATACAAATAAATAAATAAATAAATAAACTATTTTTTAAAAGGTGGAGACATTATGCACAGACAATCATGTACATACCCACACACCCACCCACATGAACACACACACATATAAATACACAAAAGTTTTCTGATGTTACCAAAAGTCTCATGAAGGGTGCATAAAGTCACCCCATGTTGAAAAGAACCATTCTAGTAGAACTGCCCAGTGTGTTAATCAACTGGGCAGGATCCCAAGTGTCTATGGACATGTAGGGAGGGAAGGGGGCTTCTATGGCCACATATTTGTGGCTGGAAGCTTTCGTAAACAGATGAGTCTCAACTGAACTTGACCAGAGTATCACTGAAGGAATGTGACAGTCACAGCTGCAAGCTGACCGTGGACGGACTCAGATCCTTTTGGATAGGGTGACCTAAGAACAGAATATATGACGGTCCTCGTTTTCAGAAGTGACTTCAAAGTTGTTGCGCTTTCTTTTGTGTTTCCCTTTCCCCTTCTGAAATGGAGTTCTTCACAGCTCACTGGGAGTCCTGGAGAAACTCTCTTCAGTCTATGGAATTTGTGGCCCTCCTGATGATCTACGGAGAGCATAAAATGGAGATGCTCATTTAAACTTCTTCTATCCTTGTGGTACCTAGTTTTACTTGGAGTGAGCAGAAGCTTTACTCCAGGTTCCATCAATGAGATGGTGAGTGTGTGTGTGTGTGTGTGTGTGTGTGTGTGGTGTGAACTCGCACATGTTTGAATGTACACATGAGAGGGCAGAGGTGAGCAACCGATGTCTTCCTTAGTCACCCTCCACATCACACAGTTGTTTGTTTACTTATAGCAGTCCCCGGGATTGAACCTAGGACTTTGTGCATGAGAGGTGAGTGCTCTATGAGCTATTCTAGCCCCAGCAACCCCCCTTCCCCCACCCACCCCCCACCCCCAGTTTTTGAGACAGAGTTTCTCACTGACCCCAGATCTCATCTATTTGGCTAGACTGCCTGGCCAGAGAGCATCAGGGATCTACCTGTTAAGTCTTAAACCCTGGGGCAAATGGCTGAGGTACCTATCTAACATACCAAAGTGGGCCTGGCCCCCAGAATCTCTTAGCACCCCTCAGTTCCTACCTGTTACAGGGCATGGCTGGCACACCAGTCCTCTACCCCCAGCTCCCTAGCCCCAGGACTAGGCTGCCCTTCCCTACATCATCCAGCCATTTTGGTTACCTGCCGTCTTCTGGTCTATCCATTACCTTCCTAGCCTCTTGGTCTGGTTTCTCCCTTCTCCCCTCCCTTCTTCCTCACATCCTCATAGGCCAGGCTCAGGGTCATGTTCACTCTGGACTCTTCTAGATGTCCCTGCCTCTGGCTACCCTCTCCCCCTTATCCACAGCAGACTCTCTCCTCCAGCATATCTAGGAGCACTCATGTCCTTTCCTTTCAGCTTTTTTTTTTTCTTTTTTTAAATTATTCACCACCTGTCTGCCTCACAAGGCTGAGATTACAAGTGTTTGCCGTCTTGTCTGGCTTTTTGCATGGGTGCTGGATATTAAACTGGGGTCCTCATGCTTGCCAGGCAAGACTTTTGCTGGCTGAGCCATCTCCTCAGCCCCTAGACTGGTACTTTATTCTGTAGGAAGTTCCCATGGTTCTAGCCTCACAGGGTGGGTCCCTGTGCTGAAGTTGGAGGAAATCTCTGCTGCCTTCTCCCAACCGTGTTAAAGCTTTCCTTTGCTCTTATCAGGGTGGCCCTGCCCTTTAACACAATAAGACCCAAACAATGAGAAAGCACTGGTGAGATTTAGACCCTAAGAATCACAAAGGAAGGAAATTCTGAGTTTCTGCTTTCTCTTGGGGTCTCACTCAGCAGGTCGTAGTGTTATCAAAAGATCAGGAGAATCGTTATACTCTCCCCAATGTATAGTTACCAATAAGGCTGTCATTAGCAGCTTAGATTCTTAAAATAACCCCACCTTTGAACTCGCAGGTGGATGAAGTCACAGAGTATTAGCTAGGATGTCTTAGAACTTTTGGTAGTGAATTGTAAGCACACATAAAGTTAAATAACAGCAATATAGTCAGATTATTATAGCTGCAATGTCATTACAACAATTTAAGTTTGGTCCAGTTAGGACCTAAATCTATGCTTACATATCCTGAACTCTTTCTGGTTTTGCTTATATATTATTTATTAGTTTAAGTTATTGTAATTATGTATGTATGTATGTATGTATGTATGTATGTATGTATGTGTGTGTGTAAATATGTGCATGAGAGTTCATGTGTTCATGGAAGCACACGAGGCATCATATCCCTGGAACTGGAGATTATAGGCAGTTGTGAGCTGCCAGACGTAGGTGCTGGGAACGGTACTCAGGTCCTCTGTAGAGACAATCTCTTATAAGCATCACCTGTCAATGAAAAAGCCAATGGCCAATGAACTGAGGCAGGAAATAGGAGGTGGGACACTGGCAAGAAGAGAGAGGATTCTGGGAATTAGTGAGAGAATAAAAGGAGACCCAGGGGATGGAGGGGACCCAGAGATGCAGGGGACATTAAAGAGAGATGCTGGGGGAGACACTGAGGAAGATGGAAAGGAAGAAGCAGGGCAGGACTGAAGGAGAAGTGACTAACCATGTGGAAGACATAAACTAGTTTGAATGAGTTAAATAAGTTACAAGCTAGTCAGGGAATGAGCCAAAGCTTATGGCCTAAGCATTTAATAATAATTAGTCTCAGAGTTGTCATTCCAGGACCTGGGACTGGGAAAGAGGAAAAACAAATTATTATTATTATTATTATTCTCTGCAAGAGCCGTATGTGCTTTTAATCACTGACCTGTCTCTCTAACCTCCACCTCCACCACTTTTTAAAAAGGTGGGGTTGAATGTTTTGTGTGCTGGCCCAGAACTTGATCTGTGGTGGAGGATGATCTTTAACTTCTGGTCTTCCTGCCTCCATCTTATCATTGGTAGGACCACAGCAATGTAGCAGCATGTCTGGGGTGTGTGGAGTTAGACACTGAACCCCGGGGCTTCATGCACACTAGGCAAGTACTTCATCACCTGATCTACATTCCCAGCCCTCTTTCTATTTTTCTATTATATTGCATGGTTATATGGAATAATCATGTTGCTTCTAGCTTTTCAAGAAGTGTATTAGTATCTTTTCCTCTGTCTCTCATCTCCTTTTGTAATTCAGGCTGCCCTTAATCTCCTGATCCTCCTGCCTCATCTACCTAAGTGCTGGAATTGAAATTACAAGTATGTGCTATCCAATCCAACTGTGTCTCCCCCTTGACTAGGTTTCATCCTTCGTGTGTATGTGTCGAGAGACACATACCATAAGGAACATACGGAGCTCAAAAGACAACATGTGTAAATTGGCTTGTCCTTTTACAATGTGGATTCTGGGGCAACTCAGACAACCTCCACCCCAGGCTTGGCAGCAAGTGCCTTTAACTTCTGAGTTCTCTCGTCTCTCCAGCTCCGGTTCTGCCTGCTTTCTTTTTGTGAGTCAGTTGTAACTCGAGTGAAATTTAATACTGCAGGGTTTACTGTGGCATGAGAGATAGTCATAATAACATTACACTCCGAATTCTCTAGGACAAAATAGAAAGTCTGAGTTTCCCTAACTCGGCAGATTCGGAACCTAGCTGGAAAATTACATTTCACTCAGACATTCTGTAATGCTCTGAGGTACTGCAATAAATGGGTATGGAAATTCAGAGCACGCCCCCATTCTGGCACTTCTTATTAGGCATGTAACATTTCTGAATGAAGGTAATATCACAGAGTAATTTGGTTATTAAGGTGGTAATAGCATATCTTGTCCTGGTTATAAAGTTACCTTTGGCGAACAGTCCACCCCCACCATTTTAATAGCCATATCAAGAAGGGTGCATAATGAATTTTCTCGGAAGAAATTGGGCCAGCTCTACACTTGTTCGTCTATCTGATTTGACCATTATGCTGAAGGGTTGATAGCAAAGTCTTATCCTTGGGGCTCATGAGCCCAAAGATTTCACATAAATATTTGATGAACCCAGTCTTCTCAAGTCACTTCTAGAAGGACATATTCTAAGTGCCATTCCATAGGTGGTTGGATTACAGTTGATTAAATAAAAATTTCCCTTAGGGGCTGGCGGGTTAACTCAGTAGTAGAGAGCTTATCTATCATGTATAGGCTTTAACTTAGATTCTCAGCACTTCAGAGACAATTTTCTCTGTACTATTTTTTTTCAACTAATATATATTATCATGTTCTCTCTTTCTCTTTCTCTCTCTTTCTCTCTCTCTCCTCTGTCTGTCTGTCTCTGTCTCTGTCTCTCTCTGTCTCTCTCTCTGTCTCTCTCTCTCTGTCTCTGTCTCTCTCTGTCTCTCTGTCTCTCTGTCTCTCTCACTCTCTCTCTCTCTCTCTTCCTCCCTCCCTTCCTTCTTTTTCCTTCCTCTCCTCCTTCTTTGCTTTTTCAAGCCAGGGATTCTCCGTGTAACACTGGTTAGCTTGGTACTCACTCTGTGGACCAGGCTGGCCTCAAGCTCAGAGATCTGCCTACCTGCCTCTGCCTCCCGAGTGTTGGACATTATTGTATATTTTGCAAGCATTATCAAAAGAAGATGAATGGATTCAGCTTTCTAGCTGTTTCAATCTACAAGATCACAGACTTCCAGCATATCTTTTTGATCCCATGAAGACATATAAATTTTTTTTATCTTGGCCTGGAAATACAGTTTTATCATACCAACGAGAAAGTAACTAATACACATCTCATCTAGAGCTTAAAAGAAATATCCATCCCTCTGTAGCCAATTAAGATGATCAGTTGCTTTCTTCATGGGAACCTGGTGTCCATTGGCTACAAACAGCAGTCTCCATGATAGTGCCCACAGCCTATGAGTTGCCCTAAGGGACCTTGGAGACAAATTTCTATTGGATATTCATGTCCCTGATTTCAATGCTGCCCCCAACTGAGGCTCCAGGCAGTTATGCAGGTTACCTTTTCGAAGCGCAAAGGCACAGTGGCCAGGGTACATATTGGCCAAGTCATAATGTCCACCTGAATAAAGCCAAGTTCAACTTCCTTACTTGACAGAAGAGGCACCATTCAAAGAAGTGAGGCTTCACCAGTTTAATGCAGATGAATTAAAACACATGGTAGCTGTGAAGTGGCTCAAACCTGATATCTGTGGGGTCAAATATATCCCCAGTCATGGTTCCCTGGGCAAATGAAGGGCTCTGAACTGCTAAGGGCTTCTACTGTGCTGAAAAAGATTCATCCTCAAGTTGGTCTACACCAGGTAGAAACTGATCCTGGATCCTGTTGGCTTTAGAGCCTCTGGCTTTGTTATCCTCACAACTTCTAATCATGCCTTCCATACTGTCTGTATATGCTTGGCCCAGGGAGTGGCACTATTAGAAGGCGTGGCCTTGTTGGAGTGGGTGTGGCCTGTCACTATAGGAATGGGCTTTAAGACCCTTGCCCTGGCTGCCTGGAAGCCAGTCTTTTCCTAGCTGCCTTCAGAACAAGAGGTGGAACTCTCAGCTCCTCCAGCTCCATATCTGCCTTGGTGCTGCCATGCTCCCACCTTGATGATAATGGACTAAACTTCCGAACCTGTAAGGCAGCCCCAATTAAATGTTGTCTTTTATAAGAGTTGCCTTGGTCATTGTGTCTGTTCACAGCAATGGAAACCCTAGCTAAGACACACACCATTACAACCACCTGCTTATGTTATTGGATATGTTTATTCTAAGACTATGTTAGGGATATTTATTATTCATCACAGGGCACAAAATCCAGTGCTCATAGATTTATTTCTTTATTCTCAGCAACTGGACAAGCTTTTACTCTTGTTTCAAGAAACTGGCACTTTTTTTTTTTTTGCCTCATTTTGCAATGATTTGTGCATCAGGTTGAATTGTCTTCATGACATGAAATTTCTATAATAGCCTCAATTTCCATTTTACCTTATTTTGTAACCATAATTTTTCTTTGTTTCAACTTCATCATTAACTATTTTTCTGTAATCAACTTATTTCATTTTTTTATTTTTGCAGTATAGGCAATTGAATGCAGAGCACATTCTAGGCAAATGTTCTGCCACTGAGCTGCATTCCCTATCCATCAGCTTATTTTCAATTTTTATTCTATCCTGTATCCACATATATTTTAAGTTCCTTGAGTTTTCATAAGGTCCTTGAAATCTATTTTTGAAGGAGTAAAGGTAGATAACACACACACACACACACACACACACACACAGAGCGAGAGAGACAGAGAGAGAGAGAGAGAGAGACAGAGACAGAGAGAGAGAGAGAGA
>NC_034594.1:102974683-102987410 GCF_900095145.1 Mus pahari
AGAGAGAGAGAGAGAGAGAGAGAGAGAGAGAGAGAGAGAGAGAGAGAGAGATTTTTGCTGTTAATTGCCTTAAGTTTATCTAGGACAATTCCACTGGCCATTTTTTCCCCTAAAGCTCTCTTCATCCTATTCTTTCCCCCTTTCTGTTTTTCATTTCATGTATATGTGTATGCTGTGTTTTCTTGGGGACATGTATGTGTTGTGGTGTGTGTGTACATGTATACATGGAAGTCAAAGGAAAACCCCAGGTGTTGCTGAGGGATGCTGTCAAACTCTTTTGAGGTGGTAGCTCATTCTGGCTTGAAACTCATGGTGGTAGGTTGGGCTGGAGGCCAATAAGCCCCAACAATATGCTTGTCTTCAGCCCTCCAGTGCTGGGATTATGAGTAGGAAGTGCCATACCTAGATTTTAAGATGGGTTCTGAAGATAGAGCTCAGCCCCACACGCTTGCTCAGTGTCCTGGCTAGTTTCATGTCGACTTGACACAAGCCAGAGTTATCTGGAAAAAGGAGGAATCCTCAGTGAAAATGTCTCCAAAAGATCTAGCTGTAACATGTCTTCTTAATTAGTGGTTGATGGGGGAGGGCCCAGCCCATGGTGGGTGGTGCCATCCCTGGGCTGGTGATTTTGAGCTCTGTAAGAAAGCAGCCTGAGCAAGCTATGAAGAGCAAGCCGGTGAGCAGCATCCCTCCATGGCTTCTACATTAGCTCTTGCCTTCAGGTTCCAGCCCTGTTTGAATTTCTGTCCTAACTTTCTTCAGGGATGGACTGCAATATGGAACTGTAAGCCAGATTAACCCTTTCCTCCCCAACTTGCTTTTTTGGTCACAGTGTTTCATAACAGCAATAGAAACCCCAACTAGGACACACAGTAAGTACTTTACCAACGGAGCCATCTCCTGAGAGCACCATCCTTCCCTTTCTTAAAGACTTTTAGTTGTTCTCCATCCTGCTCAAACTCTGGGGAGTCCTTTTTGGGTTTCTGTAATAGCTCAACAGAATCTTGGGGTTATTGCAAATTTAGGCACTCAAGTGTGGTGCTTTCTATGTATTGATTAAAGATAACCTAGTTTTTTCAACGGGTTCCTTGATTCCATACTTAGCCTCTGAAGTCACTTTGAAAAGGGCAATAATATTAAGACATTTATTTCACTCCCCTTGAGGTGGGCAAAAGGAGGAGGATGAGATAGAAATAGTGTGAAGAAGAAGGGTGGCGTGTGGTAGAATGCTATCTTCTGGGCATGAGACGGCTGTGACACTTCTGAATGCAAGATGTGACAACCTGCACAAGATCCATCTACAGTCTGTCATGGGCAGTTGGTGCAGTGAGGCCCTACCATTGCCTTAGGACCTAGAGGCAGTTAATGGTTGCCCAGAAAGAGGGAAATTCATTTAGTGGGCTAGTCACTGACTGGTAAGGCACTCACACTCCTGTAAGTAATTTGAATTAAATTCACACAAGAAACCAAACAAAAGTACAAAGAACAGAAAGGTATCTAAGAACAAGAAGGGGATCCATGGGAGAAGAAGGGAGACAAGACAGGGAAATAGGGAGTAATGTGAGAAAAGTTAACTAAAAGCCACGTGGAATGGCATGATGAAGCCAACTGTTACATATAATTGATATATACTCAGATTTCTTTCTTTCTTTCTTTCTTTCTTTCTTTCTTTCTTTCTTTCTTTCTTTCTTTCTTTCTTTCTCTCTTTCTTTCTTTCTTTCTTTCTTTCTTCCTTTCTTTCTTTTTTGTTGTCTGGAGTCAGACTTAGAAGTAGAAGCTCCCAAAGAGCCTGTCTCTTGACAATCTATTCCTGGTGTTTTTCTTTGAATTCTAAACCTTGGCAAAAAGGTAAGTGTGATGGTTTGTATATTTTTGGCCGAGGGAGTGGCACTATTAGGAGGTGTGGCCTTGTTGGAGTAGGTGTGTCACTGTGAGTGTGGACTTTAAGACCCTCATCCTAGCTGCCTGGAAGCCAGTATTCTGTTAGCAGCCTTCAGATAAAGATGTAGAACTCTCAGCTCCTCCTGTACCATGCCTGCCTGGATGCTGCCATGTTCCCGCCTTGATGATAATGGACTGAATCTCTGAACCTGTAAGCCAGTCCCAATTAAATGTTGTCCTTATAAGAGTTGCCTTGGTCATGGTGTCTCTTCACAGCAGTAAAGCCATAACTAAGACACTAAACATATCCTACAGCTTTCTCCTTATTTTTCTTAGTGCATTGTTTGTTGTTCAGAGCAATAAGTCTACATTGGTGTTACAGGAGACATGGACTAACAAGTGCTTTGGTCCTGGTCCTTGTTTAAGGCCTTTCTGACAACATATTGGTGGATATCAACTCCTTTAGAGATATTGAAAAGCTTTTGGATTCTGGGTGCTTGTTTGGGCCCCAACTGCCTTGGCACAGTAGTGTCTGTCAGGACAGAAGCATCCTTCTCCTTTTGTAATTACAAACATTTTTTTAAAACAATAACCAAGTTGAGAGAACTCATATTGGCATCCACCATGCGTCTGTGAATAGACTTACACTTTCATTCCCCTCGACCTCTAATAAGAATGTCCCTTTATTTAACAGCAGACACTCTGCTGTGGGTCCAGACGCCATGCTTCATGAAAAAAAAAAAAACCTTGTTAGTCATTCCCATCACAGACGCAGACCACAGAACCCTACCAGTCTTCATACAGCGTATCAGCAGCTACGTCGGTGGCTGTGGTTAGATAGAAAGAAGCTTTTGTTTATTGTCCACTTCAATGAGTTTCTGAGAGCCAGTTATTCAGCGTCATCTTACATGGATGACTGCCTAGGAGGTGCCATAAAATATTTTTTGAAAGTGAAAATATTAAGGGTAAATATATGCTCAGTATCAAGATCTAAAGAGGTACACATTGCCCTGCCTTTGGTAAACTCACAGTTTTTGGAATCTATTCACAGCAAGATTAATGCTAAGCGCGCTAATGCTCATTCCAGATGAGAAGTTTGGTCAGTAGGTACTGGATTTGGATTTTCAGTGTTCCCTAATAGGCTATGTGTTGGAGGCTTGGTCTTCAGTTTAAGTTAAGACATTGGTTTCACTCCCTGCAAGGCAGGTAAAATGGGGGAAGATGAGATGGAAATAGTGAGAGAGCCGGAGGATGCAGGTGCTGCTCTTGGGAGGATGAAGAACTTGCTGGAGGAGGTGCTCAGTAGAAGGAAGCCGAGAGTGTGCACTGGAAGGGGAGATCAGGTTCTGGGTCCTTCTGTCCTAGTCTCCTGGCCTTTATGAAGTGAACAGCCCTGTCCCCCAACCTTGATGCCTTTCCTTCCTGAATTGTACCCATCTGAACCCAGAAAGAGCCAAGCAACTGTGGATGAAACCATGAGTCAAACTCAGCCTTTCTCCTCCAGCTTGATTTTGTCAAGCTGAACACGATGCTAAACTAGGAGGCTCAGTGAACAATTTGTGTTACTTGTATGTGTAAGATGTATTACTCTTTCTGTCTTTCTTTCCAGTGTAATGAAATAGGCTTAAGACATGATTAAGTTGGGCGTGAAGACATGGCCAGCCAGTAAACTACCTACCACAGAAGCACGCAGACCTGGGTTTGGGTATCCAGCACCCACATGGGCATGTACAGAGATGTATACCTGTAATTCCAGTGCTGGGAAGGTGGAGACAGGAGGATCCAGGGCTCACTAGCTAGTAGGATTAGCTGTATTGGTGAGCTCCAGGTTCAGTGAGACAGCCTGTCTCAAAAATGAAGGTAGAAAGTGATTGAGAGAGACATAATGTTGACCTGTTTCCTTCATATACGTACATGTGTTTCTCTGTCTCTCTGCCTCTCTCTCTCATCTCTCATTGAGGCCTATGTGAACTCACACATTAAAAAAAAAAAAGAAGTACTGAGTCAGATGGCTTTAGCATCAATGCGGTTGCTGCACAAGCAGCAAGCACGAGGGTCAGAGTTCATATCCCTAGAATCCACATAAATGCTTGTTAGGCAACGAGGCATGGAATCCCAGTGCTCAGAAGGCACAGATGAAGGTCCTGGGAACAGGCTGCTAACAAGACAGGCTGCATTAGTAAGCTCTGGGTTCACCTGGGAGACCTCAATGAATAAGGCAGAGAGTGATAGAAAAGACTCCTTACACACACACACACACACACACACACACACACACACACTCCACATAAGAAAAAAAAATAAAACAAAAAAATCTAAAAATTAACACCACTTTGCTTAATCTTTTACCCACTGAGCATGTGTAAAACACATTAATCTTCCATGTTTCTTTCTCCACGTAGCTGAATAGGCTAAAGACACAATGACGTTAATGGTGGTTACAGGCTGAGGTGTGGTAAAATCAGGATGAGCCATCCTTTGGTTGAGAAACCCTCGTGATGAGTTCACCAGCACAGTTCCAGAGGAAGCCTGCCAAGGTGGAAGGGACGTGAATGAAGGCCCACGTGCCCAGAATCTACAAGACAGTATGCCTCATAGTAGTCAGACGGAGTCCAAAACAATGGCTTATCTTGGCTTGTTTTCATTTTTTTAGAGTCCTGAAAAGCCACACTTGTTTTAAGCAGCTGCAAAATAACTAGATTTTTAGAGCACAATCAAGATTCCCTTGGCACATCCTCGGCCTCATCAAATAGCATGTTTCAGCCCAGATGCTCGGGGAAAGACTCATAAACAGCGCAATCTCTGTTTCTAGGAGCTGGTATTTGCAAGGCTAAGCTCCTAGAGAGGGTAGATAAAGCATAACTTTCTGTAGAAATACAGCGTGTTGTCTTTTGATTAAGAAGACGGCACTCTTGACCTTCAGCCATTTACTTCAAGGATCTGCTCCTGCTCTCACCCTGCTTCCCTCAGAGCCCAGCATCCATTTCTCACTTCCTTTTTCCTTTCACTTTTCCCTTTCCTTTCTTCCCCTTCCTTTTTTCTTCCCCTTTCCCTCCTCTTCCCTTCCCTCTTCTTCCCTTTCCTCTCCCTTTTTTCTTGAGACAAGATCAAAAGTAGCTGAAGTTGACTTTAAGCTTAGACTATTCTTGGTTCCATTTCCCATGAACTGTTTTCCCTCTTGCCCCTGGCTCCTGAGTGCTTGGGTTATAGGTGTGCCCCACCATCCAAGGTTTATCCGATGCTTGTCTTAGCTTGGGTTATAGGTGTGCCCCACCATCCAAGGTTTATCCGATGCTTGTCTTAGCTTGGGTTATAGGTGTGCCCCACCATCCAAGGTTTATCTGATGCTTGTCTTAGCTTGGGTTTTATTCTTGTGAAGAGACACCATGACTACGGCAACTCTTTTAATGACAAACATTTCATTAAGGCTGGCTTCTAGATTCAGAGGTTTAGCCTAATGTGGTTTGAATATGCTTGGCCCAGAGAATGGCACTATTAGGAGGTGTGGCCTTGTTGGAGGAAGTGTGTCACTGTGGAGGTGGGCTTTAAGATCTTCCTCCTAGCTGCCTGGAGAACAGTTTTCTCTGGGACTACTTTTGGATCAAGAGGTAGAATCCTCAGCTCCTCCAGCACCATGCCTGCTTGAACACTTCCGTGCTTCCCACCATGGTGATAATGGACTGAATGGAGGAGGAGGAAGAGGAGGAGGAGGAGGAAGAGGAGGAGGAGGAGTAAGCCAGTAAGACCCAATTAAATGTCCTTTTTAAGAGTTGCCTTGGTCATGGTGTCTCTTCACAGCAATGGAACCCAAACTATAAGGCCACACCCACTCCAATAAGGCCACACCTCTTAATAATGCCACTCCTTATGGGCCAAGTGTTGAAACACATGAATCATGGGGACCAAACCTATTCAAGCCACCACAATGCTGTACACGGAACCCAGGGTCTTATGTATACTAGGTAAGCACTCTCAACTGAGCTGCACCCACAGCTCAGGAATATACATTTTCTGAAAGAACAGTTCATGGACCAAAAAATATATGATGAGACATATGAGTATTTATCACTAATAATTTTTAAATGTCAATAGTATATGCTAGACAATGGAACTAAAGTAGAAAAGATGATTAGGTAGAAAAACGCCTTTATTTGACCTAGGACAAAAGAAAAATTTACATTATATAAAATTCAAAATTTCCTAAATTACGGTATATACACCTTGGAAAAACCTTCCTGAGGTATGATTAATGTACAAAATACTCCATATACTTAAATGTGCAATTTCCTTTCTTAATGTTGAGAAAGGGTCTCACATAGTTATGCCTACTTTGAATTTGCTGTGTAGCTGTCTTTGATCTAATTCTCCTGTCTCTGTACCATGACAGCAGTTTCTATAGTGCTGGGGAATAGAGCCCAGGATGTCATACATGCTAGCCCAGCGTGCTACCAACTAAGTTACCCTGGCCTCCAGTGCGATATTGTGATACACGTAAATGTATGTATATCTGTATATGATGTATACATATATGATGCATATATATGGTGTATATGCATATGTATATACACATATGCATGTATATATGTGCATACTATATATATGTACATATATGTATACACGCATATTCATATGTGCACACTGTCTTGAAGCCCCTGGCACAGTGAAGACGATGAGCCTATTCATTACAACCAGGCTTCCCCATTCCCTTCCTCACCCCTGTTACCCAGCCACTGCAGTCTCCTCCCCACATAATGCTCAAGAAAGCCCAAAGAGTTTCTTTGTCATTAGATTTGTTTGCTAGGATTTTATATAAATGTTAGCATCCACTGTGCCCTCATGTTTGGTTGGGCTTTGCTGGAATCCTTTGATATTCACTCACATTACAGCATTTGTCAATTTGTCCATCGCTCCTGCCGAGAAACAACCTACTGTATAAATATACCATGACTGTTCATCCATGCATGTGTCGAAGGAATTAGAGGTGCTGGAGAAATATCTCGGTGGGTAAAGTGCTTTCTGTGTAAACAAAGGAACTGAGTTAAGATCCCCAGTATGGGGAGAAGCTTCCTCCTGTGGCTGATGGGAACATGTATAGAGACCCACGGCCAGACATCACACAGAGTCAGACCTTGGAACACACAGCTCTGAATGGGAGGTCTCCATCAAACCCAGCCCGTCAGCACTCAGGAAACCCTGAGGAAAAGGAGGCAGAAAGAACGTAAGAGCCAAAGAGGATGCAAATCCTAAGTCAACCAAGCAAAGCTCACGTGAACTCACAGAGACTGAAGCAAACCCAGAGCCAGCATGGGTCCGCACCAGGTCCTTGGCGTATACGTTAGAGCTTTCAGTTTAGCGTTTTTATGTGACTCCTAAATTATGAATTCTGATTCTTGTGACTTCTCTTGGGCCTCTTTTTCTTCTGTTGATTTGCCTTGTCCAACTTTGATGGGATGGTTTTCGTTTTATCTTAATGTATTTTATTTTGTTAAAGGCAACTTTTATTCCCAAGACTCTCTAGCCCACACGTTAAAGCCAGACCTGACGGAATATTCCCGCACTCTCAGTGCTGAGGGAGTAGAGACAAATGGACCTTGGGGGCTCTCCAGTCTAATGGGAATGGTGGGCTCCAGCTTTACTGAGCAACTCTGTCTCAAAAACTAAAGTTGATGTAGACCATTGAGATGGTTCAGCAGGTAAAGCGCTTCTTAGGCAAGCCAGACGACCTGAGTGTGAGCCTCAGAATCCATGTCAGAAGGAGAGAACCAGCTACTCCAAACTGTACACACACACACACACACACACACACACACACACACACACACGTGCATGCAGAGTGCGTGAACATTCATGGATGAATACTCTGAATTAAAATAGGTATATCCTATTGTAGGCCCTTGTCTAATTTTGAAGAAACTGAAACCATTGTTGAAGAGGCTTGCACAGTACATACACTATAGTGTCAGAATTCCATTTTTGGGTTTTTTTTTTTAGCTTTTTAGAAATGTTTGTATATGTGTGTGTTTGTATATGCGCGTGTGCATGTGGGTGCATGTTTGTTTAGGTGTCTGTATGTGTATGTGCCTGTGTGTGGAGGCTGAATGTCAACTTCAGTGTCATTCACGTGGTGTCCATTTTGTTATTTACGGTAGGATCTCACTGTACCTGAGGTGGACTGATTAGGCTCGGTTGTGAGACCAGCAAGCTCAGGTATCTTCCTGTCTTCCGTCCCCCATCCCACCATGCATGCTCTTTTGAGAGAGGGTCTCATGTATCCCAGACTGGGCTTGTGTTACTGAGGATGGAGTTGCACTCTTGACCTGTCTGTCTTCATCTCCTTAGTGCTGTGATTACATGTGTGTTCCTCACACTAGTCCCTGTTGTCTGTTTAGCTGAGCATTTTATATGATTCCATTTTATCTTTAAGTGTTTTGTATCCTTATGAATACATTTATTTTTAAATCTTTTTATTTTTATGTTTATGGATGTTTTGATTGGATCTTTGCCTGTGCACTGTGTGTGTTCAGTGTCCATAGAGGCCAGAACAGGGCATTGGATCCCCTAGGTCTGGAGTCACATGAGTCTGCATGTAGGTGCTGGGAATTGATCCTGGGTCATCTGGAAGAGCATCCAGTACTCTTAACCACTGAGCTATCTCTCCAGTCCCACAAATACACATTTAAAGTCTTGCCTTGCCTTGCCTTGCCTTGCCTTGCCTTGCCTTGCCTTGCCTTGCCTTGCCTTGCCTTGCCTTGCCTTGCCTTGCCTTGCCTTGCCTTNTGCCTTGCCTTGCCTTGCCTTGCCTTGCCTTGCCTTGCCTTGCCTTGCCTTGCCTTGCCTTGCCTTGCCTTGCCTTGCCTTGCCTTGCCTTTTCTACCTTCCTTCTCTTCTCCTCCTCTTCCTCCTCCATCTCTTCCTCCCTCTCCTCTTCCTCTTTCTCCTTCTTTTGTTTTTTTCAAGACAGGGTTTCTTTGTGTAACCCTGGTTGTCTTGGAACTAGCTTTGTAGACCAGGATGACCTCAAACTCACAGAAATCCCCTGCTTCTGCCTTCTCAATGCTGGGATTACAGGTGCATACCACCACCTGGCTTAAAGTGGGTTTTTTGTTTGTTTGTTTGTTTGTTTGTTTTTAATGGCGATTTCTCAGGTGGTTAAACACACAGTTCCTATAGGATTTAGTGGTTCTACCCTTACTGATAGACAGACACATAGTTAAAAGTTATTGTATGCAAATGTTTATAGTGTCATTATTCCTCATTCATGTTTTCATCAGCCCCGTTGTGTCTGAAAGGCACTGTTACCTCGCTGTCAGCTATCCCTCCCCACTGGCTCTTACCAGCTTTCTGCCTCCTCTTCAGCAGAGTTCTCTGAGCCCTGAGTGGAGGAGTTTAGTGAAGACATCTCCTTTAGGGCTGAGTGTTCCGAGGTCTCTGTACATTGTCTGGTTGTGGGTCCCTATATTAGTTCCTATAACAATGTCTGTGCAAGACACTCTCGACAGAGTGTCATTAGGAATTATTTTATTGCAATATTCCTTTAGCAGAACAATAGTATTTGGTTTCCTACTAGGTCCATAGCCTATCTAGTTTCAGGTTCTTGGTCACCTGAACAGTATCAGGCATGCATTCCATCTCAGGGAGCAGGTCTTAAATTCACTCAGATAGTTGTTGGTTAGTCCCACAACGTTTATACCACTATCACACCTGCATAGCATATCCTGCAAACGGGTCACTGTTGTAGATAGAAGACTTAAGTTTTTAGCTTTCTCCTCTGGCAGTGCACAGAGCACCTTCTAGTACCATAAGCACTAATCAGTAGGCATAAAGGCTCTATTTAGGGACCAGCTTGACTTCTCTGTATTCAATGAGAGAGGTGTTGTCTGCAGCAATACAGCCTCACCATCAGTGTGTAGAGAACAATCAATAGCTTTAGCAAATAGCCAGAACAGTAACCCATTGCTGGCACTGGAGGGTTCATTCCATAGCAAGGGAAGTCTAGTTTGGGCTTCGTCTCCCCCGTTATTTGGTGACTTTATTTAGATTTCTTTTACACATGTGTACATTTTAAGAAGCGTCTACTGTAGTCTATTTCCAAAAGACTCTTCAGTGTTCACTGACTCTGTAGTATTCCCTCTCTTACCACCCACTTCCCTCTCCTTGTCTATCACATCCTCCCACTCCAGTTTCCTCCATATATCAACAGAGGTTAGGTATAGAGGAAGGGACTAGGAGAGTGGAAGGGAACTCCTAAGGTATGGAAATACAATGTAAAGTGGTGGACATATGGGGATATTGTTACCTGCTGGAGAAAGCTTTATATCTACAAAGTCTGGATCATTTGGTTATTTAAAATGCTGTACATCTAAGTTTGTATTGTTATTTTTTTTCCGATGCAAAAGCAAGAGGAATTTTATTTAGTTCGGCATGCTGGGGTGACCCTGCACACGAGGAGAGGGTGACTACACGTAACCCATCCAGTAAGCCTTTATACAGTTCTCAGGGCTGCTGCCATTAGGCACAATGTGGTTGGCAGAACAGTGTGACTTTTTAAACTGATTGGTCTTGAGGGAATGAGGTGGCAAGGACTTCCACCATGTGTAGGTGGCTAATGGAATGTGTCCCCACCCCAGTTCGGTTCCCCCCCTGTGGTCTGAGGAATGTTAATTAGCTTCTCCCTTCCAGAGGGGCAAGTGTCCCATGACCTTTCCAGAGTTCCTGAGCTGACCTCTTCTTCCCCCCCTTTTCTTTGTGCAAGTTTCAATCCTGAAGCTATTGCTGGTATTCTGATAGTTCACACTCCTGGTCTCCTTTATCTCGTTCTTTGTATCTCAGCTTTAAGATCATTAGCTGTACTATACCTAGGTCTTCCTTAACGATAGTGACTAAAGGGTCCAAAATGTAGAGGCCAAAAGTCAACTATAGCTGGAGAACAATTAGGGGTCCTAACAGGGTTAACAACCCTGGAATGGTCTATATAAAAGCAACACTCCTCAGCTAAGGCAGCACATAGCCCTCCTATTCTGCAGTACCACTTCTGATAATGAGGTCAGTGATTCTTGAAGGTGACTAATGGAAGTTTCTATTCTCTCTACATCTAAATAAATCAATGGCTGCCCTCAGACTGTCATAATTTTCCCCTTGTAAGATGAGAGTGGAGGTCCTCGTGGCTGCCCCGGCCACTCCCAACCCCAACAGGAGGGAGACAGTGAGTGCTGTAACAGGTTTGGCAGATGGGCACATAGGATGGGGGAAGGAATCAGAATCCAAAGGTACCACCAGGCAGCCATGATCAAGGTTGAGTGATCTCGAGCTTGAGCAGATTGTCTATCTTCTGTACCGTCCAGTAGGGGGTGGGGGGAGAGTCTGCAGGTTTCACATGGGAAGCGTGCACCCAGGCCACAATACTGTCCACCTTGAGGCCTGTGGGAGTGGCTAGCAGCACCAGGAAGGGTCCCTTCTATCAGGGTTCCAGAGACTGTGCCCAAAGCCTCCTTACATAGATCCAGTCACCAGTCTGAAAGCGGTGAGGGGCCTCTGGCATCCCTGCTATCAGACCTCCTATTCACTGCTCTGGCATGTCTTCATAGGAGGTCAGATTCCTGGCCAACGCACCAAATGTGGCGAACCTTACCTTACTGGAGACCTCTGAGTGAACAACGTGGAGATGGGAATCAATGCAAAAGCAAGAGGATTGTATTTAATCCAATATGCTGGGGTCACCTTGCACAGGGGGAGGGAATGACTGCTTGGGTTGTTGTTATAATAAAAAGGAATCAACAAATGATGAATGTAACATCCTTTCTCTCATCGTAATTAGTAGAACACTGTGTATTTTAGATTCTTGTAAAAATCACATGCATGTGATGCTTAGCTTTAATTGTCAACTTGCCACAACTCAGAGTCTCCTGGGCAGTGTCTCAGTGAGAGACAGTCTATTAGGGCCAGCCTGTGGGCTTTTTGTAGGGGATTTTCTTAATTAGTTGATGTGGAAAGACTAGGTCCCCCATTCCCTGACCTGTATGGAAGTGGAGCAATAGACCTGAGCACAAGCAAGCAAGCAAGCAACGGAGCATGTGTTTATTTCTCTGCTCTGGACTGTGGATGTGATGTGATTAGATGTTTCAAGTTCCTGACTTGGTTTCCCTACGGAGCTGGTCTGGAGCTGCAAGGAGAAATTAGCTCCTCTCTTCCTTAAGTCGCTTTTGTAAGTGAATGTCATTAGAACAAAGACATTGAACTAGTATGGGCAGTCATGTTCCCTAGGGTGATTGTGGACATCATAGGACAAACTTCAGGAGTTGGTGCCTTCCTTCTACCTTCCACCACCTGGGTTCTGGGGCTCAAACTTAGGTCACCAGGATGTCAGAAAGCACCATTACTCCCAGAACCATTTTGCTGCCTGTCTCTTCCTTTTTTTAATGTGACAAATGTTCCCTAGTCTCTCTCTGGATCTACCTTAAATGCCATTTCTTTAGAGAAGCCTCCTTGACACCCAAGACTAGGTTACATACCTTCATCATTCATTCTTGTGGTCCACACACGTCGCCATCACAATACTTCTACACTGGTTAGTTTTTATTGCCAACGACACAATCCAGGGGTCATCTGGGAAGAGGAAACCTCAGTTAAGGAATAGCCCAAATCAGTTGGCTCTGGCCATGCCTGCCTCGCCTGACGGTTGATGTAGGAAGGCCTTGCGTGGATGGCACTATCTTTGGAATTTTAGGAAGCTTGTGGATTATTTGAAAATGCGGAGTTGAGTAACTCCTTCCACGGGTATTTTGTTCCCTATTCTAAGGAGGAATGAAGTATCCACATGTTGGTCTTCCTTCTTCTTGATTTTTTTTTT
>NC_034594.1:102989095-102994338 GCF_900095145.1 Mus pahari
GAATTGAGTTGGAATTTTGATGAGGATTGCATTGAATCTGTAGATTGCTTTTGGCAAGATAGCCATTTTGACTATATTAATCCTGCCAATCCATGAGCATGGGAGATTTTTTTCACATAAAACAATCCCCTTCTTAACCTGTTTTTTTTTCCCCTTTGAACTTTTTTGAAAGAAGAAGAAGAAGAAGAAGAAGAAGAAGAAGAAGAAGAAGAAGAAGAAGAAGAAGAAGAAGAAGAAGTAGAAGCTGGTTAGCCCAAGGATCTGATGAATTCTAGTTCCAAATAGGGAACTCCTTCTGGGTTTGTCTTCATACCCTCTCCTCTTGTAGTCAGTAGGCATGCTCTAGAATAAAGAAACCTCTAACATTTCTTTGTAATGTCTGGGCAGGGGCATGCCCTCATGATAAGGAAGTTCTGCCTACCACAGACTGGACCATGCTTTTCTAAAGGGGCTCAACTTCCTGATTCAGATAGACTCATGAAGTGATAGTTCCTATGAGCAAAAATAAGTTTTAAAAATAAAACTATCAAGAATTACAGATGCCCGTAACGGAAGCCCGTGGAAAAAGCAATATGATGATGATAGAGAAAACTGTAAAAGACTCTTTAATTTTTTGGTGGGTTTTGCTTGTTAGCTATGCTTTTTAAAAAATATGGTCATGTTTCTCAATTCCTCTTTATTATTGTGTGTGTATGTGTTCCTCTGTGTGTGTGTGTGTGTGTGTGTGTGTGTGTGTGTATGTGTTCCTCTGTGTATGAGTGTGTGTGTGTATATGTGGTGTGTGTGTGTATGTGTATATGTGGGGTGTGTGTGTGTGTGTGTGTGTGTGTGTGTATGTGTTCCTCTGTGTGTGTGGGTGTATGTGTTCCTCTGTGAGTGTGTATGTGTGTGTGTGTGTATGTATGTGTGGTGTATGTGGTGTGTGTGTGTGTGTGTGTGTGTATAGAGGCTGGAGGACAGTCTTGGGCATTAGGCTTAGGACCACTGTCCAGCTTCATCTATCACTGTCCAGCTTCATCTATCACTGTCCAGCTTCATCTATCACTGCTCTGAAACTTGCCAAATAGGCTAGACCCACAGACCATTGAGCCCCAGCAATCCACCTGTCCCCACCTCCTCAGCACTGGGATTTGTGCTTGTATTCCAACATATCTACATAATCAAAAATAACTTTTAGGTGAACTTGGTTTGGCAGACATGATCCTTTTACATTTTCCTGCAATATGAAGGCCAAGATAGATAATTGGAGACAAGAATGAAAAAAATGAGAAGTCTTCTGGAGAGACAGTTCAGTTGGTGAAGTGCTTGCGCGCTGAGCATGAGGATCTGAGTCCAAATCTCCAGCACACATGCCAACCTTGGCAGTGTGAGCCTAGAACTCTAGCACTCAGCACAGAGACAGGAGGACCCCTGTATGCTTGAAAGTCAGCTAATATTTCTGGATGGTTGGGGCTCTCATCTCAGGAAGTAAGGTAGAGAATGATAGAGGAAAACATTCTTTATTGACATTTGGCTTCCACACACACCCATGTGCACACTCACACAAACACATACACACTAGGACCAAAACAGAGAAGAAAAAGTTCTCCACTATGACCAATATTTCAGATTCATTTATCCTCCTAATAGTGGCTGTCTAACCCTGAGCTTCGAGCTTCCGAACTTAGCTTCCACATTTCAAGGTCTGATGCACAGTTCCTTGGAACTTAATTGACATATTAACTTTGAACCTTCAAAGAAAAACAGCTTTCACTCCTGCATGGTCACATATGCCTCTTTCCATACAGAACAGGCTTGGCCACTTTTGCGGAAAATGAGATAACTCATCTTTTTCATATAAGCATTAAACATCAAAAGAACCAACTATCTACCAGGTAGTGTTCAAAGGCCAGCTTTAAAAATCAAGAGAGGAATGAAAGCCAAGGTTTTGGCCTAGCAAAAGGTTGCAAGAAATTTCTGTCATGGGGTACAAATGCTTCTTGTTTCACTTTGTGCTTTTGGGCACACTGGGCTGAGTCTTACAATTGCTTGTTTTATTTACTGTGGTCAGTTGGAGTCTTCTTTGGCTTTAGGGTAAGTGGAGTTAGCTCAGGCTACTCGGATGAGCCATTCAGTAACAATGTACCACACCCAGATGTCAGGGAAGCGACATGGCACTCCTGTGAGAAGAACCCAGTGACCCACGTGTGGTTGGAGGCACGGGATGTTTTCCACAAGGCAGAGCTGAGCCACAGGAGCCTGTTGGATTAGTGTAGCCTTTGTCACCCATTAAAACCTCTGTCTTCCATGAAGCGCTCTCTGTTTTCCATTGGTCCAGGCCTGAGATGTGAGCTGGCTTGGACCTCAATCCTCCCAAGCTGTGTTTTCTGCTTTCCTCTCTTGCTAAAGTGCCAAGTCTTTCTCCTAGCACCTGTCTGAGTCTGTCAAACACATCCTTCTCTTGCTTTGTGTTTTTCTCCTTCCACTCTCTTCCCTTACCCATTCTCTCATGTCCTAGGAGTAACCAAAGGTATGCATGTCAATATCTTGTCTTTTATTCATGTGAACGATCCCAGTTTATGTAACAAGACAAATAGATTATAAAAACTCATAGCAAAGGCCTGTGAAGACAACATATTTGTATTACAAGCATGACAGCTTGAGTTTGATCCCCAGAATTTATGTTTTAGGACTGGGTTGGTGGTGCTGAGTCTATAAAGGTGACTGCAACCAAGCCTTACACCTGAGTGATCCCTGGGGCTCGCCTGGTGACAGGAGAGAACCCAAGTCCCTCGTGCTGTTCTCTGACTTCTACACATGTACTATGGCACACACGTGTACACCCACACAAAATAAGTAAACATACATAGATAAGTGAATGTGTGCTATTTTGTTTTGTTTTGTTTTTAAAGCTGGCATGCTGGTGCATGCGTCTAATCCCCCATGCTAGGGAGGTAGAAAGGGGAGGCTCATTGGCTACCAGCAGAACCATGTCCATGAGTTCTAGGCTAGTAAGAAGGTCTGCCCCCAAAAACTAGGTGCAGGATTCCTCTGGAACCACATCTGAGGTGGTCCTTGAGCCTTCACATGGTGTATGTGTGTGTGTGTGTGTGTGTGTGTGTGTATCCCATATACATATATGCACCCTTACACATGAATATGCACATACAAGTGTGTACAACAAGTGTTAGAAACAGCTTAAGTTGGTGAGAAAACAGGGATGCTGTTTTAGAGTTATCCCAGGGCCTTAGACCCAGTGTCGCCATGCCTTAGCACTCTATCCCTTGTACAGTCCTGTGGAAGAGGCTGTTCGGCACGACTGGGCTTCATGTTCCTCCAAGCATAACTGATTGACAAGATATTCCAAGAAATGGATGTTCTGAGTTGTGGCTCCAGAGACAAAGATGAGTCAGGTTAACTCCTCTCTTCCTGAGAGATTACAAGAGGGACTGAATGAGAGTCTGTGGAGGGAAGGTTAGATTAAGAGAAGCACAGGGGGGCTTTGGGCGAGTCACCTTTATGGAGAGTAGGAGTTATTGGACAGAGAAAAGATTCAGAGCAAAGCAGAGAGGGGAAGACCCTGCCAGCAAGGGCCTTATTCCTGCCTTGGCAAGAATGACTGTCTAGTTCAACCTCTGTGAGGCCCGGGTTCATTACCTTCTGGGCTGGGGAGGAAGCTCAGTGGGGAGTTCTTGTCATGAAAGTATGAAGATCTGAGTTTGGATCCCCTCCACCCATCTAAAAGGCTAAGTTTAATCCTGGACGGTGTTGGCACATGACTTTAACTCTAGGACTCAGGAGGCAGAGGCAGGAGGATTTCTGAGTTTGAGGGCAGCCTGGTCTATAGAGAGTGTTCCAGGATAGTCAGGCTACACAGAGAAACCCTGTCTTGGGTGTGTGTGGTGGGGGAGCTGGGTTTAGCTGTGCCTGATCCCAAATGCTGGAGAGCTGGTGGCAGGAGGATTGTTGGGGTTCACTGGCTGACAGGCTAGCCGAGAAACGGTAAGTTCCAGTTTTGAGTTGAGAGAGCCTATCTCAAGGGGGTAAGGTGGACAGCAGTAGAGAAAGACACTGAAGGGTCTTCTTTGGCCTATGAGTGGGCACATATGAGTGCATGGGTCTGTACACACACTTACATATACACACATGCCATACACACAAGCCCCCAGACACAAATTTGATGAATTCTTTCTCTTAGCCACTGTGTTCTTTACCGGAATCACCTGTTCTACGTACGCCATCTCTAGTATCTAGAAATGGTGGTATTGTAAACATAACTAATTTTTAAAAAAATCAATTTAACAGGCATTCTAGCTACAGTGTTGCAGAATTGTAGCTCAGTGATGGCAGAGGATCTGGAGCCCCCACCTCTTAAAGTCTACCCTATTGCCTAGGGCCATATGGTTCCAGGCATCACTCAGCAGGGTCTAAGGCAAACGGGGTGAGAACAGGGCCCAAAACCACAACAACAAACTCTCTCCTCAGAGCCTTCTTAGGCTATTAGTATGCTATTCATAGTATACAGAATAATGTATTTCATTATGATATTTTGATATATGTATAGAATATATTCCAATCCTATTTACCTCTATCACCCTCTCTTGTTATCTCCTACTCCTGCTGATCTGCTGATCCCTTCATCTTTTCAATGAGTTCCCCTTCTACTTTTGTGTGTGTGTGTGTGTGTGTGTGTGTGTGTGTGAGACACACTGGATTTTATCAGGGTTGCTTACAGGAATGCGGTGATTTGAATAAAAACAGCACCCATGGACTCATAGGGAGTGACACTATCAGGAGTGTGGCCTTGTTGGAGAAAGCGTGTTAGAGGGTGGGCTTTGAGCTTTCAGATGCTCAAGCCAGGCCCAGTGGCTCTTTCTCTTCCTGCTGCCTGCAGATTCAGATGTAGAGCTCTCAGACACCTCTCCAGCACCATGTCTGCCCGCATGCTGCCATGCTTCCTGTCTTGTTTGTCTGCGTACCAGAAGAGGGCGTCAGATTCCATTCTAGCCTCCATGTCATTGCTGGGAATTGAACTCAGGATCTCTGGAAAAGCAGTCAACATTCTTAACTGCTGAGCCATCTCTCCAGCCCCACTCTTCTCTGTCATGATGACAATGGACTAAACCTGTGAACTGTAACCCAGCCCTAATTAAATCTCTCTCTCTCTCTCTCTCTCTCTCTCTCTCTCTCTCTCTCTCTCTCTCTCTCTCTCTGTGTATGTGTGTGTGTGCATGACAAAGTGTTTTAAAACCTTGGCAAACACT
>NC_034594.1:102994399-102996899 GCF_900095145.1 Mus pahari
TGTGTGTGTGTGTGTGTGTTGTCCTTAATAGAGTTGCTGTGGTCATGGAGTCTCTTTGTAGCAATAGAAAGTCTAAAACAAGGAATATGGATTAAGGTTTGTTTCTAGGAGCATAGGAACCTGTGCCTACACCTCCGAGGATGCCCTCCTCCCTCAGCATCTATTAACTGCGCATCAATCCCGTGGTGATTTGCTCCTGCGCATCAATCCTCAAGGATATGTAGAGCCCTATTACGGTAGCTTTTAATTATTTGTTAGCTAAGAGGAAAGTGTTCTTTTGAGGGAAAGCTCCTGGGAGACCTTCCCTTACATCTTGGTTAGGTCTGGATCACACGCATGCTCCTGGGCCAGTCGACAAAAACCAAGATGGAAATTAATTTCTTGCCATACATTGAGATTAATGACACTGGGTGCTGTTATCAAGAAGAACATGGCAGGGCTGCTACTCAGGCAGCCAAGAGTCACACACAGCTAAGGTCTAGGGACAGATGATTTTTTTTTTTCTATAAGATTTTAAAGATTAATTTTACTAATGTGTAGGTATGGCTGTGTGTGTGCCATATGTGCGTGAGTGCCGTTGGAGGCCAGTAGAGTGTTGGATCTCCTGGAACAGGGGTTAGAGGTAGTCATAAGCCACCCTACATGAATGATTATTGGGAACCAAATTCTGGTTCTCTTAACCGTGGAACTGTCTCTCTAGCACCTTTTTTTTTTTTTAATTAAATTATTATTATTTTTTTAAAGACAGGATTTCACATAGCCCAGGCTGGGTTTCAACTTTCTATGTAGATGAAGGTGACTCTGAGCACCTTGTCTTTTTGTCCTGACCCCTCACATGCTAGAATATTAGGCAAACACCACCTGTCTGCCTCTAGAAATAAATTGTAAGATGGATCTTTAGGTGCAAGATACTACACAGAGCCAAACCCCGTGGGAGGACCATTGCCTAAAGAAACATGATGAGCCAATGCAATGGTGTAACCATGACGCAATCCCTGAACCAGAAAAGGAAGTAGCTGCATACAAAGGAAATCTAAGCAAAGCTCGATCAGTTAATAACAGTGTGCTGATATTGATTCATTATTGGATCAGTGGGGGTGGGGATGCAGCTGAATTGGTAGAGAGGTTGGTTACCATGCACAAGGCTCTGGCTCTGGTCTCCCCCAGCGTGGCATAAAGCACCCGTGGTGATTTGCTCCTGTAATCTCAGCTCCGTGGAGACAGAGGCAGGAGTATCAGAAATTCAAGATCATCCTTGGCTACATAGGGGACTTGAGGCCAGTCTGGGCTAGAAACTGTCTCAAAGCAAGCAAGCAAGCAAGCAAGCAAGCAAGCAAGCAAGCAAGCAAGCAAGCAAGCAAGCAAGCAAGCAAGCTGGCAGCCAGGCAGCCAGGCAGGCAAGCAGGCAGGCAAGCAAACAAATATAACACAGCAAACAGCCATCCTAAGCTAAAGTGTTAATAATAGGAGAAACTGAACGCAGGGTATATGCTAACTGAGAAACTGTCTCAACTTCTCTATACAGCAGAAACTGTTCTATAAAGCAAGATTTCTTACTGGTGAATAAAAACCAACTAGAAGATCAGGCATGTAACAGGATTGGGTAGAAGAAAAGATTGAATTGCCATGTAGGTTCAACCAAAACCTTGGCCAGCCCTCTCTGGTCTCAAAGAGTATTGTCCACCTGTATTTCCCAGGCCAAACCAAGCTGTCCTAGCTTGCAGTCTACTCTTTTGCTCAGCCAGTAAATGCAGACCATTCTGAGAAGGCATGATCTTGGCAAAGTTCTACTCGAGGGTAACTTTGAAACAAATGGCCAACGGCTGGCAGCCATCTGTTGTCTACAGTTCTTGCATCTGGAAAGTAAAGTCTGTCCATGGCAGGGGATTTGAGAGGTGCCAGTCTGTGCCCATCATACCCATGGGTCTTCCTCTATGATCTCTGTGGTAGAGGGGGATGGGATTTATTTATTTTATTTTATTTTTTTAATTTTTTAATTTAAATTATTTTATTAGGTATTTTCTTCATTTACATTTCAAATGCTATCCCAAATGTCCCCTATACCTTCCCCCCGCCCTGTTCCCCTACCCACTCACTCCCACTTCTTGGCCTTATTTATAATAGCCAGAAGCTGGAAAGAACCCAGATGTCCCTCAACAGAGGAATGGATACAGAAAATGTGGTACATTTACATAATGGAGTACCACTCATCTGTTAAAAACAATGAATTTATGAAATTCTTAGGCAAATGGATGTATCTGGAGGATATCATCCTGAGTGAGGTAACCCAATCACAAAAGAACTCACTTGATATGCACTCACTGATAAGTGGATATTAGCCCAGAAACCTAGAATACCCAAGACACAATTTGCAAAACACAAGAAAATCAAGAAGAAGGAAGACCAGCATGTGGATACTTCATTCCTCCCTAAAATAGGGAATAAAATACCCATGGAAGAAGTTGCAGAGACAAAGTTTGGAGCTAAGACGAAAGGATGG
>NC_034594.1:103001899-103004022 GCF_900095145.1 Mus pahari
TTCAGAATAACTCATGTTTGGACGAGAATGGTATGGCCATAGGCACGGCTCACATATAGGTACTCAAAAGATAATCATAAGGAAAGTCTGCTGAGAGCGGGAGGGTCATTGGGGTGGGTGGTCCCTCTTTCCCACATGATCTAGAAAACTGAGGAGGCACTGCATGAGCAGGAGTGTCCTAGGAGCTCAGTCATAGGCACTGCCCCTCTCTGAGGCAGTTAATGGCTGCTAGGGACAAACATTTTCTTCAGTGGTGGTGTAGACACTGTAAGTTGTACATGCTCTTGTAAATAACCTTTCACATTCCAGGAATGTGGTGGTGGCTCTTTACAAAGTCTAAGACAGAGCTGGAGAAACTACATAGGTCACTATCTGAAACCATTTTTGAGCTACCCATATTCTGGCTAGTTCTCAGGCAAGTGGTGTTCAGCACCATCAGATCAGATGTATGGCTTCCTAATGACATCATTGTGCCCCAGTATCTACGACCTTGCTCTCTTTGAATTGCTGTAAATAGTGGGGCTTTCCGTAAACACACTATGACTACAGATCCCTATTTGACTAATACAACTAACTCTCTGCTCTGAGAACCCTTCCTTCCAGTCGCCTCTTTTCTTACTCAGTGTGCCTCCAAGATGCAATTCTCTCTCTCTCTCTCTCTCTCTCTCTCTCTCTCTCTCTCAATGTTGTCAATGTTGTCTCTGGATGGCCTCAGGAATGATTTTGAACTTCTGATCTCCCATCTCCATCTCTTCCATGCTGGAATTACAGGCATGTTCCACCACACCTAGGGTATATGGTATGAGGAATGGAGTCCAGGGCTTTTTGCTAGGGAATACTATAATGACCGAGCCACAGCCTCACTGTCCACAATGTACTTTTCACTCATGGTTTTTAAGTATTAATTTAAAAAATGGATAAAATAGTTAATGACACAGATCAAGCAAGATTACAGCAGACTGGTGTTTTTCACCTTGCCTGCCCTGGGATTGCTCTCTCTGGGACTGTTCGCCTATAGTCTCACACCTCAGTTCTCAGATTCCTAACCTCTGGTCAGAGAGGAAATGGTAGTACTTGCTCTTCTGCTATAATGTGTTCTTTCGTCAAGGTGCATCTTGAACAACGGCTCTGTTGTCCACTGATGTCAAGTTCTATTAAAATAGTGAACCATGTCATTGTGTGAGACAGGAAATCACACTTAAATACTACTGAAGCCGCAGCCTTCATTTTGAAAGGTTGATCTTTTATTGTTTTATTATTTATTCTATCTCATTTTATTTTAGGGATAGCATCTCATGTAGTCCAGGCCGATCTTGAGTTCAGTATGTACTGATAATGAACTTGAACCTCTGATCTTTCTGCCTTCTCATCTTGAATGATGGGATCAAAGCCATAATTGACACATCTGATTATGCAGTGCTAGGAATCAAATCCTATTCATGTTAGATAAGTATTCTACCAACTGAGCTATGCCTCAGCCCCAGGAATTTTATTTTATTTTATTTTATTTTATTATTTTTTTAAAGATTTTTTATTAGATATTTTCTTTATTTACATTTCAAATGTTATCTCCTTTCCTGGTTTCCCCTCTGAAACCCATTCTCCCTATCTCCTCCTCCCTGCTCACCAACCCACCCACTCCTGCTTCCTGGTCCTGGCACTCCCCTACACTGGGGCATAGAACCTTCACAGGACCAAGGGTTTCTCCTCCTATCGATGACCAACAAGGCCATCCTCTGCTACATATGCAGCTGGAGCCATGGGTCCCTCCGTGTGTACTCTTTGGTTGGTGGTTTAGTCCCTGGGAGCTCTGGGGGTACTGGTTGGTTCATTTTGTTGTACCTCCTATGGGACTGCCAACCTTTTCAGCTCCTCGGGTCTTTTCTCTAGTTCCTCCATTGGAGACCCTGTGCTCAGTCTAATTTTTGGCTGAAAGCATCCACCTCTGTTTTTGTCAGGCACTGGTAGAGCCTCTCAGGAAACAACTATATCAGCCTCCTGTCAGCAAGCACTGTTGGCATCCACAATAGTGTCTGGGTTTGATGGCTGTATATGCGATGGATCCTCAGGTGGGGCAGTCTCTGGATAGCCCTTCCTTCAGTCTCTGCTCCATACTTTGTCTT
>NC_034594.1:103004972-103032355 GCF_900095145.1 Mus pahari
CTCTCTCTCTCTCTCTCTCTCTCTCTCTCTCTCTCTCTCTCTCTCTCTCTCTCTCTCTCAATGTTGTCAATGTTGTCTCTGGATGGCCTCAGGAATGATTTTGAACTTCTGATCTCCCATCTCCATCTCTTCCATGCTGGAATTACAGGCATGTTCCACCACACCTAGGGTATATGGTATGAGGAATGGAGTCCAGGGCTTTTTGCTAGGGAATACTATAATGACCGAGCCACAGCCTCACTGTCCACAATGTACTTTTCACTCATGGTTTTTAAGTATTAATTTAAAAAATGGATAAAATAGTTAATGACACAGATCAAGCAAGATTACAGCAGACTGGTGTTTTTCACCTTGCCTGCCCTGGGATTGCTCTCTCTGGGACTGTTCGCCTATAGTCTCACACCTCAGTTCTCAGATTCCTAACCTCTGGTCAGAGAGGAAATGGTAGTACTTGCTCTTCTGCTATAATGTGTTCTTTCGTCAAGGTGCATCTTGAACAACGGCTCTGTTGTCCACTGATGTCAAGTTCTATTAAAATAGTGAACCATGTCATTGTGTGAGACAGGAAATCACACTTAAATACTACTGAAGCCGCAGCCTTCATTTTGAAAGGTTGATCTTTTATTGTTTTATTATTTATTCTATCTCATTTTATTTTAGGGATAGCATCTCATGTAGTCCAGGCCGATCTTGAGTTCAGTATGTACTGATAATGAACTTGAACCTCTGATCTTTCTGCCTTCTCATCTTGAATGATGGGATCAAAGCCATAATTGACACATCTGATTATGCAGTGCTAGGAATCAAATCCTATTCATGTTAGATAAGTATTCTACCAACTGAGCTATGCCTCAGCCCCAGGAATTTTATTTTATTTTATTTTATTTTATTATTTTTTTAAAGATTTTTTATTAGATATTTTCTTTATTTACATTTCAAATGTTATCTCCTTTCCTGGTTTCCCCTCTGAAACCCATTCTCCCTATCTCCTCCTCCCTGCTCACCAACCCACCCACTCCTGCTTCCTGGTCCTGGCACTCCCCTACACTGGGGCATAGAACCTTCACAGGACCAAGGGTTTCTCCTCCTATCGATGACCAACAAGGCCATCCTCTGCTACATATGCAGCTGGAGCCATGGGTCCCTCCGTGTGTACTCTTTGGTTGGTGGTTTAGTCCCTGGGAGCTCTGGGGGTACTGGTTGGTTCATTTTGTTGTACCTCCTATGGGACTGCCAACCTTTTCAGCTCCTCGGGTCTTTTCTCTAGTTCCTCCATTGGAGACCCTGTGCTCAGTCTAATTTTTGGCTGAAAGCATCCACCTCTGTTTTTGTCAGGCACTGGTAGAGCCTCTCAGGAAACAACTATATCAGCCTCCTGTCAGCAAGCACTGTTGGCATCCACAATAGTGTCTGGGTTTGATGGCTGTATATGCGATGGATCCTCAGGTGGGGCAGTCTCTGGATAGCCCTTCCTTCAGTCTCTGCTCCATACTTTGTCTTNGTAACTCCTCCCATGGGTATTTTGTTCCCTCTTCTAAGAAGGACCAAAGTATCCACACTTTGGTCTTCCTTCTTCTTGAGCTTCATGTTGTCTGTGAATTGTATCTTGGGTATTCTGAGCTTCTGAGCTAATATTCACTTATCAGTGAGTGCATATCATATGTGTTCTTTTGTGATTGGGTTACCTCACTCAGGATGATATTTTCTAGTTCCATCCACTTACCTAAGAGTTTCATAAATTATTGTTTTTAATACCTGATTAGTACTCCATTGTGTAAATGTACCACATTTTCTGTATCCATTCCTCTGTTGAGGGACATCTGGGGTTTTCCCAGTTTCTGGCTATTATAAATAAGGATGCTATAAACATAGTGGAGCATGTGTCCTTATTACAGGTTGGAGCATCTTCTGGGTATATACCCAGGAGTGGTATTGCTGAGTCTTCAGGTAGTACTATGTCCAATTTTCTGAGGAATCGCCAAACTGATTTCCGGAGTGGTTGTACCAGCTTGCAATCCCACCAGCAGTGAAGGAATGTTCCTCTTTCTCCACATCTTTGCTGGCATCTGCTTGAGCTAGCATCACCTCACCTAAGTTTTTGATCTTAGCTATTCTGACTGGTTTGAGGTGGAATCTCAGGGATGTTTTGATTTGCTTTTCCCTGATGACTAAGTATGTTGAACATTTATTTAGGTGTTTCTCAACCATTAGGTATTCCTCAGTTGAGAATTCTGGGTACCCTTGCGTTTGGAGCATAAATGTTCAGAATTGTGAGTTCTTCTTGGTAGATCTTTTTCCTTTGATGAGTATGAAGTGTCCTTCCTTATCTTTTTTGATGACTTTTGGTTGAAAGTCGATTTTATCAGATATTAGAATGACTACTTCTGTTTGTTTCTTGGGACTATTTGCTTAGAAAATTCTTTTCCAGCCCTTTACTCTGAGGTAGTGTTTGTCTCTGACACTGAGGTGCGTTTCCCATATGCAGTAAAATGCTGGGTCCTATTTATGCATCCAGTCTGTTAGTCTATGTCTTTTTATCGGGGGAATTGAGTCCATTGATGTTAAGAGATATTAAGGAATAGTGATTGTTGCTCCCTGTTATTATTGATAGTATGTTTGTATAGATTTTATGTTTGTGTGGTTATCTTCTATTGGGTTTGTTGAAAGATTACTTTCTTGCTTTTTCTGCAGTGTAGTTTCTCTCTTTGTGTTGGTGTTTTCCATCTATTATTCTTTTTAGGGCTGGATTTTCGGAAAGACATTGTGTAAATTTGGTTTTGTCATGAATTATCTTGGTTTCTCCATCTATGGTAATTGAGATTTTTGCTGGGTATAGTAGTCTTGGTTGGCATTTGTGTTCTCTTAGGGTCTGTATGAGATCTGCCCAGGATCTTCTAGCTTTCATAGTCTTTGGTGAGAAGTCTGGTGTAATTCTGATAGGTCTGGCTTTATATGTTACTTGACTTTTTTCCCTTACTGCTTTTAATATTCTTTCTTTGTTTAGTGAATTTGGTGTTTTGATGGGAGGAATTTCTTTTCTGGTTCAATCTATTTGGAGTTCTGTAGGCTTCTTGTATGTTCATGTGCATCTCTTTAAGTTAGAGAAGTTTTCTTCTATAATTTTGTTGAAGATATTTACTGGCCTTTTAAGTTGGGAATCTTCACACTCTTCTATACCTATTATCCTTAGGTTTGGTCTTCTCATTGTGTCCTGGATTTCCTGGATGTTTTGGGTTAGGAGCTTTTTGCATTTTCTTTGACTGTTGTGTCAGTGTTTTCTATGGCATCGTCTGCACCTGAGATTCTCTCTTCTATCTCTTGGTTGGTGATAGAACCAAGAGATAGAAGAGAGATTGTTGGTGATGCTTGCATCTATGACTCCTGGTCTCTTTCCTAGGTTTTCTATCTCCATGTTGTCTTCCTTTGTGATTTCTCTAATGTTTCTATTTCCATTTTTAGATTCTGGATGGTTTTGTTCAGTTCCTTCATCTGTTTGGCTGTGTTTTCCTGTAATTCTTTAATAAGGGATCTTTGTGTTTTCTCTCTAAGGTCTTCTTCCTGTTTACCTCTGTACTCTTGTATTACTTTAAGGGAGTTATTTATATCCTTCTTAAATTCTTCTATCATCATAATGATATGTGATTTTTAAATCAGAGTCTTGCTTTTCTGGTGTTTTTGGAGTAACCAGGGTTCACTGTGGTGGGAGAACTGGGTTCTGATGATGCCAAGTAGTCTTGGTTTTTGTTGCTTATGTTCCAGTGCTTGCCTTTCACCATCTGGTTATCTCTGGTGTTAGCTAGTCTTGCTGTCTCTGACTTTGGCTTGTCCCTCCTGCAAGCCTGTGTGTCAGAACACCTGGGAGACCAATTTTCTCCAGGAGGAATTTGGGTTTGGAGACCTGTCAGCTCTGGGGTGCAGGCAGAGACCAGAAGGATCCTGTCCCTAGCTGATCCTTGGTTCCTGTGTACTGATAGCTCTGTGAGTGCTCCTCTTGGGCCACAAATTTGAAGAGAAGTGGTGGGTTTCCCTGTGCTCGAAGATGTATGGGCACTCCTGGGAAACCAACTCTCTCCTGGCCTTATTTGTGTATGTAGCCCTGTGGCATAGGATCAGCTCTGGGTGCAGACAGAGACCAAAAGACTCCTGTCCCAGGCTACCCCTTAGTTCCTGTGTCCTGAGGGTTCCAGGAGGGTTCCTCTGAGCAGCTGTGATGGACCTACCTGCACTCACAGGCCTGTCTGCATTCCTGGGAGACTCGATCCCTCCTAGCTCTATTTGGGTATGGAGCCCTGTGCCAGAGGATCTTCCCAGGAATTTTAAATGTGTGCTACAATGTGTATAGTGAAACAGGAATTTGTTTAAAATATAAACACGGCACAAAAAAACTGTTCTTAGATTTTTCTTACCACCATTGTTGATCTGTAGAAAGTATTAGAGTTGTTCACAATAAAGTTTATGAAGTTTTACAAGTAACCATTCTCATCTGTAAAATGGGCATGATGGCTGTGGTGGGTTTGGATAGGTTTGCCTCCCCTCCCCCCATAGATTCATCTGTTTGAATGCTTGGTCATAGGGAGTGGCAGTAGGAGGGGGTATGGCCTTATTGAAGAAGGTGTGGCCTTGTTAGAGGAAGTGTGTCACTAGGGAGGCAGAGCTTTTAGGTCTTAAATGCTCAAGCTACCCCCAATGAGAACTATATCCAGACGGTTCCTTGCTGCCTTCAGATCAAGATATATAATTCTCAGCTCCACCAGCACCATGTCTACCTACATACTGCCATGCTTCCCACCATGATGATGATGGAGTAAAGTTCTGAAATGGTAAGCCAGTCCCAATTAAATGTTTTCCTTTATAAGAGTTGCCTTGATCATGATGTCTTTTCACAGCAATGGAAACCCTTACTAAGACAGAAGTTGGTACCAGGATTGGGGTATTGCTGTGATAGGACTGACCATGCTTTTTATTTGAAGGAATGTAGATTTAGGGACCTTGGATTAGGAAAGCAATGGAATGCTTTAAATGGGACTTAATGGGACAACTTAGTAGAAACTTAGAGGACAGTGGTGCAGAGGGTGATTTGAACTGTGGGGGCCTGAATCAAGAAGTTTTAAATGAGAGGAATTTTAGTATGTTGCCTAGAAATTTTCTTGTGATATTTTGGTGAAGAATGTGGCTACTTTTTGCTCTTGTCTGAAGGTTAAAGTGAAGAGATTTAGATTAATTGCATTGACAAAGGGCATTTAAAAACAGTTTAGAATAGACTCTGTCCTGTGGATTACTCTTATAAAGAGTGTTTTGATCAAACATAACAAGCTGAGAAAGGAAAAAAGTACAAAATGTATGGTTCATGGATTAAAGGGGCACCAAGAAGTAGAATAGAGATAAATCCCGGGTTCAAGGAAATAAACAAATTAAAGATATTAAATAGAATTAAGTGAGCAGTGACCTTGGGAAAGATCCTACCCAGCAAAGCTTCCATCTTGTGAAAAGGATGTTCCCCAAGGGACATTGTCACCTATTCTAAATTTACAGGGCATTCATAATTGTACAAGTGATAGTTATATTAGGTGTTATTATGACCTGATTATTGTTTTCATACAGACACGAGGAGCTATGATTATGTGTCAAGTTGACAAGGAGTGGATTGTGATGGCAACTCTCCATTGTCAGCTTGACTATATCTAGAATGAATCAGAAATGGAGGTCATACCTGATTGGGATCTTGTGGCAAGAAGACAGCATGCCTTTCATCTATATCTTGTGGGTAGAAGATACAGGCGCTTGATCAGATCTTAAGGCATAGTGGCCATACTTATAAAGATCTATGAGGAAATAAATGAAAGAAAAGTTTATGTCCAGGTGTGGTGGTACATGACTTTAATTCCAGCACTTAGCAGAGTCATATGGATCCCTGAGTTCAAAGCCAGCCTGGTCAATAGAGCCAGCCCCAATTAAATGTTTGCCTCTATAAGAGTTGACTTGGTCATGGTGTCTCTTCACAGAAATGGAAGCTCTAACTAAGACAATACCTTAGTGGGTAAAATGCTTATTGTATAAGCATGTAGACCTGAGTTTGAATATTCAATACTCATGTAAAAGCCAGGCACGGTGGAATATGTCTATAATCTTAGTACTAGGGAGGCAGAAACAGGAGGACCATCAATACCTCACTGGCCAGTTAGTTTGACTGAAACAGTCAGCTCTAGGTCCAATGAAAGACTCAGTCTCAAAAAATAAGGTGGAGAGTAATTGAGATAGACACTCAAAATCCACCTCTGGTCTTCATGTTTGTATGCATGGGTAAGTGTGCAATTGACCTACATAAATACACACTCATGCATACACTACATGTGTACATGCATGTACCCATACATGCCTGTGCACACACAATGGATTAATATGCATGAAGTGTGTAGGCAGATTCCTTTTGACTTATGTGACTAAGGTGAGAGATGATCTTCGTGGGAGGTGTTGGCTAGCTTCAAAAGTGATACAGGCTACAAGGAAACAACATCTGTTGAAAGAGGAGAGGTTCAGAAATGGGTCCCAAAGCAGCTATAAAACAAACATCCTTCCATCTGAAGTGACCCAGAGATGGACTTTATTCATTCACAGTGGGGTCTCCAGGAAATAGGATTTGCTTCATTGCTCATCCTTAAAGAGGCAGATAGATTTTTAGGATAGCTTTATTTTATTTGACATGAAGCAAGAACCACCACAAAGTTATACACAATAACAACAACAACCTCCAGCACGAAGACTGAGTATCAGCAGCTCTTCTTTTTGAAAATGATTTGCAGTTCACAGAGGAGGGATGGGGAACATGTGACCAAAATATCAGAAAGCAGTCTTTCCCCTCCCCTTCCCTCCTGTCCCTTCCCTTCCCCTCCCCTGCCCTCTCCTGCCCTCCCCTCCCTTCCCCATACTGTCCTTTTTCTTTTTTGAGACAAGGCTTGAGTAGCTCAGGCTGGCCTTCAGTTTGCCGTACAGCCAAGAATTACCTTGAACATCTGATCCTTGAAGCTGTACTTTTTTTTTTTTTTAAGATTTATTTATTATATGTAAGTACACTGTAGCTGTGTTCAGACACTCCAGAAGAGGGAGTCAAATCTCGTTGCGGATGGTTGTGAGCCACCATGTGGTTGCTGGGATTTGAACTCAGGACCTTCAGAAGAGCAGTCGGGTGCTCTTACCCGCTGAGCCTTCTCACCAGCCCGAAGCTGTACTTCTTGAGCTGAGATTACTAACATGCACCATGACACCCAGTTCTAGGAGGTGCTGGGGACTGAACCCCACCCAGTTCTAGGAGGTGCTGGGGACTGAGTCCAGGGCTCTGTGCACTCTCAGGAAGCACTCAGTAACTGAGCTATGCCTCAGAACTCTTTTCTTCTTTTTCTCTCCTCTTCTCCCCTCCCCTCTCCTCTCCCCTCTCTTCCCCTCCCCTCCTCTCATTTCTCTTCCTTCCTTTCCCTCCAGAAGGGTTTTCTTTTCGTGGCTCAGGCTAGCCTGAACTCGCCATCCTTCTGTCTCAGTCTCCTGACTACGGCACTACAGGCATGATCACACCTGATTACCATGTTTCTTAAAGGACTTGGAGAAAAAAAGTAGGCATCACATTTCATTTGGGCATCATTAGGTTATTCCCTTTATTAATTTACAGGTTTGAACATTTTTATTGTTCATTTAAGGGGATATAGTCTCCACATTTTCCTTTCACCATAGAATGAATTTTGCATTGTGCTCTTGCGCCTACATCCGCTTTGGTTCCAGAGATCTCTCCTTCCTTGCTAGAAACAGTATGCTTTGCATCTTCCTTTTTGGGGATTTCCACTTCAGCCTGCCCAGTTTCAGTAAATGCTAACCCCATTTCCCCCCTCCACCTCAGCCAAGCTGCTGTCGGCAACTGTTCACAGGGTGTCTTTCTGAGGGTCAGAAGTGTGAGACATGCAGACAAAGCCTAGTGAAAACGAAATAAGGTGACTTTGCTCAGCATGAGTGCCAGCTCAAGGGACAGCAGTGCTATGGACAAGGCCAAGCAGTCAGAGGGGAATGGGTGAGGAAAATATCAGGAACCAGATGCAGTGACCCTGTTGTCTTGATAGGCAGATAAGGCTGGAGGCAGTGTGTTGATTGGATAAGAGCTGCAGAGAGAATTTGTCAATGCAGCTGGCTTTCCATCTGAAACTGACTTGCATTAACTTGTGTCTAGCTTCTTGGTTTCTGTAAAGAAATGAAGTCCCATGAGTTGTAGCCCAAGGGGACTATTCTACTTTACTGACAAATCCGAGCATTGTACCAGAACAGAGTGGGTCCTGCCCAAAGCTTGTTGATTGATTTGTTGGCTGTCTAGTTTGTGCTGTTATAGCAGAGTACCACAGATTGGGTAATTCATTTTTCTTCAAATTAATATATATTTGAGACAGGGTTTCATGTAGGCCAGGCTTGCCACCAACTCAATGTATAGCTGAGCATGACCTTGAACTTCTGATCTTCTTGCTCCCATCTTCTTAGTGCCAAGATTACAGGTATATATTATTCTACTGGGCTTATGCATGCTGTCTTAGTTTGGTTTTACTGCTGTGAACAGACGCCATGATCAAGACAACTCTTTCTTTTTTTTAAGATTTATTTATTTAATTAATTTATTTATTTTATTCATAAGTACACTTTTGCTCTCTTCAGACACACCAGAAGAGGGCATCAGATTCCATTACAGATGGTTGTGAGCCACCATGTGGTTGCTAGGAATTGAACTCAGGACCTCTGGAAGAGCAGTCAGTGCTCTTAACCTCTGAGCCATCTCTCTAGTCCCCAAGGCAACTCTTATAAGGACAACATTTAATTGGGGCTGGCTTACAGGTTCAGAGGTTCAATCTATTATCATCAAGGCAGGAACATGGCAACATCAAGGCAGGCATGGTGCAGGAGGAGCTGAGAGTTCTATGTCTTCATCCAAAGGCAAACAGGAAAAGGCTGGTTCCAGGCAGCTGGGATGAGGGTCTTAAAAAGCCCAAGCCCACAGTGACACACCTACTCCAACAAGGCCACATCTCCGAATAGTGCCACTCCCTGGGCTAGGCATACTCAAACCAGCATGCATGCATCCCATGCCTGGTGTTATGCAAGAGTGGGGATGGATCCTGGGATCCTGTGTGTGCTAGGCAAGTACTCTACCAGCTGAGGAGTATCCTCAGCTCCACGCTGAGTAAGTTATGATGAACAGAGATTTGGTGATTAATATCTCTGGATGCTTGGAAGTTCATATGAGGGGCTAACATGTGGTAAGTGCCTTCTTAGTAGAGTGTCTTGTAGCAGGACAGAAGGGGAGGAAAGGGGAATGTCATTTTAAAAACCCCACACATTTCTTACAGCATTTATTTATTTAGTGTGTGTGCGTGTGCATGTGTGTGTTGGTCAGAAAACAACCTAAGGAAGCTTATTCTCTTCTTTAGGCCTGGGGTCTGAACTCAGCTCCTCAGGCTTGGTAGCGAGTGCCTTTACCTACTGAGCCGTTTTATCAACTGGTACGTGTTCTCTAACAAGGCAAGTCTAGCAATAATAATAATCAATGTATTGATGAGTTTCAGAGAGTCTTCTAGTCTAATAATCTCTTAAAAGTCCTTCCTCTTGGGGCTAGAGAGATGGCTCAGCAGTTAAGAGCTGATCACTCTTCCAAAGGACCCAGGTTCAATTCCCAGTACCTACCCACATGGGGGTCTCACAACTCTGTAACTCCAGCTCTAGGATCCAACATCCTCACACAGATATATGTGCAGGCAAAACACCAACGATTATTAAAAACAACAACAAAAAGTTTCTTCTTCTTAATATGATTATAGGTAGTGATTCCATTTTAATACAAATCTTCAAAGGGACAAGTATTTAAACCATAGCAATGACCATTCTAATACAGATGTTACATGCAAGTAGTAGAGAGTAGCCTGTCTATCCACGGAGCCTTCTTAGTGTCTCCTGTTAGTGCTGAATGGTGAGAGTGCGTTCCCCAGTCGAATGCAGAATGAGTGAAGGTACATTCCAGCATGGGTGTCAACCTAAATCCCTTAGGCCACATGTACCCCAGGATAGTTGAGAATGTGGCCCAGCACAAAACTGCCAATCTACTCAAAGCACTAAAGGTTTTTTTTTTTTTTTCCAATTAGTGTGTGAGTGAGTGTTTGTGTACACATGTGTGTTTGTGGGTGTGAAAGCCTGAGGGCAACTGTGGGTTCATAGGTGATATCTACCTTTTCCTTTTAAGCAGACTCTCTCTCTCACTTGCTTGAAACTCACTAGGTGGGTCTGGATGGTAGGTCCCTGAGCACCAGGGGCCTTCCTGTCTCTATCTGCCTGTCCCAGATCTGGGATTACAAGTGTGACAACCACACATCTGGCTCTTTTATATGGCATCTGGGGCTTGACCTAAGTTTCTTAGAATTGTGTGTGTGTGTGTGTGTGTGTGTGTGTGTGTGTGTGTGTGTGTGACTTGATTCACAGTTCTTGAGCATACACTAGCTTAGAGAAGCCAGAAGATTGGATATCCCGAATCTCCTTAGCAGGCTACTTTCTCATGGCATCTGGATGAATGCCTCTTTAAACTGCCAGGACCTGTGGGCTTTCAACAAAGGCGTCTGATGAGTTCCAGTTGGCTGGCAGATACAGAAAACAGCTGTGCTTTCCAAAGAGCAGCTCCTTTGACTGTCGAAATCTGTTATCTCTGCCTCTGCTTGTCTTTTATCTCTTCCTTGAGATAACAGGCTTTACTGTTTTGCATTTTACAGTCAAATAAACTAATTAAAGATCACCCTTTGACTGCTTTGTGCTCCGTTTGAGTTGGTCCTTTAAGCAGTTTGTGTCCAGGATTTTAATTAGGAATCTCAAACACATCTTAAAATTGCTTGAGAAAGTTGAAAGTTTTTTTTTTTAAACAAAACAAAACCCAAAATATAGGAATTGTAACTCACCGATTTATTTTCTTATCCAATAAGCATAAGGAGCCCGTCACACCTTAGATCCATTGCTTACAAATCTCTCTTCCTTAGGTTCCAATATTGTAAAATAGAATCCATGATAGGACTTATCTTTACAAGTTGCCATATAGATTAAATGCTTAACATAAAATAATTTGCCCTCAAGAATCTGAGCACTGCTCTGGGGATGTGGTTCAGTTGGTAGAGTGTTTACCTAGTATTCAAAAGGCTCAGGGTTTGATCCTCAGCACCAAATAAACTGGGCATGGTAGCTTGTGTCTGTAATCCCAGCACTTGAGAAAAAAAAGCAGGAAGGTTGGAAGTTTAAGGTTATCTTTGGCTACATAGTGAACTTGAAGCCAGCCCAGATTATACTAGACCCTGTCTCAACAAAGAAAAAAAAATCTCTGTCACTTTACCACTCAAGTATGTAGGTAAGTACATCTAAGTATGTACATACGTATGTATGTATGTACGTACGTACGTATCTATCTATCTATCTATCTATCTATCTATCTATCTATCTATCTATCTATCATGGGGCTCCAGACCTATCTATCTATCTATCTATCTATCTATCTATCTATCTATCTATCTATCATGGGGCTCCAGACCTTAGCACAACTGGCTTCAGGATGGAGATACCGTTCAGGCTGTAAAACTCAGCAAGCAGACAACACCACCTGCTAAAACTAAAACAAAGGTCTCATCCATCAAAGTCCATATTTCTGGGAAAGTCTCCTAGATGTACTAATCTCGATTTTTGGCTTCTGTAGTTCTATTTCTGGTTAACTGTTCTTGTTAACTGAAATATGTCAACGGCCCACCCCCCACCCCAGGACATGGTTTTTGGTGCTTAAAAGCTCACCCTGAGAAAGGCTGGGCGCTATCCTGAGATCCCAAACACCCAGTGTAGTCACTGCTGGTTAATAAAGACTTTCTATTGCCTTAAATCCATGCCTGAGCAGTCTTTTCCAGTGAATACCTCATGACTATTTATCTATCTATCTGTCTGTCTATCTATCTATCTATCTATCTATCTATCTATCTATCTATCTATCTATCTATCTACCTGTCTGTCTGTCCGTCCGTCCGTCTGTCCATCCATCCATCCATCCATCCATCCATCCATCCATCCATCCATCCATGTTCTTCATTCAGTTGAATCTCAAAAGCTACATTCTCTCCTCATGCCTCTTTTGGTTCTCAGATCAGGCTAAGCCTCTGTCAGGGCTCCTCTGGCTAAATCATTCTTCTGCGTTTCCTTTTTGCTTCCTAGCCAAGCCCTGAGCTCCGAAGTTGGTGATGTCTTCCTTCCTCTCACTTCTTCTCTGAGAAAAATGCCTCCTTCCTCCTATTTGGACTTAAGGCTTGTCCAGTGAGAAAGTTCTTGAATACTATCTCCTCACCTGCAAAAAACTCCAGAGACGGCAGTGGGTAATTACCCTTAGAGAGGGGGGTGTAAAGGGAGGAGCAGAGAGACAGACAAAAAGACAGAGACAGAGAGACAGAGTCAGAGATGGAGAGGTTGTAGTTAGAGATGGTATCATCACTTCTCGGGTAGGCAAGAGATCCTTGGCTTTTGGCATTAGAGGGAAAGTAATCTCCTTTATACTCAAATTCATTTAACCTATATGCTTCTTAGTGTGTTTTTTTGTTTGTTTGTTTTTGGTTTTTGGTTTTTTTTTTTTTTTTTTGGATTTGACTTTAATGTTACAATTTCACATTTACCTAGATTGTTTGCCCTTTAAAACCAAATAGTGTCAATTGTATGTATTCACTTCCATTTCCTTTGCCTGGCAAGTCAAAGTATTCCCCGTGAGAGCCCTAAACATACTTTCAATGATCTTTAATGTTAACCCTGGGACATCTATGCCATATTTTATTGTTTGCTGCAGTGCGCTTTCTGCCACCCCCTGAAACTTAACAAAATAATCTGTGAAATGACAGATGACATGTGAGTTTATCTCTGGGAAGCACCGGAAGGGGAAATAAGTGACCCACACAACCTAAAAATTAAAATGTGTGTGGCACATGTCTTTCCAGTGGCGTTCAGAGAGTGGGCGTGGCCTTTCCCATCGTGCCTGTAACTCAAGAAACTGAAGCAAATTACACTCTTCTTAGTTTTCAGACAGGGTCACACGTAGCCCAGGCTGGCCTCAAGGCGAGCCAAAGTCCTTGAGTCTCTTACCTCCACCTTTCCCATGCCAAGCTTCAGGCCTGTGTCACCACATTATGGTTTTTGTTGTTGTTATTTGTTTGTTTGTATTGTTTTGTTTTGTTTTTAAAAAAACAACAGGGTCTTACCATGTAACACCGGCTGGCCTCGAACTCAGAGATCCCTCTGCATCTGTCTCCTGAGTACTGGGATTAAAGGTGTTTTTGCCTTGCCAGGATCCACACCTGGTTTATAAGATGCTGGGGATGCAACCCCGGGGATTTGTGAATACCAAAACACTGGACCATTTGAGCTCCACATCCAGTTCTCTTTCCCACTTATCAAACAGATGAAACAAGCTGGTTCCTGTCCTAGCTGTAGCCATCCAAAATAGAGATAATGTACATGTCTGAAGGTCTCAGGAACGGAGCGGAGGCGGTCTGTCCTGAGAAAGAGAGAGGGACCGAATCTTTCCATCGCTGACGCCTCCATCCCAAATATGGGCAAACGTTGGTTAAGACAAACAGCAAGTGCAAAGAAGTCTCAAAAAGGAAAAGAATTGAGAAGAGTGGGCAAAGGCTCCCATACCTAGCTGCGTGGGAGGAGGGGCAAAGGGAAGGACGAGGTAGTAGCAGCCAGCCTGTGAGTAGTAGCTTCTCTGCAGATCTCCGTAGGAGGTCTGGACTCAGGGCTCTTAACTTCGCATATTTTGACTGGGTGTGTCATTTCAAAGGCTGAGTTGTAGCCCGGAGAGGAAATTGAGCTCATTGACATATTTCGAGATGTATCAGAGGCCACAAGATGATATGCAGGCCTAAGGAAGCTTCGCACAGCCTTTGTAGATGCTGACTGAGCCAACTCCTGCCCAACCCTGGGGAACTGTCATTTTCAATGTATGTATAATTGTGTGGGGGGGGGGGGCACTCGGGTTTGCACACAGCAAATGCTCTTTTGTTTTATTTGTTCATTCTCATGACACCAAGCCTTTTCTGCCTTCCATTGCTGATCCCTGCTTTGAGCTGAACTCTTATTCATAATTACAGTCCTGAGTGTGTTTCTAGTCAAGGGGGCTTAGCTGTTTCCCGCCTCTCCTCTAGTAACAACACATAAATGGAAACCTAGGGAAGGCCAACCCCTCTCCACTTCACACTAGCCTTCCTGATTGTTACTATGTTGTCATTTTTCTCTCTCAGTCTCTCCAGCCCACAAATCAAAACACAATGGAATCTTCTTTGGCCGGATGTCTCCATCTGGCTACATCTTTGTAGCTATCCTTTTTTGTAACAGAACTTCCAGAGAGTTGTATTTTATCCTTGCCTTTCTTTCTTTTCTTCTCATCTGCTTCTTAAACTCCTTTAAACAAGACTCCGTCTTTGCCATTTGCCAAAACATTCCCATTAGTGCCACCTTCTCTTCTTTCTGTGCACACACGTGTGCACACAGGAGTGTATATATGCATAGGAGCTTCAGGGTTACAGACATGTGCTATCCACATCTGGCTTTATGTGGATTCTGCAGATCCACCATTAGGTACTCACACACTTGTACTTGGAAGTGCTTTATCCATTGAGCCATCTCTTCAGCCCTTATTTTTTTTTTTAATAGAATGCATTTATTCTTTGATATTTTAAAAATATATACACACCAGAAATCTCCCCTCACACCTTCAAAATATGTCCCCCATCCCACCTCCCTCCCACTCTTACATCTTTTCCTCTTTGAGTTCTGTTAGCTCTGCCTGCTGGGTTGTTGACTTGCCTTGCCGGCTTGACCTTGTGTGTGTCGGCTTGATCTTGTGTATGTCTTATGCCGGCCCCTGAGGGTGCCATGAGGTTATGAGTGCACTAGCCAGGTCATCATTCCATAGCACTCTTCCCCATCCTGTAGCTCTTACATTATTTCCATGATGTTCCCTGAACGTTGGTGGAGCATGGGGATGGGGGTGGGGGTGAGGTGAGGGAGGGGGTGGTACTCATATAGATGTCCTATTTAGGGCTAAGCACTCAGTCCTAATTTTGGTTTTATTTTAAGATGGGGTTTATTAGAGCTCAGGCTGGCCTGGAACTTGATATGTAGCTGAGAATGTCCTTGAACTCCTGACCTTCCTGACACGACTAAGTACTGGGATTCAGGCTGTGCCACCACACTCAGCCTGCAACACGTTGCCGATTTAAACCCTGAGACCAATTTGAATCCTCTCTTCCCTAATACAGTCTTTTTACTGGAGGAGTCCTTGCATCCTGAAGGGTGGTGGCTTCTTTATCTCCAAAGATGTTAAATCACAAAATGATGTCATCTAGTTTCATGACTTCAGAGACTATTTAGAGATGGGTACTTCTCTACAGTCTAGTCTATAGTTTCCATCACGATTTGTATAAGCCCCGACGCTGAGATGCTTAGTCATCTCCCTGAGATGTAGAATAGACACCAGAAATGAACATTTGCTGAGACACACCCCTGGCTTCTCACTGCCTCCGTGTCTGAGTTCTCTGGGCTCCCAGCTTCTGCGATATCATAGTCTCTATCTAACAATTGAAGTGATTTTTTCCCCTCATGTGTGGTATGCACCTATATGTGTGTGTATGTTCACATGTATGTGGGTGCACTTGTATGCTGGTGCCTATGTGAACAGTGATATACATGAATGAAAATGACATAATTAAACCTATTTTTGTATGTTAACTAAAAATATCAATAAAAAGAAAGTGTTCCAGACACTCTTTGTATTCAAGTCTACTCTTTCTATGTTGCCCAGAGCCTACAGAGACCAACCTTGGTTTATCTCTCACCTGTGGTCCCCTGATCTCTGTCTTCTGAGGGACATCAGTGGGTGACAGAGGACATAATGGTGCCTCTACCAGGTGGCAGTGGTCATAATCTTGTACTAAAGTTTGTGTCTCATGATAAAGTCTTCTCTACCATGGTTTCACTATGTCTGCTTTCCAATATCAATCCCATTTCCTCATCATTTCAAGGCCACCTAGGGGTGTGTGTGTGTGTGTGTGTGTGTGTGTGTGTGTGTGTGGTTTGTACATATGTGTGTATTCATGCAGAGGCCAGATGCCTTCATTGCATATCTTCTCCATTTATTCTCTTGAAACAGATTTTGTTCACAAACCCAGGGACACTCTTATTTCTGCCTCTCTGTCCACGAGCAACACTACATGAGGTTTTGTGTGAATGCTGGGTTGGGATTCAGAGCCTCAAGCAGGACAGATTCTTTACTGACTGAGCCATCTCCCCAGCCCAAGGAGATTTTATTTCTTTAAAATAGTTTCCTATAGGTGGAAGATGCAGCCTAGTGGGTAGAGTGCTTGCCTAGCATGTGTGATACTCAGAGTTTCATCCCCAACCCTGCTTAAATTGATGCCACAGTTCACTCCTCTAATCCCATCTCCAGGAAGGTCAAGGCAAGAGAATCAGAAATTCAAATCAGGACGCCAGCATATGTGTTCTTTATCTGTTTACCAGTGAGGATAGTTTCCCCTTACTAGGTTGTAAGCCCCACAGAAGTGGGAACCAAAACGAAAACTCCTTCTTTAGAAACAATAAACCGGAATGGATGTGTGACAGAGGGTATGGAGTCTCATAGGAACAAGGTGAGAAAGAACAAGACGCACAAGATTGGGATGCTGAGTGCACTGGGCTAAAGGTCACCTAGAGCTGACAAGGCTGGGAATTGTCTCCTGTGAGTGAGGCTGTGGGTTTGATTCCCAATACCAGAAAAAGGAGATGAAATCTTATAGCCATCTTTGAGGACAAATGGTCAAAAATAGACACAAAGAACAGCCAGAGTAGCTTCACAAAGGAAACAGCCAAGTTCAGCGTTCCACAGGGCACGCAAATATGCTGAGGCTGTAAGAAGCCTCCAGCTGCAGCAGCACAGGCATGGCAGAAAAATAATTGCCGGCGGAAAGAGGATGCTCTTGCATTATAATCACTAGACACTGGAAAAACAAGGCGAGCCTCCGAGAGCCCCGTAGTGGTCCAGAGAAACTATTGCGAAGAAGGAGAATGGAGAAACAGAGTAAAATCATGGTGCATTCGTTGCTGTGGTGCACAGGTCTCCCTTGCCTTGTGAGTTGTAGGTTGTGAGCATCACAACAGAGGGCAGGCAGGCATTTGCCATTTCAACCCCATCAGACTGATGCTTTGTGGATTTTTTTTTTTGTTTGTTTGTTTGTTTTTCGAGACAGGGTTTCTCTGTATAGCCCTGGCTGTCCTGGAACTCGCTTTGTGGATTTTTAAATTAAACGTAACATTTCCTTAATTCCTTGAGGATGCCATAGGTGCACACAATGTATTTTGATCATGCACACTCTCCACATCTCTCCTTAATGCCTCCCAAATCCACAGCCCAGTCTCTACCCTTAGCAGCTTTACATCCTTCTTTTTAACTCACCAATTCGAATTCATTCTGTTCATACACTCCTGTGTCTATGTGCCCATCCACTGGAGGCCTGCCGGGGGCATGCCCTTAAAGAAATCTAATTCTCTCTCCTTCAACTGTCAATAGCTCCTCAGCTACGGGTGAGAGAGCTCAGGAGCTCCTCCCGCTTCCCCATCTGACCGTTGCTGGGTTTGACTTGGTGCAGGTTTTGTGCAGGCAGGCAACCACAGCTGCTCTGAGTTCATGGGCGCAGCAAATCTGCCACGCCCAGGTCCTCATTCACTCTGGTTCTCTCCAGTCTCCTCCTCTTAGCATCTTTCCTCCCCCTCATTTGCAATGATCCCTGAACCTTGTGGGGGAATGGAGGGTGTGGCATCGTGTCTTATTTGTGGATGAACACTACATAGAGTCTTATTCCCTGGAGTGTGGTTTTGCATTGATTGCTATCCACTGCACAAAGAAACTTCTCTGCTGAGATTTAAAAGCTGCACTAATCTACAGGTACAGAGATGAAAATATTAGAGTGTGGTTTGATATGCTTTTTAGCAAAATATTAGTAGTAGGTTTATCCCTGGGGCTCGTGAGCCAACCATGTGTTCTTGGCTTGATTAATACTATAAGACACAGCTTTCCTTTTGTGGAGTGGGCCTTAAATCATGTTTTAAAAAAAGTGATTAGTTACCCACATAACCCCCAGGCCGCTGTTTTGCTCATGGGTGTGTCATTTAGTTCATAGAGCTCACAGCTGGGTGACACTGCTGAGGACGGTTGCCTCCTGCAGCATGCACAGTGCCTTTCAGTACTAGGAGAGCAAACCTGGCCCCCTGGCACACAGCTTTAACTCTAGCACTTGAGAGACAGAGGAAGACAGATCTCTGTGAGTTCAAGGCTAACCTGGTCTACGTAGTGAGTCCCAGGCTAGTCAAGGTCACACGGTGAGATCCTGTCTCAGACAAAGCAATGAATCAGTGCTAGCAAAGCTGGCCAGCAGGGAGGACCCCTCTGGGTCAGTACTCACTTGATTTCTCCATGTCCTGTCACCTAACTGTGTGGTGTCTTCAACAATAGAGTCCTTCCACCAGGTCCTGGTGGGCAACTAAGGGCGATGACAATGTCCTGTGTTGTTTTGGAGGTCTCTGGGATACCTCTGACAACCGTGCAGGAGGTGCTTTCCATACATTGTTTTGGGCATTTCATTTGGCAACCTATGTTTTCTGGGAGGCGCATAATCCTCCATGTAGGGAATATACACATACAATAAAACATACATAATATATATATATATATATATATATATATATATATGAAGTTTATAAAATTGTATGTTTCCATATGGCCTTTCCAAGCATCTCCAGTGTTAGTTAACTTCCCCTCATCCCACCTCTACCCTGCCTTTCCAACCCTGTCCCCACTTAAACCCCCTTCTCCATTATTCCCCATATTTGTCCTTTTGAGAGATAGGTTCTCACTAAATAGCTGAGGTTGGTTTTGAATTTTAATCTTCTTGCCTCTACTTTCTTATTGGGAGTGTGGATTACAAGTATTTACCACCATCCATAGCCATTTAAAAAGAAAAAGAAAAAGGACTCTATCTATGGTGGGGCTGGGGAGTTGGCTCAGGCAGTAAAGTGCTTGCTGTCTGAGCATGAGGACCTGAGTTCAATCCCCAGCACCCATGTAAAAATCTGGGTTTGAGCTGCGCATCTGTAATGCTAGCACGGGGGAGGCAGTCAGCAGGACTCCTGGGTCTTCCTGGACATCCAGTCTAGCCAGAGTATACTCCAGGATCAACTCAAGGCTTTTAGAGAGACCTTGTCTAAAACACAAACAACAGCACTGCCACATTATGTTGCAGCAGCAGTAGCAGCAGCAACAGCAGCAGCAGCAGCAACAACAACAACAACAACAACAACAACAACAAGTGGAGCGTGAGTGAGGAAGACACCTGCCACTGACTCCCGGCCTCCACATGCAGCTGTGTACATGCGATGTGCACACACAAGAATACACAAAGACAGATTTCAGTTTGGCATACAACACAGCAACAACTGCAAGTATGGTTGCCAGGCAAGTCTATCTCTAACTCCCCTCCAACTCTCCCCCGTTTCCCATCAGGCACCTTGGCTTTCCAGTGCTTCAGAGAACACTGGCAGCTGCTGGGGGAGGTCCTCAAAGATCCCACTTTTAACTGTAAGAAGCAAGCAAGCCTTTTCTCCCAAGTACTTGCACAGCCTTCCTCGTGGGAGGGCTCTCTTGGAATCTTCCCACACTCGTAGACGCAGGACAGTCATCCTGGACAGCAGGAGGGTGACTACAGAGGCACAGGTCAACCGTGCTTTCTGCTTGGTCCTTTACACGTTTGGTGTTAGTACATCTTGGATGTGTGTGCGTGTCTCTGTGTGTGTACATGCATGCATATGTGGGTATGTGCTGGTGACGATATGTGAAGGTCAGAGGGGAACCTCAGGAGCCTCCCACATTATGTTTGAGACAGGGTCTCTTCTTGGTCCAGAACTTCAAGTAAACTAGGGTAGTTGGTGAGTTTCCAGGGAGTTCCTGTCTGGGGCTCTCATCTCCTCAGAGCTGGAATTATAAGCGTGGGCTTTTATATAAGCTTTCTGGATGTAACTCAGGTCCTCACACATGGAAATCAAAGTCCTTTATCAGCTGAGTTTGTCTCCCTCACCCTAACATTTATGTTTCTAGAATCTAGAATCAGGGAAGGCTCTCAGATCGCATCATCCAGACTTCCGAACGCAGCGAACTGAACTTGCCACCCACCGTCGACGGACAGCTGTGCAGAGGCGGGATGACTCTGACCTGTTTTCCAGACGCTGCGCGTTGCTCACATGCAAGCTGGGTTACACTGTGGCTGGCTACGCTGGGAATACAGCAAGCTGCCTCATTTTGTATTCTCCTCTTGGAAGAGCCTTTAGCCTCTTTTCAGGACCAGCATGGAAGAAGATGAGTGAAGGAAGCTATGTGTGCATAAGAAGGAACAGGTTGGAAAAGTTTCTTGGGATCCCTGAGTAGCAGGACCGAAGATGTAGCATCTGGGGCTGGAGATCTGGCCCAGCTGGCAGAGTGCTTACCTGCATAAAGCCCCGTGTTTGGTCCCTAGCACACTGTTTAAACTGGTCTGCAATTCCAGCACTTGGCAGGCGGAGGCAGGAGGATCAGACGTTCAGGGTTAATTTTGGCTATTTAAAAACTTTGAGATCAACCTGACAGCATAAGTCTCCATCTTAAAAAAAAAAAAAAAAAAAGGTTTTTTTTCTCTCTTCCCACCATTGTGAGGTTACTATGATGAAGCAGTTTCCTCTGGACTAGGAATTAAGTCATTACTAGATACCAAATCTCTGGCTCTCTGACCATAGACTTACTGGGCCCCTGAACAGTGGGAGAAATTCCACTGTTGTTTATAAGATATCACGCTTCTGTGATTTGAGTATGGCTCACTGCCACCAAACTCAGGCGGCTCGGTGGCTGAGGGTTGCTGTTTTATGTTTGTTTTTTGTTTTGTAGTAGTTGTTGTTGATGATGTTTTGAGAGAGAAGGGTAATAGGATAAAAAAATGTGGCAAGGGAGGTACCGTTGGTGGGCCGTGCCAACGTGTACCCCTGAGAACTTGCACCATGCAACAGATCTGTTGTAAGAAGTTTATTGGGAGGAGGGGAGAGCAAGATAGAGGTAGTCAGGGAGACAGGGAGACTGAGAGAGGGGACAGAGAGAGGGAGGCATAAGAAAAGATGGGGGGGTTGGGGACCCTTTTATCTGTAGCACACACCTGGCACACACTTGTTTGGCTACCGCAGGACCTCGCAGCGGTTAGGTCCCTGCCAGCAGGCCAATGGGATTACCTGTATACTTACAAAGGGTATAAACGGATGCTTAATTTCTGTTTGTTTGTTTATTTACACAGGGCTTCATGTACCCCAGGCTGTTCTCAAACTTGTTCTATAGCTGAGAGTGACTTTTGGTCCTGCTTCTATCTCCTGACTGTTGGGACAAGAGGCACACACTTGCCTTTGTGAGACTGAATTAGTCACTAAGAAGCTAGACTATTATAAAGCGGGTTTTGGTTTCCTACTGCTGTCTGCCATAGACTCCCTGTTCGTCCCTCTCCTGTGTTAAGGCTGTATGGGAACTAAGCCGATGGCAGCACCTTCCCAGCCTCCAGAACAGATTCAAACAAGGCTATTTTGATCAAAATTCCCCACTCTCTTGTATTTTTCAGTAGTGACAGAGATATCCTCCACGGTATTTGGTTATGGAGGTGCCCATCAAATGAGACAGAGACACAGCCTAGGTCAGCAGTTCTCAACCTGTGGGTCCCGACCCCCGTCGGACCCTTTCATAGGAGTCACCTAAGAGCATCAGAAAACACAGATATTTATACTATGATTCATAACAGTAGCAAAATTGCAGTTATGAAGTAGCAACAAAATAATCTTATGGTTGGGAGTCACCACAACGTGAGCAACTGTATTAAAGGGTCTCAGCCTTAGGAAGGTTGAGAACCTCTGTTCTAGATGAACACGGGCCAGGCAGAAAGCTACAGCCTGGTGAGTTCAGGGGAGCCAAGTTCCCTTAGGACGGAACGCTTTACTCTCCTAAGGGCACTGGCGAGTGTGAAGGTGACCGGGGAGACATGCTCTCACTATTTCAGTGAGCTCCCTTGGTCTGCCTGGGAATGTCTGAGACAGTTGGGTAGGCACTCGGTCGATTGACTCGCTTGTGAGAAATCTCCAAAGTCTGCGCTGCACACCACTGCCTTAGCCCAGCCCAGCTGCTTTGGACAGCAATAACAAGAATTAAACACTACAAGGCCCACGCGTCTGAGCTTCTTTTCCCCTCCTGGTCCAATGTGGCTCCCTCTGGTCCGTGGCAGTCCAGGGCAGCTCTTTGCATTTCTGCTTTGTTCAAGGTTCCTTTGAAGCCAGGACTCAGCTTAAACTAGGACAGGTTGTCGGGCAGGTTGTTGCCTCATTTCCGTTCATGTTTTTTTTTTTTTTTTTAAAAAGGAACTTATGTATTCCAGGCTGGACTCCAGTTCTTGTTGTAGGCAAGAAACACTTCTGTTCCTTCCGACCCTACTCTCTCAGTGCTGGGGTTACATTCTTGGTTCCTTTGGTGTTTGAACCCAGGACTTTGTGCATGCTAGGAAAGCACTCTACCAACTGAACTACATTCACAAAGGATGCTTCAAATGAAAGCTGGGGGCTGGACAGACAGTGCCGTGTATAAAGTGCTTTTGCTATAAGCATGAAGACACCATTCAGTTCCCAGGACCCTGGTCAAAAGCTGGGCAGTATGACACATGCTTGTGGCCCCCAGTGCCCGGAAGACTGAAAAGCAGTTCCTTAGGGCTAGTTGCTCACTTAGCAGGTTTCTGTTTCCAGTGAGAGACCCTGTCTAAAACAGATAAGACGGAAGGTTCTGGAGAAGGCACTCAAGCATGACAGCCTCTGGTGTGTACACTCATGTGCACCTACATACACACACAAAACCTCACAGACACATACTAAAGGAGAGAAAGTAAAAGAAAGAATGAAAGAAAAGGAAGAAAGGAAAGGCTGACCGATGGGATGGAGGGAAGGAGGGAGGGAGGGAGGAAGAGAAGGAGGGAGGAAAAAGACAGTGGCCACCCAACATCTAGCTGTCCCTGATGCACTTTACCGATCCCTTGCAGCCATCTTTCTCCTTCTCTCCTCCCCTCCTTTCTGTTCTCTTAGGTGCGTACTCTATATTAGGCCCGATTCTATCTTGTAGGTGTGATTCATTTAAGCAGACCCTTCATCCCTCCCAGCTGCTGATTTTAGATGCAGAATAGAGAGATTAAATAAATAAATAAATAAAACCCAAACTCAAACGGCCATAAAAAAAAAGAAAGAAAGAAAAGAAAAGAAAAGAAAAGAAAAGGAAAGAAAAGAACAACAAAAAAGCCCCCACCGGCAACAGTTGAATGTTGAATGAAGAGCCCCACAATTTGCTCAGCTCCAGCCTGCCGCACGTCTGGCTTATAATTAAAGGCGTAAGAAATGTGTGCTGCTCGCCACTCCCCCCAGGCCCCCCCCCCATTTGGATTCTGTTTTTTCTTTTTACAAAAACATCTGAATCCTGTCTTTGGAGTGATCTTGCATTATTTTGCTGGCAGGGCCACAATAGCACCTACGTGGGGACTGCGGAGAGAAGCCAGCTATTCCCCTGCCAGAGAAAATGCATTCCGGAACCTGACATCTGGGTCTTGCAGCTGGAAGGGGGGGGGGGGACCACAAAGCACCAGCCCTGGTGTCATCAAAGGCAGTTGATGGTGCCAAGTGAGTGTGGAAATTACACACAGAGCAGATGCTGTCTCTCGCATTAGACGGATAATGCAGCTATTTAGGAAAAACAAAGATGTGCTTAGAGTTTGATCACCCATGGTACGTGCCGTGAAAGCATTTGGAGCTGTCAGCGTGACAAGGATGGGTCTATACGTGTCCCCAAAGGTTTGCATTCTTTAGATTTTGTTATTTATTCATTTAATTAATGTGTGTGTGTATGTATATGCGTTTATTTGTATGCATTCTTGTGTGTTTGTACATGCTGAGCCTGAGGACTGTCTCTTTGTTCTTCGCCCTTTTTAAAGACTTACTTTATTTTCAATTGTGTATATGTATGTATCTGTGTGCGGGGATGTGCACACATGAGTTCAGGAACCAGACAAGGCCAGAAAAGGGCATAGGTGACTATTGTGGCCCTGCCAGAAAAATAACGCAAAGATCACTCCAAAGACAGACTTGAGATGTTTTTGTAAAAGGGGAAAACAGAAGACAGAAGAGGCTGGAAGAGGGCATTAGACCCCCTGGAGCTGGAGTTACAGGAGTTGTGAGCCATACAGTGTGGGTGCTGAGAACCAAACTCAGGTCTTCTGGGAGAGAGCATCAGGCACGTAGAAGTGCTCACTCATCTTTCTGGCTCCCTTCACCTAGCTTTTGAGATAGAGTTTCCTCACTGGACCTGGGGTTTACTGTACTTGAATACTCTTCCTGCTCCCTGGGCCCAGAGACCCTCAGATCTCAGCCTCTTTTGCTCTGGGATTACAAGCATACACAGACACAGACACAGACACAGACACAGACACAGACACAGACACAGACACAGACACAGACACAGACACAGACACAGACACAGAGACAACACACACACACACACACACACACACACACACATACACACACACACCTCTTATGTGGATGCTGATGACTGAAATTAGGCTTTATGCCTGTGGGACAACTGAACCATCTCTCCAGCATCCAAATGGTTCACATTCCCTTTTGTGACTCTAAAGAATAAGGTCGAGGAAGCCAGGGTTACTTCTCCCTTTATGAAAGCTGAAGGAAGAAGCAGCTTGAAAGGGAAACATGCTCCATGGATATTTAAGATGCTCAGGTTCAGCCATCTTCCATCTAAGCGGCATTTGGAACTCGTAGTGTGATGGACAGGAGAATATGAGAGCAAGAAAGCCCAGCCGGTTATCTACAAGCCACCATCGATCAGGAAGAATTAGCTCATTGTAGTGAGAGGAAGGGAGCAGGAAGAGGGCTGGAAAAGGAAATTGAAAATGCTAATGAGCGTGAAAGCACCTTGGCCCCCTTTCCCTTTCTTTCCTTACTCAGATCCTCCTAAGATTAGGGCCCTGCAGCGAGCACAGGCTCTCTTTGCACTCAAGTTGGAGGCGCTCACAGAGTTGCTGGCTTTACAAGCAGGAAGTATGGGTTAAATATCAGCATCAAGGCCTGGACACAATGTTTCACAAAGATCTCTTTCTATCTTTTGTTCTTTGCTAAGCAAGCAGTCAGGAAAAGGGCTCTTTTGTCAAAAGTGCCTTTTCTTTGGACAAGTCTGGAAAAAGAGGATTCCTCTCACCTAAAAGAGGATTTGAGGCATAGGGATGTGCCTGAGCTGGTAGAGTTTGCCTCTCATGCAATGAGGCCCTGGGTTTGCTCTCTGGCATCACAATGACCCAGGAATGGCACTGCGGACTTGTGATTCCGTACTCCGGAGGTGTAGGCAGGAAGATCAGGGAGTTCAAGGTCATCCTCAGTTATTTAGTGAGTTTGAGGTCAGCCTGGGCTATGTGAGATCCCGACTTTCCTCAAACCCCCAAGCTAAAAGAGACGACCTATGATGGAGAGGTGGCCCAACAATTAAGAGCTTACCTGAAGAACACTGGGGTTCATGTCTCACGAAAAAAAAAAACATCCAAAAAACAACAAACCACACACATCTCAGAGCTGCCCATGACTCTAGCTCCAGAGGATCCCACACTCTCTGCAGGTACTTGTATGTATGTGGTGCACAGAGCAGGTACACATAGCACATACATGCACATAAAATGGAAAATAATTTTTTTAAAAAAGAGAGGTGACTTAATGATTGGAGTCTCCTGTTTCTGTTAGAACAGCATGTGGGTTTAAGAGTTTTGTGTTTAGGGGTGGGGCACCAGGGAGATGGTTCAGTGGTAAAGTACTTGCCACACAACTGTGAGGACCTGAGCCTGGACCTCCAGAACTCACCTACGAACAGATGTTGGCAGTATATGTCGATTGTTTCAGTGCTCCTATGGGGACAGGGAGAACTGCCGGAGACTCAGAAACCAGCACTGTGGTGTTCCCAGTAATGGACAAGAACAGGAGCATCCTCACCGGAGCCAGCTAGACAGCAAAGACCTACACCCAAGTGTGTCCTCTGGCTTCCACACTTGCAGCATGGCATGTGTATTCTTGCACTGACACACATGAGCACGTATACACAAAACATTTTTTTTAAGTTCCTATTTTTAACTACCCCTTTATAGAAAGCCGTGTTTGCTGGTGTTTAGAGGAGGACACAACTTGCACTTGACCGGGACCATAGTCTGGAACTTCCAGGGGTCGAGTTACACCTCCTCCACGGAAGCTCCAGAGTTTGTAGCATCAGGTGTTGAGAAGTGGCCATTTGTTAGAGCGGTGGTAGCTGAAGGATTTAGCTTGGAGGCATGTGTATGCATTAAGCACACTGTTGTCCTTTAGAGTGTCGTTTGTAGTGGCCCAAGGAACCGTTAGAGCTGTAGTCTTCTACCTTGATAACACTGTAAAAATCACATGGAGAGCCCAAGTTTCTCTCTGTGGCTCTGTCTCCCTGCAGCCCCATCTCCGTCGTGTGTGTGTGTGTGTGTGTGTGTGTGTGTGTGTTTCTAACCATAACAGTGTGTGAAGCCACTTACGCGAGCGATGTGAAGCAGTCAAATTCACAGAAACAAAAAGTGGAAGGTGGTTTCCAGGGACCGAGGAGAAGAGGAAAAAGGGTGAGTCATTGTTTAAAGAGTGTGGCACTTCAGATTTTCAAGATGAGAAAGTTCTAGAAACCCTATCCTATGCTCACCTACTGAACTATAGACAAGAATGCTGTGATGCTATTTTATATACTTTGCACTAAAGGGAAAGAAAGAGCAATCGAGACAGAAGTGTTTGGAGTGGTTTGGGCATGCTTAGTCCAAGCCAGGTTTATGGAATTTGGTTCTCAGTGTGGTGGAGTTAAAGGTCTGCAAAGAGATGTTTAGAGTATCGGATCTGCTGCCCTGCGGGCAGGCTCTTAGGATAGTACAGACCTGACCCCCGCAGTGACTTCCTGGCCTCCTGTTTCATCATATATTCTCATGTATTCTCTCTTTCTTGCCAGGATGTCACCCACTATGATGTGATCCATTCTGAGGAGACTGAACCAATGGACTGCCCACTCTTGGATGTCTAGCATTCCAGATTTCAAGCTAAATAAACCTCATTCTCCCCCCAACCCCGTGTGTGTGTGTGTGTGTGTGTGTGTGTGTGTGTGTGTGTGTGTG
>NC_034594.1:103032590-103038623 GCF_900095145.1 Mus pahari
CTTCTTCTTCTTCTTCTTCTTCTTCTTCTTCTTCTTCTTCTTCTTCTTCTTCTTCTTCTTCTTCTTCTTCTTCTTCTTCTTCTTCTTTTTTGTACATAGGTTCCTCAAGCTTGCCAGGGGAGCACTTCCCTGACTGAGCCATCTACCCTAGACCTACTTTTCTGTCCCTTAAACAATATGCCTTTCAGCCATGGCTTAATCCTTGTGCACTAAAGCTAAGTGCAAAGCCTGCCCCAGACTCTGTGTTGTTAAGACGTCCAGCCCTGGACTCCCAGAGTTTATTCCTCATGCAGCTTCTCTGTCTCCCCCGTCACTTATCAGTTTCTAGCCACTGCATTCTCAGCTTGAGATGAGACTCTCCTGTCACCCCACACACATTTCAATCCTCTCTTATCTTAATTTGTGAGAATCCAGAGTTAATTCCTAGAGCTTCCTCTACCCCTCCCCAGCCTTCCTTATAACTAAGGGAAGTGCATTGTAGCTAGGGTTTGATGTATTTTTTAAAATTACAGTATGTATGTATGTATGTATGTACGTACGTATGTATGTGCATGTCGGCATCCATGTGCCACAGTGCTCACATGGAGGCCAGAGAACAATTTACAGCAGTTGGCTCTCTCCTTCTACCAGGTGGGTTCTGGGATTGAACTCAGGTTGCCAGTCTTGGGTAGCAAGTTCTTTAACCCTATGAGCCACCTCACCGGTCTCAGACACTGGTGCCAGGTATCAATCCAGGAATTAGGGAAGATGTACTCAACCATGATTTGTGTTCTTAGGATGAAATGCTAGAGTCAAGCTAGCTTTATCGTAGACAAAGTTCATGCATGTCATTGTTTCAGGGGTTTAAAGGTATGTCACATATACCAGCCGGGTTCTTGCGAGGTCTCTTTGGTGTCAGTTTGGTTCTGCCAGAGCTCTGTTGGCTGTGTTTCCCCATGGTAGATGGCACCAAAAGGAGTCCCTCACCAGGCGGGAGGTGATCAGGGAGCTGGGTGATCGCACTTTGGTATTTATAACCATCTTTTTTTTGAGAACCGGAGTGAGCTGCAAGATTAGCTGGTTGGCATGGCAGGGCATGCTGGGAAGCTCAGGAGTTCAAGGTTATTCTCAGCTACAGACCGTGTTCTTTAAGGCCAAGCTGGGGGGGGGGGGAAGAGAAAAGGAAAGAGAGAAAGATGGAAAGGAGAACAAAAAGGTCTGAGAGATGGCTGAACTGGTCAAAGCTGCTTGCTGCAAGGCCTGGCACTCTGACTTTGATTCTAGGAACGTACAAGGTAGAAGGAGAGAACTGACTCCCACAAGTTATCCATTGGTGTAAACACACACACACACACACACACACACACACACACACACACACACACACACACCTCACACAAAGCAATGTTTTTTAAAAACCAACAAACAAAACCCCAAAGCCCACATCCCTGATAGACGCTACTCCTCCAGACCAGAGCGCTGGTTCTCTGTTCTTCTGCACAAGGTGGGCTCTGAGCTTTTGACTGTTTGTTTATTGTTGTTAGAAACACTTTCTCCTTGAATGTATTTTTAAGTATACAAAAAGGTTATAAGCCTCACGCACAAACTTTCTAATTTCTTCAACTAATACTTTACTAAGCTTGTTTTCTCGTGTATTTCCCCATCAATTAGCTTAGGTCATTTATAGTCAGTCCACTACGTTGAGGCAACTAGCTCGTGTTCTTTTTCTTTTGTTTGTGAGACAAAGTTTTGTGAAGGCCAAGACCGGCCTTGAACTCCCGTTGTAGGACAGGGTGACCTTGGATCTCGGTTGTGGTTGTCTTACCTCTACTTCCTAAATGTGGAGACTTCTGATGCTCACTACCGTATCTGGTTTTATGCTATGCTGGGATCAAACCAAAGGAAGTGCTGGGGGTTCAGATACCTGGCAACTTTTTCTCTCTCATGGAGAAGCTTCTGTCTGGAGCAATGAGTTTTCTCTGAAGTTGAGAGGAGCCCCCGAGCCGCACAGCCTTGGCAGTACCTCAGCTCTCCTCACCATGTGCCTGTGTGTGAAGCTGGCTGAATTCACTTTTCATTGTGCAGAGCATCACCCAGGGCTCTGTCCCTTTGCAGCCCTGTAGGAGGGCCCTGTGGTCCCCTTTGACAGCTCACTTCTTGCATCCAGGGAGAATTGGGCCATTGTCTCATGGGGTTTCCTTTAGGCTGGTCTGAGGAGTGTGAAAGAACCCATTTAAAGGAGTCTGATGAAGAAGAGCAAAATAAAGATCAAACTCCAGCACAGTCAAAAGCCACTTGTTAACAGACAAGCTGTGCTTCAAAGCGTTTATCGGGGAGTAAGGGAGACTTATCGGGAAGTACTATGTGGAGAAAGTGGGCGGGTTTGGGAACATTCATTTGAAGTTCTAAGCAGACCACTGCCGGCCTGGCAGCTGTAGCTTGGACTTATCAGTCAGGCTCTGGGAGTTAAGTGGGCAGTCTGGCAGATGCTAGTCTGTAGATGAGAACAAGTTACCGGTAGTCAGTAATGTTTATTGGAGACTCCCTCCAGACTGTCTTGTGCTTTTATCCCCTCCTAGGATGGCGAAACAGACACACACAGACACACAGACACAGACAGACAGACAGACAGACAGACAGACAGACAGACAGACANAGACAGACAGACACACACACACACACACACACACACACACACACACAGCCAAGTTATCCTGGAACTCTGCTTCCAGAAACTCAATTTATCCCAGAGTTATAGAAACCAGGCGTAACCACTTCTCAGATGATAAACTAGTCTTAGAGGCAGAGTCTCCCTTAAGCCTACACCCTAATGGAGGTATATCTCTAATGTCTGCTATTAATGATAATAGATGGCACTTATGACTTGACTGTCCTTTGCCAGGCTGGCAGTGTGCCCTCTTTTGATCCCCACCACACCCTACAGTCTTCTTATCCCCGGTTAACTATGTAAGAACTGAGTTTCTGAGGGGTTGACATTCTTCTCTTAAGATCTTCCAGCAAATACACAGAAAACCTGGGAATGGAATTCCCCACTTCTTGTCACAGCTGAGCACTTATCTTACTGCACTTCCTAAAGATCCGCAGGACTGTGTCACCTTTTCCTCAGGAGATAGGAATTCAGGAACTGGAGATAGAGCTCAGTTGGTAGACTGCTCGTCTAGCCCTAAGTTTGATCCCCAGCACAGCAGGATCTGGAATGGCGGTACCTATCTGCAATCCTAGCACATAGGAAGTGCTAGGAGAAGAACTAGAAGTCCCAGGTCAGGCTGGGAATATAGATCAGTAGTTAAAGCACTTGCCTTGCAAGCCTGAGGGCTGCCTGGAGTTTGGATCCCCAGAATCCATGGAAAAGCCATAAGAGCTGTGTGAGCGTGGCAGCTGCCTGTAGTACCAGCGCCTGGGAGGCAGAGACAGGGGCTACTCAGGACAAGCTAGCCAGACCAACCAGAGCTGTTTAGTCCTGGGCTCAGCGAGAGACCTTACCTCAATAAATATGAAGACTGACTGGGTGAGACACTAGAAGTCAATTTCAGCCCTCTGCAAGCACATGCACATATGTGCATATGCATCCCCACACACATCCATGCACACACATGCAAATATGCATACATATACACAGTCAAAAACAAAAACCCAACCCAGCCACAGGTTCAAGGTCATCCTAGGCTACACAGTGATTCCAAGGGCAAGACTTTATCTCTGTACAAGATGGGAATGAAGTATTCTCGCTACAGAATTCAGTTCTAGATAGAAAGATGGAGCCACACAGAGATTAAAGTGACCCATTGAGAACGTTGCATGGAATTGGCCATACAGAATGTATTTTTTTTAAAATTACATTTATTTATGTGAGAGGACAACTTGCAGGAGTTGGTTCACTTCCTCTACCACATGGATCCTGGTGATGGAGCTTAGGTTGTCAGGCTCGTTGCAAGCGCCTTAACTCACTGAGCCATCTCACTGGCCTGGGTTTTTTCCTTATTATAAAACAAAAGCTTGAATAGACACCAGCAGATGTGAACATATGGGAAAGAAACGAGTGGTTGTGTGAAGATCCTAGGAGCCAGAGTTACCCAGAAGCCATCTGAGTAGGCCCTTGCCATGGTCCGTACGCCAGTGTGTGTTACAGATGAACTAATAGCAGACAAGATCATTCCCATCACGAAAGAGTATCCTGCTAGACAGCGCTTTCAGAACACTTTCCTGTGAAGATACAGGCATTTTTGGTAACGTGCTTGCCTTGGATGTATGAAGACCTGAGCTCCATCCGTACAATCCATCAATCCATCAATCCGTGTCAGAAAGCTGACACAGTTTGTGCTTGTAGTTCCATCGCTGAGGACAGAGATGAGAAGCCCTGGGGCTTGCTGAGCAGTCAGGTGTTCCAGGCCAAACCTGCAGTCTACACACACACACACACACACACACACACACACACACACACACACACACACACACAAGCTTATACACCCCCCACATGAGCTTACACACACACATACAAGCTTACACACACACACAAGCTTACACACACATACATGAGCTTACACCCACACTCACACTCCCCCCACAAGCTTATACACACACACCCCCCACACACATATACGAGCTTACACACACACACATGACCTTACACACACACACACACATGAGCTTACACATACATGCACATGTACACGCACCTTCCAGGACCCAAGCTCTCTGGCACTGGATATACTGTATTTTTTTGCTGTTCTTTAGAGCAAATCTCCCTCCAAGAGTCATCTCTGCTTTTGTCTCCATCTTTTGTGTTTCTTTCTATCTCATTTGGGATTTTTGCCTCAGCCACCACTGAATTCTTTCCTTCCAAAGTCACCAATGATCCACCTTTTCCTGAAGCCCGGTGACCTTTCCCTCTGAATCCCCTGGGCCTTGCTGGACGCTGCAGCCACACCAACCTTCTTCTTCAGACACCTTCTTGTCCAAGACTCTTGAGAACACTGCAGTTTCCTGTACAACTTTCTCCTCTTCACAAGGATTCTTAATCCTGGGCTTACCTCAGGCTGTCTTCCTCAGCTCCCTGCCTTTCCTGCACAGATGATTTCACATCCAGGAAGATGTACAGAGCACGTTTGAAGTCCTTTGATGGTTTTACACCAGACCTTTAACAAAATCTTCATTGCCTGCTGTAGACTTCAAGGCTTTAGCATTAGCTCCTCCCTCCCTCTGAGGTAGTTTTATTTTAAATAAACCAGTTTCCTATTAGAGAATTGTTAAGAAATCATTTCAATCGATCAACTTTAAAATATAAAACTTAAGATTTTGTTTTTGTTTTGTTTTGCTGTTTTGAAGCAGGTTCTCCATATGTATCGCTAGCTGTCTTGGAACTCACTCTATAGACCAAACTGTCCTCAAACTCACAGAGATCTGCCTGTTTCTGCCTCCCAAGTGCTGGGACTAAAGGCATGCACCACTATGTCCTGCAAAAGCTAATAATTAACTTTTTAAAAGGTTAATTTATTTGTGTGTGAACGTACACAATACACTTACAGGCAATTGCCCATAGTGGCCAAAAGAGGATGGTGGATTCCTTGGAGTTGAAGTTACGGATAGTGAACCACCCTGTGGCGGGTATGGGGATTTGAACATAGGTCCTCTGGAAGAGCAGCAAGAACTTCTAATTGCTGAGCCATCTTTCCAGGCCCTAACTAACTAATTAAAAAAAAACAAAAAAAAAAACCTCTGTCCCAGGAAAGGCCATCTACTTCTGGCTCATAGCTTTCCATAGGATTGCTTCCCCCAGTCCGTTGTCAGCGATGTCTCAAGCATCATCGCTGTGGAAGAGTAGTCTCTGGCCCTCGTCCTGTGCTCCGTTTAACTTGTTCTATCTTATCTCTCCTCATTTGTGCATGTTTTGTGTTCGCCTCAGATCTTGAAGGCAAGGCCTTTGTCACTTTGAGTCCCTACTCTGTCCTTAGTACTTAAAGTATTTGTAATTTAATAGGGGCTCAGATAAAACTTCATTTGTGTGTGTATGTGCATGTGTGTGTGTGTGTG
>NC_034594.1:103038658-103042455 GCF_900095145.1 Mus pahari
ATGTGTCTGTGTGTATGCTCGTGTGTGTGTGTGTGTGTGTGTGTGTGTGTGTGTGTGTGTATGTGTGTAGAGGTCGCTCTTGAGGTACATATTAAGTATTATACACATTTGTTTGTTTGGGGAGGGGATACAGTCATGCATGTGTCTCAGTGCATGTGTGTAGAGGTCAGGGGTCAATGTGATAGAGTCGGTTCTTCCCTTCCACACCTGGTTTCTAGGGATTAAACTCAAGTCACCGAGCTTTTCAGTGAGTCCTTTTATCCACTGGGCCATCTCGCTGACCTCTCCATCTTGTTTATTTGAGTCAAAGCCTCTAACAAACTTTACTGGAAACTCCAGGGTTCAGCTTAGGCAGTCTGGCCACTGGGCCCAAGTGATTTCCCTGTCTCTGTCTTCTCAGACTAGGATTACAGGCCCACAAGGACACCCCTGGCTTTCATCTGGGTCCTAGGGATTAACTCACATCCTCCACAGCCCCTGTGGAAGCACCTTGCTGGATTAGCCACCTCCAGAACATACTCAGCTAAAACCTCCTGACTGAAAATGTTTTCCAACAGTTTGGCCAGCAGTTAGCTATGGGAACTAGCGTGACTCTCGTGAAAGCCAGTCTCAGACAGTTACTGGGAAAAGAATCATGTGTAGCTTCACGGAAGGCTTCGCCGAATGAACCTCTTGCCTCTGGCCAGAATGCACAGCCCACATCTTAAACCAGTGTCTTTGTATTTTGTGTCTTAAGAATGACAGTTTTCCTTGAATTAGTTTTCTAATTTCTTCTCAGAAATGTTAATCCAGGTTCTTTGAGATGGTTCAGTGGGAAAAAAGTAAGGCTCAAGACTTGAGTTGCAGCTCCAGGACCCACAAAGTAGAAAGAAAAAAAAATCAACTTTTTATTTATTTTATTTTTTGTTACTTTTAAGACAGGTTCTCACTATGTAGTTCTGGCTGTCCTGGAACTCACTCTGTAGACCAGGCTGGCCTCGAACTCACAGAGATCTGATTGTTTCCACCTCCAGGATTCTGGGATTAAAGCCATGCACCACTATCTCTGGCTGTGAAAACCAACTCTTAGAAGTTGTCCTTGGACTTCTACAGATGTTCCATGACAAATACGCACCCCTTGTACTCATACCCAAGATAAACATAAAAATCAAAACAAGAAAAATAAAAGGTGTTAATCTAATCTATCAGTATGACTTTGGACAAACCATTTCAGGTCTTGGTTTCCCATCTGTAAAGTCATTTTGTTTTGGTAGACAGCAAACTACAATTCCCTTCCATGGTGTTTGTCTTTATTTATAATAACTTTTACATTTGTGATTTAGTGTGTGTGAGCAGGTGCACACATGCATGGCACACATGGAGCTCAGAGCCAGGTTTGGGTCACATGTGCTTTACCCACTGTACCATCCTACCAGCCCTTCTATTACTTTAAAAAATACTTTAAAAAAACCTCAGGCTACTGCTCTTTCAGGAATAAAATTTCTTAGTTACTGTTAAATTGTCATTTTTAAACCCGTGGATACCCACCTGTAAGTTGTAGATTATTTTATTCTAGAAAAAAAATAGCTCAAAATTCGAAGATTTATTCCCAACCATGTTACCCCAAGTAGATTTACTGATAATCAAAGAGTTACAAAGCACATAATCAATTTTTTAAGGGTAAATAAATTAAGACACTTGTCTATGTTTGAATATTGGAATATATTGGGACATATTTGACCATTGGGCTAGAAATGACAAGAACTATTAGAAATGCAATTTTTTAAAAAAATTAATTTTTAAATAATTCAGTCTTATTTGGAATCTCAATGTGTAAGTTCATGTTTACAGAAAAGAGAAGCTGGAGGGGATACAGTAAAATGTAACTCATAATTATCTCTGGTCATCTGCCTGGTCTATTTTTATTTTATATTTGACACTATATTCCAGTTGTTGCATGACTCTTCCAGGGGAAATGCAAATAAATGTCTGTTCACTCCAGATAGGCCACCAAACAACAGCCTAAAGAAACGATTTCAGCCAAGTTTAGCACAGCTGTGAACCAATGACTTTCTTGGGGTTCCGGTTAGGAATGTGAGTGACAGAAAGGCAGCTGCCTCACCCTCAGCATGGGCAACACGTCACCAAAGCTGCAACGCCAGGGCTCCCATGGACTGGTGGATCTTGTAACTTTCCACGCTCCCAGAGTATGAGTGTTAGGAGCCTCCCTACTCTCTCACAGGGGGTGTTTCAATTGCCAGGAAAATAGCTACACAACACTAGGCAATCTTCATTGGCGTCCACAGCACCATTTGGCTTCCAGCCATTTACTCTTGGGAACAAGAAAGGATTCTGATGCTATGAGCTCAAAGCCATGTCTTGGGTTTAGTACAGTTTCCGTCCACAAATACTGCATACCTTATATGAGTTTGACACGGTGCCATAAATTGAGGATTAACCTAAGTGAGGCAAAGTCTGGCTTTGGAGCCTAAAAACTATATATATATCTCAGAGATGAACTCAGAGCACCATGGGACGCCAGGAACAAGTAGGTATTGGGTAGAAAGGGGAGTGGTTGGAACACTGTGTCTTGCAGGTACCTGAATGGCAGGAGTTTAGGAATGGATGTAGCCTCAAGATAAACACAGGGAAGAAGAATTTGACTGAACACCCTTACCTGGGCTTTTCCTGTGGAACTGGTCTTGCTGAATAAAAGCCTGTGATACAGAATCTTGGGAGATGTGCGTGCTTTTGTGAATGTCCTAGTCATGGTCCCTACATGTTCAAGGACTCTGGGTTCTTTATTCAGCTAATTGTCACTCTTTCTTTCTCTTTCTTTCTTTCTTTCTTTCTTTCTTTCTTTCTTTCTTTCTTTCTTTCTTTCTAATATTTATTTATTTATTTTATGTAAGTACACTGTAGATGTCTTCAGACACACCATAAGAGGACATCAGATCTTACATATGGTTGTAAGCCACCATGTGGTTTCTGGGATTTGAACTCAGGACCTCCAGAAGAGCAGTCAGTGCTCTTAACTTCTGAGCCATCTCTCCAGCCCCCAATTGTCACTCTTGGGAATGTTTTTCCTTTCTTAATAAGCTGCCTCTGTATTTCTTACCTTCCCTTTATTAAAAGGGAATGCAATATATATATATTTATATATTATATATATATTTATATATATATATATAAAATACATTATATCATATAGTATATTCTAGTTGCAGTTGCTCCTCCTTCTACTCCTCCCAGTTCCTCCCTACCTCTCCTCCCATCTGAATCAATTCCCTTTCTGTTTCCCTCTAGAAAAGAACAGGTTTCTAAGTGATAACAACAAAACATGACAAAATAAAACAAAAGCCATCGAGTTGCAGTTGGACCAGGCAAACCAACAGGGGCCGGAGGAAAGAAAGACACAAGAATCAGAGACCCACAGAGTGTCCACACACTCAGGGGACCTATGAAAACGCTAAACTGGAAGCTATCGTGTACACACAGAAGACCCTGTGCAGCCCTGTGCAGCCCTGTGCAGCCCTTGTGCATGCTGCTCCAGTCTCTGCCAGTTCCTCTGAGCTTTGCTCTCTTGACTCTCAAGAACTTGCTCTCCGCGTGTTCTCCATCCCCTCTGGGTCTTACATGCCTTCTGCCTCCTCTTTCACAGGGTCTTACATGCCTTCTGCCTCCTCTTTCACAGGGTCTTACATGCCTTCTGCCTCCTCTTTCACAGGGTCTTACATGCCTTCTGCCTCCTCTTTTACAGGGTCTTACATGCCTTCTGCCTCCTCTTTTACAGGGTCTTACATGCCTTCTGCCTCCTC
>NC_034594.1:103044795-103051957 GCF_900095145.1 Mus pahari
GTTGGAATTTTGATGAGGATTGCATTGAATCTGTGATTTCTAGCTTCCTTAGAGTCAGGTTTTTGAAAAAATTATTTTATCAATGAGTCTGAGAATCAAAAGTGGGAATCCCATTTTCCCCAGTAACACCTGGGTCACACTCACTAGCCTGTAACATCGGGCCAGTCATTTAATTTCTCATCTTAGCATCGCATCTGTAAAAGGAAGCGAAGCCACACTGTAATTTGTGAAGGTTGTGTTGAGAAAGCAAAAGAAAACTTTGTGTACTTGAGACACACCATTAGGGGCATATGAGTATAACCGTGGAAAAGCTTTCCTAATGATTAACAGAGGGACGAGGCTCAGGGCCAGCTGGGTGACAATCTGCTACTGTCTTGGGTGAGGTTGTCCCTTCCCCTTCCTTTTGGTGATATGTGATGAGGGCTCCTTGCTGAAAAGAAGTTAAGAAGCTGACCAGAGATAAAATGGAGCTCTGCGGGAAGTCTCAGCTTTGACAGCCCAGTGTCTCCTCCTGCTCCCGCTCTGTTTCAACTCTGGGACCATCATGTGTGACCACCCAGAGGAAGCCTCCCTGTTGCTTTGAAATAAGCAAATTTGGGTACCATCTGGTGTTAAGTAGGGGTGGAGGGAGGTTATAGGACTGGTGGCATTGATGTTTGGTTTGTGGCTCTTTCTAATCTCTCTCTCTCTCTCTCTCTCTCTCTCTCTCTCTCTCTGAACAAAAACACCACAGAAGAGTGCTTCAGTGAATGTGGATGTCAGAGTTGGTTCTCTCTTCCCACCATATGGGTCCTGGGGATTCAACTCTGGTCTTCAGGTTTTGCACCTCTACCCAGTGAGCTCTTCTGCCGATCTTCCTTCCTTATCTTTTGAGACAGGGTACCTCGCTGAACCCAGAGCTGATTGGCTAGGCTGACAGGCCAGGACTGCCTGACTCTGCCCTTCCCAGTGCCAGGGTTATAGATAGGCAAGTCCACTCCCAGCTTCCAAGAGGGTGCTGTAGATCTGAGCTCAGGTCCTCATGATTACAAAGCAACTACTTTACTGACAAAGTCATCCTATGGCAAATCATGCGAATCTGTTGATGGACAGAGCCAAGTGAACAAAAGCAGAAGTACTGTTGTGCATATTTGAGCTCAAGGAGAAAGCACATTCTCCAGGAGGGGAAATTGAGACAAAGCTCACGGAGTTTGGCCCAGCCTTTCCTCCAGAATCTGGAAAGTTTCTCAGTTTTGGCCCTGTGGAGAGCTCTGTCTTGGCAAAGCAGGTCCCATCATGTCTGCCACATGGCTGCTTCCCTGCTGAGCCGCAGGATGAGGCTGTTTGGAGACAATCACCTTCTGTCTCTGGGCTCTGACATCTGGGAGGTGGATGGCCAACAGCCCTTGGCTAGGACTCCTGGCTCTCAGTTTGCACCGTGTTTGTTGGAGGTTGATTCTCAGGCGAAAGCCACGATGGTGAAGGTCACCTTCTGGACAAATGATTCTGGTCCAGGGGCACCAGATGCAACTGGGAGTCTGAGGCAAAGAACAAATGACTCTGTCTTAAAATGGGATTTCGACAGAACTGCAAGCGTCCTTTGCTCAATAGTGTTGGCATTGTAGAGAGAAGTGGCTGAGGGTGGCTTGGTTGCAATCCAATTTTAGTAATTAGTTCTATTCACTATAAGGCGTGTTAATAGGTCCCACATTGAGCACGAAGAATCCCCTGTCCCAGGTGCCAAGTGCCAATTAATAGAGTCAACATTAGTGTCCCGCAGGTAAACAGTCATTCTACACCCATTGTCTTAGAGCTATAGACAGGTGTGCTTCCGTTAGTGGGAGTTTAGCCAGTAGGTCTTGACCATAGACAATAGCACATAGCTTTCAGGAAGATGGGCTTTATGTCAGTCTGTCTCACAGCTCTCTTCTCAATGCCTAGCTCACCCCTGGGTAGCTGGATTGGGCTCTTCTTTTCCTTTGGTGCTCAGCCTTTTCGAATTAGCTCTGCAATCCCTGGCCTGTGACCTGTGTTGGCCATAGAAATCCACAGACGGGTTGTGATGTCAGCTCTGAGCTTTGACTTTTGTTCTTCAGCATTGCATGTGAATACAGTTAGAGTAGACTGCAGAGGGTGAGAGACAGACTGGTGGCTCACCTTCATTGTCAACAACCAGACCTACCTTCCCCAGAGGTTCACAGTCTATGTGGTGAGCGGCAGGCTACAGGTACAGGAATGAGACCAGAGGAATTGTCTATCTGGGTCCATCTCCAAAGATCATCTAAAGAGTTGCCAACTAGCTGGGTGTGGTGGTACATACCTTTAATTACAGCACTTGGCATTTGGGAAATGGAGGCAGGTGGATCTCTGTGAATTCTGGCTTGATCTACAAAGGGAATCCCAGGTCAGCCTGAGGCTACACAGTAACACACACACACACACACACACACACACACACACACACACACACACACACACGAAGCAGCCAATTAAAGAGATGGTGACTGCAGCTGGGGCTCAGTTAATAGAGGACTTATCCAGCGAACACAAAGCCTGGAGTTCTAGTCCCAGCACTACATAAAATCAGTCATGTATGTTGGTGTATGTTTCAGGAATGCCTGAAACTCCTTTACTATGGGAGGGGGAGGGGAGGGTCAAAAGTTCATTGTTATCCTGGGCTACACAGCAAGTTTGAGGCTAGCTTGGGCTACATGAGATCCTGTCTCCACAGAAGGAGGAAGAGAAAGAGGAGGAAGAAGAGGAGACTGTGACTAAGTTTGGGACGTTTGTTCTTACACAAGTTCATTGGTTAAGTGCCCATTATATATTTACTGAAGAATGGATGAATTATCAATTAGATGTCACACAGTTAGCTTGCCAGTCACTCCCCAAAAATGTTCTTGCTGGTTGGATTGTTGTTTTCTCTATTTGTTGTCTTGGTTGGATTGTTGTTTTCTCTATTTGTTGTCTTGGTTGGGTTATTGTTTTCTCTGTTCGTTGTCTTGGTTTCTGTACAGGCAGGTAGAAGGCCTTGCTTCTCACTCACTTTCACATTCCCGTAGCTGACTGAGGAGATGGCTCAGCAGGTGAAGAGCTGGCCATAGAAACACAAGGGCTCACACAAGAGAAAGCCAGGAGGGGTGATACACACTTGTATATCAGTGTTGGACAGGCAAAGCCAGGCAGGTCCCTGGGGTTCACTGACCATCAACAGGCCAATGGGAGGCCAGTTTTTAAAACACAACATGAGGTTGGCCTTTGGATTTCACACACACACACACACACACACACACACTCACACAAACACCTACTAACACACATACCCACTAACACACAGATTAAATTCTTACAGCCCATATAGTTTAATGGAGTATATACTCTTTCATGTGTTCACAAGTTACCATTGCTAAGCTATTCTCTAGGCTTTGTAAAGGACAAGATATATCAGGAACATTTTATAGCACAGCTTCATTTTTAGTGTGTTTGTGTGATGGTGTGTGCGTGTAGTGTATGAATTCGGGTACATGTGTGTGTATGTGTGAGTACATGCATGCGTGCATGTGTGTATGTGTGTGTGTGCAGGCACATGTGCGTGATGTATGAATTCAGGTGCATGTGTGTGTGCTTGTGTGTGTATGTGTGTGCAGGTGCACAACTGTGTGTGTGCAGGTGCATGTATGTGGTGTATAAATTCAGGTGCATATGTGTGTATGCGTGTGTGAGTGTGTGTGTATGTGTAGGTGCATGTGTGTGGTGTATGAATTCGGGTGTGTGTGTTTCAGGTATATGTGTATGTGTGGAGACCAGAGGTCAACCTTCAGTGTTACTCTTCTCACCCGCTCATCTTGGGTTTTGAAACAGTCTCTCACTGACTTGGAACTCAACAATAAGATAGGGAGGTTGGTCAGTGAGTCCCAGAGACCCTCTGTCTGTCTCTCTTCTGATGGGATTATGAACATGGGCAACCATGTCCAACCCTTTCTTTTTTATGTGGGTTGTGAGAATAAAATCCAGGTCCTCGTTGTTAACAAGACCAGACCTTTACTGTCTGAGCCATCTCCCCAGTTGCTATCATTTTGAACAATGTTTTCATATTTCATATTTGGACTTAGTCTGGAGTTTTATTAGAAAACAGGCAAACAAATGTTAGGTTTCTTTTGCCTTTGGTCAGGAACTCCATTATCTAAGATCAGTGGAAGCAGGAGATGGCCTAGGCTTTCCCAGAGAGCTTTTGGGCACTTTGTATGTATTGCTATTGTTTAAGGCTGAAAGAAACATGGGAGTTAAAGGAACAGGGAACTTCCTGCTGGAGTTTTAGCATTGTCACAAATTAGGACAGGCGTTTTTATTTCAGGAAAGAAGTGATGGGGTGGAAAGAACCTTCCTTTTTGCTACTTAGATTATACACCCCACCCCCCCCGCCAGGGACCAGGACATAGCCTAGTTGGTATAGTGTTTGCCTAGCATGTATGAAGCCCTGGACTCAACCCTAGCATGATGTACAGTGGGTATGGCGGTGTGTGCCGATAGCACTTAGGAGGTAGATGTAGAAAGACGAGGTGGGGGAGAACGAAAATATTGACACTCCCAGATGATTGCCCACCTGGCGTCCCCTCAGGCCTGGCTGTCACAAGCCAAATGTGGCTGGCGAGGTGCCCAACATCCAGAAAAGCCTCACGCAGAGGGTTCCAGCTGGGTCTGTCGAATTGCACCAGTCTATGGGAAACGTGTTTTACTATTATCTCTCTTTCCCCTCCACCTTTCCAGGTATGGCATGTTTACTGGGGCTTCTTCCTTACTGTCTGTAAAGCTATTTCTTTGTCTTTCATATCAGTCTACCAGCGCATTGACTTTAGGGTAGGGGGAGGGGAGGCGAAAAGAAAGGAATCCAGGGAGACCCCACCTGCACCTCTTCCTGTCAGGGTGTTCACTGAAGCACATTTATTAAGCTGACTTGTGCCCGGTCTGCTCTGGACTCTACATTTATCACTGAGAAATATCAAACCTTCATGCGTTTCCATGGGACTCAGATTCTCCTGCAGGCAAGCCAGAACACACGAGTCACCTACCCAAGTCAATTCCCACATCCTCCTCATGAGTTTAACCAATCAATACTTGTTTTTAAATGGCCTTACAAATTGTGTGTGTGTGTGTTGATGAACACTTGTGTGTACATTGGAGCCAGAGGACAACCTAAAGGCTGGTGTCTTGGTCCACCTTGATTTTTGAGACAGAATCTCTCATTAGTCTGGAGTTACCAATTCAGCTAGGCTGGCTGGCTAGTGAGCCCCAGGCTCTACCTGTCTCTGCCTCAGAGACATTACAAATGTGTGCCAACACTCCTAAGTTGTGTTTTTAAAAGATTTAGTTGTATTTTTAAAAGATTTTATGTGTATGTGTGCCTACATGCGGGCTTATGCGCATGGATACAGATACCCTCAGAGACCAGAAGAGGGCGTTGGATCTCCTGGAGCTTCGATAACAGACAGTTTTGAGCTGCTTAACCTGCCTGCTAGGAACTGAACTCCAGTTCTCTGCTAGAGCAGTATGTATGCGCTCTTAACCACTGAGCTGTCTCTCCAAACCCACAACTGACTTCTTCTTTTTTTTTTTTTTTTTTTTTTTTTTTTTTTTTTTTGGTTTTTCGAGACAGGGTTTCTCTGTGTAGCTCTGACTGTCCTGGAACTCACTTTGTAGACCAGGCTGGCCTCGAACTCAGAAATCCGCCTGCCTCTGCCTCCCNAACTCACTTTGTAGACCAGGCTGGCCTCGAACTCAGAAATCCGCCTGCCTCTGCCTCCCAAGTGCTGGGATTAAAGGCGTGCGCCACCATGCCCGGCCCACAACTGACTTCTTAATACGGGCTGTAACCCAAGAGCTCATGTTTACACAACCTGCACTTTACTGACAACTGTCTCCTTAGCCCCGTTGAGGCAATTCTTTTATAAAGGTCTCAGTTTAGAAAATCCTTCTAGGTGTGGGCAGCATCTTGCAGCTAGCTCCGGACAGTACACCAACCTCAGCTCACATCTGCTCTTGTCTGTGCTCAAAGCCTCGCTGGTGTGGAGCTGGAAGATCACACCCCACAAAACCTGATGATAAAGCATCATGTGTCAGATGACAGGAGCCTCAGCAGGGGGATATTAACACTCATTAGGATACTTTTTCCTGATCATAGATAATGATGCTCTTCTTTGTTCAACATCCCCAGTCAATTCATTCACTGCAGATTTCCAGACTCAGGACCGAATCTGAGCATCTGTGTAGGAACTGCTTCGGCGGCTGAATTAGCCATTTCAATTATGAAAGGGGGGGGGGATTGACTGTCTCTTTTCCTTCATTATCTGTGGTAACGGCTTTTGAGGGGATGTATGGAGCAGCTCATAGGAGGAAGCAGCATTAACGGTGACATAACCTATTAAGCAGGAGTTATGAGCTCGGGAAGGGTAGGGACACTCACAAGGATTTTAAATTGACACTTCATATCCTCTCCCCACCCCATTCTCTGCATTGGTTCTGTGCTGGACTAATTCCACCTCTATCTGCTTTTAAATAAAAATTTGTGGATGGCAGCTGAGGTCCTATGTAGGGTCTTTGTGATTTGGGATTAAGATCCTTCAGTGCCCAAGTACCTCATTAGTGTGTGCACACTAGCCACTTGTGGGTAGTCAGGGGGTGAGGAGTAACCAGGGAGAATGATGAAATGAGGGGGAGGGGAAGGTTGGGTTGGACAAAGAAAGAACAGATGTTTTAAGATAACAATAATCACACAGCAATAATAAATGTCGTAATGGCTAGTTTTTATTTTTATACTTTTTTCTAAATGTATGTGAGGTTCTTGCTTCATGTGTGTGTGTCCACCATTTGCATGCTTGGTACTGGTGAAGGTCGGAAGAAGACACCAGGGACTGGAGAGATGGCTCAGTGGTGAAGTGCACTGGCTGCTCTTTCAGATTCTCAGCATTGGAATGGGAGCCCACAGCTGCCTGCAACTCCAGTTCTAGAGGTTCGACTCTTCTGGCTTCTTTGGACTCTGTACACATACATTTATGCAGGCGAAACACTCATGTACACAACTCTCTCCTCTGTCTCTGTCTTTCTCTGTCTTTCTCTGTCTTTCTCTGTCTTTCTCTGTCTTTCTCTGTCTTTCTCTGTCTTTCTCTGTCTTTCTCTGTCTTTCTCT
>NC_034594.1:103052827-103085876 GCF_900095145.1 Mus pahari
TGTGTGTGTATGTTACTGAGGATTAAACCCAAGGCCTTGGGCAAGCTAGACAAGCACTGAGCTATGTACCCAGTCCTTAGAACTTTGTACTTTGGTGGCAAAACAATTGTATCAGTCCTGGGTTTTATCTCTGCTTTCCTTGAACTAGTTTCTTGGATTGCATGAAGTTCTGGTTTTGACTCCTAGCACTTCATAAAACTGGATGAGATGGCACACATTTGCAATCTGAGCATTGGGAGGTAGGCTGGAAGAGTAGAATTTTAAGGTCATCTCTTTCTACATAGCAAATTGGAGTTTCTATCTTCTATCTATCTGCTATTGATCTATTATCTATCTATTGTTTATCTATCTCTATCATCATCTATCTATTATCTATGTATTTATGAATCCATCCATCCATCCACCCATCCATCTATCCATCCATCCATCCACCCATCCATCTATCCATCCATCGTCTTATCTTTATCCCCTAACTAATACATGGCACCTTCCCCATATTGGTGAAAGGCATATTCATGTACCTAATTTTTAACGTTTATTTATAATTATGTGTATATGTGTGTCTGTGTGTGAGTTTGTACACATGAGTGTCATGCCTGAGGAAGCTGGGGGAGGGTGTCAGTTTTTTTGGAACTAGAATTACAGCTGACCGTGAGCTACCCAACATGGTGCTGGTCAGTGAACTCTGGTTTTCTGCAAGAGCAGCGAGCTCTCTGGTCCTCTGTGCTGTCTCTCCAGACAGCCAGCCACCTAATTTCTCAATTCAGAAACCTGTTTATCTCCACATCCTGTCGGTTATACCTAAAAGGTCTACCTCACAAATACCCACAAGCCCAACTCAGATCTAGTAGTGATGGCCACTGTTAGTCTGACTTTGACCCCACCCAGTCATCTCCCGACCACAGACAGAAACTTTAACGTGTCATTCCACATGTCTGTTTCAACACAGGGGCATCCCCAACATCCTAATCGAGGTTCTCCAGAGCCCAGAGGTCTTGCTTTCTCCCCCAACCTCACTTTTCATCACTCCTCCCATCACAATCCCTAGCTCCTCCCATCACTCTCCCTAGCTTCTCCCATCACTCTCCTTAGTTCCTTCCATCACTCTCCTTAGCTCCTCCCATCACTCTCCCTAGCTCCTCCCATCACTGTCCCTAGCTCCTCCCATCATTTACCCTAGCTTCTCCCATCACTCTCCCTAGCTTCCAAGTCTTCAGAAGCAACAACAGCACTCCTTTCTAGCTCACTCTCTCCAACCACTGAGCTCATTGCCTCATAGGCTGCTGTTTTGACATCTCCGAGTCTGTTCCTTCCTACTTTTTCATGTCAACTCCTATCCGCTCTTCTGGCAACAGCTTACTCTTTCCTACCTCAGCCTTCTAATTTTCACAGCAACCTATTCTTTTATGTTTTTAATGTAAAATTAAAATATATTCTTTGTGAAGTTCATGCCATAAACAATGTCTTTCGATCATATTGATCCCCTCACTCTCTTTCAAATTTCTCCTGGGTGTTTCCCCACATCACCTTCTAAATTTCATGTCCTCTTTCTTTTTTAGTAGCCCATTGAGTGCAATTTATGTGGTCCATATACACATGGTCAGGGGATCTTCATTGGAGTATAATTGACCAACCAGAGGGCATTAAAGAATACTATGAGTCCACTAGAAGCTACCAATTATCAATAGCTCCTTAGCTGTGGGTGGGAGCTTATGAGTCTCTTCCTGTTCCATGCTGGATTGTTAACTGGCTTGATCATGTGCAGGTCTCATGGAAACAAGCACAGTTGCTGTGAGCTCATGAGTACATTGGTTCTATCATGTACAGAAGACATTATAACTCTCTCTCCCTCTCCACCTGCCCCCCCCCATCTGTGTAATTTGAGACAAGTTCTCCTACAGCCTAGACTGGTCTGTACCTTCCTATGAGGCTGGAGGTGACCTTCAATGTCTTATCTTGTTTCAACCTCAACTGGTTACTTTCCCAGAAGACCCAGGTTTGGTTCCCAGCACGCACATGGTAGCTCACAACTGTCTGTAACTCCAGTTCCAGGTTACCAGGTACACATGTACACAGGCATACATGAGGACGAAATATTAAGTACCCAAATTAAAAAAAAAAAAAAGAATAACATCAAGTGTTTAAGCAGGATAAACAACACAATGGATTGGTTGTGACTTAGAAGAACAACTCTCACTGCAATGTGAAGCAAAAATTAAAAGAAGCCTAGGTAATCATGGAAGGATTCATACACTAGAGAGTGTGGCACCTTTTAAACAGTCCCCATGAGTCAACATTTCTGTCTGTTAATTTGTCCACTCATTTGTTTTTGAGATAGTTTTCACATGACTGTCGCTGGCCTGGAACTCTGTAGGTAGTCAAGGATGACTTTAAACTTCCGATCCTCTATCCCCCAGCTCCCAGTTGTTGGAGAGATGGAGTATTTGGTACTAGAGATGGAGCTCAGGGCTCGTTGCGTGCTGGGCAAACACTCTATCAGCCTGAGACACATCCTCATCCCCTGCTTCAAAATAGGCACTCTGGGGGAGACCCTGAAACATAGGAGGAGACACTTCATTGCTATCAAATGGAAAGGTTAATAAGTAAGGTCAAAGTGCTAACTCCAGGACTCAGTAGGGAGAGAGAGGCAGGACCAGCAGAGAGAAAGGTTATCCACAGCCACCCAGTGAGTTCAAAGTCAGCTTGAACACACGAGACCCAATCTCAAAAATTAAAAGGTAAAAGTTCAAATGTCACATGGGCTACAAGACAGGCACATAAACGAACTGAGTTTCTCAAGATTTACTTGCTGAGGCTTTCTTTCTGCCTCTCATTCAGACCCAGTAGATGAAAACAGATCTAGTCATTATCTCCTACCCACACAGATCCAAACACCATCTCTCTCCCATCCACCAGACCATCTTAAACTTTTTATGTGAACCCTGGAAATCGCACATGGCAGTTCTCCAACTTCTCCTCGCTGAACGAACCAGGCAGGAAGAACCTACATTCAGATTGCCTGGCTCCTTTGACCTCACCCCATGTCCCTGCTACAGGGACTGGGCCACACAAGTCTCTGTTCAGAGGACCTGAAGGGGGGAGGAACAGGCGCACGTGAAGTGGATCTCCTCACTGTATTTCATAAGGTGCGACCTTCTCCTTTGTGAAAGTTTCCTGTGCTGCCCAGGTTTCCTTCCCCCAGGTTCTCAAATCCCAGAGTCCACACAGTGTGTGAGTGTGTGTGTTCTTTGAATCACTGTCTGGCCCTCCCCAGTGTGTGCACGTGTGTGTGTGTGTGTGTGTGTGTGTGTTGCATATGTGAGTGTGTATGTATATATGTGTGTATGTGTGTGGTATGTGTATCTTTCCAGGATGTGTGTGTATGCATGTGTACATGTATGCATGCGTGCATGTGTATGTGTGCATATTTTTTCATGTGTGTGAGCACATGTTGAGGGATGTTCACATGCACACATGTACACCTTGCCTATATCATGAGTCTTGCTACCCAGTTTACTCTTGCAATGCCCCTGTCTCTGTCTTCTGGGGCTGGAATTACAGGTGGGCTGTCATGCCCACCAGCACTTAGGTGGGATCTGGGGCTATGAACTCTGATCCTCATGACTGTGTGGGAAGTGCTTTAACCACTGAGCCATCTCTCCAGCCTTTAGTGGCATTATATGGGTGCTGTTATAGATGGACTTGTGAGCCCTCTTCATATTTGTTCTTCTGGAAAGAGTATCTTGAGATCTTCAACACAAATGAACTCATGGGAGTTCTCTCTTGACTGGATATCTGAACAGAGCCTAACAGACACACTAAGGTTCACCCTGGGCTCTCTGATCTTTACTTTAAGGATACTAAGCTGAAAAGCCATGAAAAAATACTCATACATACACAGGCATGCATGCATGCAAGCACACATGAACACACGCATACATACACATCCTGGAAAGAAAAAATAAACTAAAAGCTGAAATCAGAACTCTTTGGTGTATTTTAAGCTGTTAGATACTAATGGAAATAGAGCTAAAATACAATATGAAAAAAAAAAACTATACTAAATAAGAAAAAAAAAATAAAAAAAGAAAACTGTCTAGTTTATAGCCAGAAAGTTAAGTGAGTATACCTAAAAAAAACAGACAAGAAGGATTAGGCCAAAAGCTCTTAGTAATTCCTGGTTTGGCATTGCTCAACTAATAAAGCCATCCATCATAACAAGGGAATGAGTTTCAGGATATGAGAGACCATCTATCAAAGACAGCAGGGTAGATTTCAGTGTCCTGTGGCTTTCAGATCTAAATCATACCACACAACATCCTCCCCACTAAAAACATGTGTTGGTGTGCACGTGAATGCGTGTGGAGCCGGAGGATAACCTTTCTGTCAGTCCTTGTCTCAGTCCACCTTGTTTTACAGACCAGGTCTCTTGCTGGACTGAAACTCACCAGCAAGTCCCAGGGATCCCCTACCTCCACTTCCTCAGTTCTGGGTTTACAAATGCACCCCAGTACACCCAACTTCGTCTGTCTGCCTACCTGCCTGACTGTCTGTTTGTTTATTATTAAGTTACTTATTTACTTTAATCCTGATGGCAGTTTCCTCTTCCCTCCTCTCCCCTTCTCCCCTTCTCCTCAGAAAAGGGGAGGCCTCCCCATATATCCAGCTTTTTAATGCAGGTTCTGAAGCTTGAACTCTGGTCATTACACTTGCACTGCAAGCACATTACCGGCTGAGCCATCTCACAGCCCATGTGCTCGCTCCACCCACCCCATTGGTTGAGGGGACAGTCAGATCAACTGTTTCCCAGAATGATAATTAAAATTAGTAAGTGTATTTTTTTGCCAATATATTCACTAGTTTTGACCTAGGAGGAAAGTGCTAATTTTTCCCCTCTCATTTTTGGCTTTTTTTCTGTGATCCCAAGGTTGTGCTCTCTTCAGTGTAAGGGTGAACATTGCTCTTTCCTGGCTGGGGCTTCTTACCTGAGAGCCCGCATTGAGTGACTTACCAAACTGCCATGTTTGCATGTTGCTGTGGTTGGAAGAACTTATTCTTCCCCAGCATGACGCTTCCTTTCCATTACAATATAAGCTTGGAATATTTAGGGTTGCACTTGTGCACTGTCCTGGCTTCAGGCCCCGGACAACGGTTGTTCTCTGTGAACGCCTAGCCCTTCCAGAGATTTCCTTTAGGGTTTCTGTAGCATGTTTACTTCCCGATGGATTTGGGAAGTGCAGACCTCTGTGTAGAAGGCCTTGAGGAGACCTCAGATTGGCGTTGCCTCTGTGAAAGTTTCACTGGGCTATCCTTATGCCTGATATCAGTTTGAAACAGGTCACTGTTGTGAGCACAACCTGGTCTGTAGCTACTGTCACAGAGCCAAGTTTGAGTTTCTTGAAGTTTGGGATCCTCTTGGTTTTTTTGTTTTGTTTTTGTTTGTGTTTTGCCTAAGACTTGGGAATGTAATGGTGTTATTTCTGCCACTAGATTCTGAATATCTTCAGGGTGATTTTTGTGTCTGATTTTTTTTTTTCTTTAAATATCCTACAAATGTCTCCTTCAGCCTGACGATCATTTAGCCGGTATCTTCTTGGGCCCTAACCTTATTTAAAAACAAAGGGGCTGAGGGGATGGCACAGTCCCTAAAGTACTTCCTGTACAAACTTCAGCTCCTGACCTTGGACCCTTGATAACCTGTACAATCCCGGCACCTGGGAGGTGGAGATAGGAGGATTTCTGGAGCTTTCTGGGCCAGCCCTAGTCACTGGATGAGCGCTGGATTCAGTAAAAGACTTTGTTTCTAAAAGACAAGGTGGACAGTGACAGAGGAAGACTTTCAACATTAACCTCTGGCCTCCTTATACATGCACAGACAGATGCATGCACACATGCACACTGATCACACATTACACAAAAACATTCACACTCAGTAAAAAACAAAACAAAACAAAACAAAACAAAACAAAACAAAAGGAAATAAAGTGAGCTTGGAGAGCTGTGGAACAGGAAGCTACTTAGGTCTTAAACATCTTTCTTCCCCAGCCCCCAACCTGTTAAAATAAGCTGATTATTCTAGTGTTTGGAAATGTAGATAAAATAAAAAAGAAATAATAACCCCAAATCTGTAAGTCAAACAACCACTGGAATTACATTTAATCTTCTTTTAAAGAAAATACACAGTGGGATGGGAGCTGTTTCTCAGTTGGTAGTGTTTGCTTTGCATGCATGAAGCCCTGGCTTTGATCCCTAAAAACTCATAAATCGGAGGTGGAGATGTCTACCTGTAATCCCAACACTTGGGACCCAGAGGCAGGATGGTCAGACGTTCAAGGTCACCCTCAGTGTCTTAGTTAGGGTTTCTGTTGCTGAGCTAAAACACCATGACCAAAAGCAACCTGAGGAGGAAGGATTTATTTTGCTTTATGCTTCCATATCACAGTTGATCCTCAGAAAGCCGTCAGGGTAGAGATGGAACCTGGAGACAGGAGCTGGTGCAGAAGCCATGGTAGGGATGCTGCTCACTGGCTTGCTCCTCATGGCTTGCTCAGCCTGCTCTCTTATAGACCATAGGATCACCAACCCATGGGTGACACCACCCACAATAGGCTAGTCGCTCAATCATCACCCACTAAAGGCTTCTGCATAGCCTAATTTTACGGAGGCTTTTTTTTTTTTTTTCTCCATTGAGATTCCTTCCTCCTCTTAGAAGACTTGCTGGGGTTAAGTTGACATAAACTAGCTAGTTGACACAGTCAGCTTGCTAGTGAGCAATTCAAGGTTGGAATAAAAGGTTCTGACTTTTTGTTTGTTTGTTTGTTTGTTTTTTTGATTCTTCAAGACAAGGTTTCTTTGAGTAACAGAGCCCTGGCTGTTCTAGAATTTGCTTGATAGATCAGGCTGGCCTCAAACTCAAATAGACCCCTGCCTCTGCCTCCTGAGAGCTGAGATTAAGTGTGTGTACCACAACACCAGCTAGAAAATATCTATAATTAGCTGTCGTGTACTATCTTGTAATCTACATCTTTCATTTCACAATCCTAAGTACTTTCTAATGGTCTTTACAAACACCACTCAAGAAGTTGGCTACAGGCAAGAAGCAGAGAACTGACTTCTGCAAGTGGTTCCCTGTCCTTGAATTCATACAGTGGCATGTGCACACCCACACAACACAGACACACAGACACACACACAGACACACACACACACAAATAAATGTAATAAAGAAAACAAAGAAGCTAGCTAATATCTCATTGTGTGTACTCACTACACTTCCCTTAATTCTAATTTTATTAATGTGCTTTTATTTTTATTTAGGTGTATGAAATTTGTCTGCGTCTATATAATGAACGCATGTTCCTGAGTACAGTTGCCTGTAGAGGTCATAAGATTTCCTGACCTCCATCTGTGGACCTCAGATTCCCTGGAGCAAGTTATGGGCAGTTGTGAGTAGCCCAACACGGGTGTTGTAACTGAACGTGGGTCCTCTGATAGAGCAGCAAGAGCTCTAACTACAGAGCCACCTCTCCATCCCCTCTTAATCCTGATTCTGCCATTAGATTTGAAACTTCTTTCCAGATGTCTACCCATGGCCTCTTGGGGTCAGAGGGACAAGCATGAAGACATTCAGGGCAGTTGCCTCTGGCTTTGTTGGGACAGACCAGCTTCAGTCTGGACAGTTGTACTCACTGGTGTGTGAGACTGATGTGTACTCTGGCACGGTGGCCAGCACTTTTTTGGAAATGTTTGCAAGTTTGACATGTGAGGAGCAGCAGGGTTGTGGTTCTGAATTTTATTAATTTGGTTGCTAGTGAGGCTGAACTTTTCTTCCTGTTTTTGTTTATCAATATTGTTTCCTCTTTTGTGAACTTTCTCTCTGTGTCTTTTCTTATTCTCTCTCTCTCTCTCTCTCTCTCTCTCTCTCTCTCTCTCTCTCTCTCTCTCTCTNTGTGTGTGTGTGTGTGNGNGTGTGTGTGTGTCTGTGTGCAGGTATGTTTGCTTGTGTGAAGGTCAGAGGTTGGTGTCAACTGTCTTCCTTAATTTATCTCTACCTTATTTTTTGAGACAGCGTCTCTCACTGAACCCAGAGCTTGCTCATTTGACTAGGCTATCTGGCTTAGCTGGCCAATAACCTTTAGGGACACTGTGATCCTTCCTGGTACTGGGGTTATAGACACATACTGCCACGTCTGGCTTTTACTTGGATGCAGGGAATCAGAATTCAGGCCCTCACCCTTGCAAGCACTTTACTGATTGAGCATCTCTTCAGCACCTTTTCTGTCTTATGGAGTCCACACCAGCCTCTTCCTTTTCACTCCTTACTAGTGATGAATTGACTCATTTTATTAGTCCAGGCGGCTAGCCTTCCTTTGCTTGGGGCTGTGGTCACTGAGCTTACGTTTTCCCGTTGCCATAGACATCTAACTGAGGACCACTGATGCAGGATGTGCTGCATCATTTCTTCAGTCTTCTCTTCTCACCTTGGAAAGAATGTTGTAGAAGGTAATAAAACTTGCCTGGAGATACTTTCAGCAATAAACACATCGTGGCAGTCCTTCAGAGATTAATTCTGACATTCCCACAAGGCACCGAAAGCTAAAAGGAAATAGATTTAGTTTGCTCTGCCCCCCTAATTCCCCCCCACCCCAAACTGGGGTCAGATCCAAAAATTCTGTCTGCACCATTGCTTTTTCCTGGGCTTTTGTGGCTCAGCTTGTGTCTGGGAAACACTATTCATCACCAGGGATTATAGCTTTTCCTTTTGTCTTCCTTACTGACCGCCTGGGGAGTCTCTGCCAAAAGTTGTGACTGGTGATTGTCACCATGGAGGAGCCCAGCTTGTGGAGTAACCTGAGGACAGTTAGGTTGTGTGCCTTGATGGCTTTTTATTAGGGTTGATAGGAGACCTTCCACAGCACTTTGGGAAATGAGAGAAATGTAACTGCACAGATGTGGCTAAAGAGTCAACTGTCTTCTAATGCAGACATAGCAAACTGGTTCACAGACCCAACTTGAGGGTCTCTCTGTGGAAGCATCTGTGCACATGCATGCACAGAAGTGTACATTTCAGTGTGTGTGTGTGTGTGTGTGTGTGTGTGTGTGTGTGTGTGTGCGTGCACACACAGAAGTGTGTAAGTGTACATTCCAGTGTGTTTGAGTGTAGGGGGATGTGTGTGTGTGTGTGTGTGTGTGTGTGTGTGTGGGTGGGTGGGTAGGGGTGTGCATGTGCCTGTATATGTGGAGGCCAGAAGTCAACTTTAGGTGACATTCCTCAGGAGCTGACAGAGTCTGTCACTGGCCTGGGACTCATCAAGTAGGTTAGACTGGCCTACCATTGAGCCCAAGAGATCCGCTTGTCTCTTCTTCCCCAGAGATTACTGATACATGCTACTAAAACTGGACTTTTTGAAAAAATGTGTGTTCTGACTCACACATCTAACTCAGGTCATCTGCTGACGTGGCAAACACTTTACCAACTGTGCTGTCTTCTAAAACCAAAGTACCTTATAAATGGAAAGTCATTATTTTTGAGGGGGATCTTGAGTCCCTTAAACTTAAAGAATAAACTCACCTATATTTATAGTTCTGCTTCTCCATTTGACTGTATCGAATTTCTGTTGCCTTTTAAAGTACGATCTAAACCAGGAATCGATGAATGATTGTGTGCAGAACCTGCTGCTTATAGCCTAGGATCAAGGACTGGTTTTTAGATTTAAAAATATCAACCAAATGTCAATCAATGAACCGCTGTGTCTACACACATGTGTGTGTCTCCACTGACTGTGCCCGAGCACTTGGAGGTCAGAGGTTGACACTGAGTGTCTTCCTCTACTGTTCTTCATCTCTCTGGGGTCTCTCACTGAGCCTGGAGCTCACCAATTAGCGAGACTGGCTGGCCCGTAAGCCAAGGGATCTCCCTGTGTCTCCCTCCTGGGGCTGGAATCATAGGCACATGTCAGTGCCGCTGACTTTTAATGTGGCAGCTGGAGACCCAAATTCGGTCCCCTCATGTTTGTGTAGAAAGCACCTTTCCCACTAAATCATCTTCCCTGTCCATTTTTATATCTTTTCATTTTGAAAGACAAAAAGTAGTGAAGAGAAAAACATATTTTATGACAAGAAAATTCTATGAAACTCAAGTTTCAGCTTCCATAAATGAGGTTTTATGGGAGCAGGCCCACACTCAATTACTTATGTGTCATTGGTAGATGTTTTCTTGTCATGACAGCAGAGGTTAGCCAACAGAATTATGAAAGCTTCTTATATTAATTAACCACGTCAGGCTATAACAGTCTTATCACTTAGGACACAGACTTAGTCAAGAGGTAAAATTCCCTTTCAGAGAGAATGGTGGTGTAATAGCTGCTTTTGACTTTCCCAAACCCTTTTGCTCACATGTCCCAGACTTCGTATGTTAAGAACTGAAGATGGAAAAGCTTACTCAGACTGATAGAGTCTCAAGGAAGTGGGCTGTGGCCCAAAGTGATGGCCTCCATTTCCTTCTTCAGTCCCAGAGGGTCCTAACAAGTTGCCTCCTGTGAACAGAAGGATGAAAAACTGCTTAGGGGCAGGTTCCCATATCCCAGGATTTGGCACAGTTCCTGCTCCTTATCTCCGAGGCATGACCAGCTTCCCCAGGACTGGCTAAGTAGAAAGGAAACAGGACTGGGGTCAGCTTGTCTCGATGCACCCAACAAGCTGGCCTGGATCCAGCCCTCTTTCACAGGGATGAGCAGAAGACTTATCAACAGGAGTTTGGCTTTGGGACCCTCCATGGACACCCTAATCCATGGATGCTCAAGTCTCTCATATAGATTGATATAATACCTACTTTTAGCCTATACACATCTTCTTTTCAACTGTAAATCATTTTTGGGTTCCTTATAATGCATCATTTAATAGATAATTGTTACGCTGTATTATTTGGAAGAATACACAAGGGGACAAAAATCAGAAAATACTCAGTAAGAATTCATTTTTTTCTCTGAATATTTAACTTACTATTAAATTTATTTCTTCATGTATATGTGCATGTGTGGTACAACACATGTATGGAAGTCGGAGGACTCCTTCCATTAAGTGGGTCCTGGGGATTTAACTTAGAGCACTGGGCTTGGCAGTCATCACCTTTACCCAGTTTGCATCCCACCACTCTGTTGGGATATTTAAAATGCACAGTTGCTTGAGTCTGTAGATACAGGCCTCATGGAATTAAAGGACTATCTCCATACCTATGTCTAGTGGCTAGGATACAGAGGGTAGACTGCAATAGGAAACTTGAAAGGTGAGTGATCTATTCACTTCTTGTTTCATTAGTATGACAAAAATTCCTGGACAAAAATAGCAGCTTAAGGGAGGAGGGCTTTATTTTGGCTTACAGTTCCAGGGGACACAGTCAGACATGGTGAGGAAGACACGGAGCTTGAGGCCGTCCATCAACCATGGTGCATCTGCAGTCAGGAAGCAAAGAGAGATGGATATGGATGCTCAACTCACTCTCTCCATTCTATGAGGTCCAGGCCCCCAGTCCGTGGGATGGTGCTGCCCACATTTAGGTAGGATCTTCCCATCTCAGTTAACCTCATCTGGAGGTTTGTCTCCTAGAGAGCCTAGATTTTGTCAAGTTGGCCATCAGTATAAACCATCACAGCTGAATGGAAACTTCTTTTCTTAAAATGTTGAAGGCAGGCCAGTCTGAAAATCCCTGAGAGAACTTCCCAGCATGTCCAGGCCACTAAAGGGTACCCTTTCTGCTGCGAGCAGCTTTCACAGTTGCCTGATTGAGAGTGTTGATCAATAATAGAGTGCTCGATAAATGATCGATTAGGAAAGGTGAATGAAGGGAAGAGAACGGAGCACACAAGCAAGCACTAATTACAGAGTGTGCCTGGAGATTGGTATGCCCTCACAGTAGAGACCTATCGTACTCAGCCCTATGTTCATTGACAACTGCATCACTGAGCACTGACCATATGCCAGGCAAAGTGCACAAGGCTAACTTAAAACCCATTGCATTACAAGAAGCAACAGTGAAAAATCTAAATTTTAAAAAAATCTCTAAAAGTTCAGTATTTGCTTTGTTGCTTTGAAAAGTAAAACTGGAGGCTGGAGAGATGGCTCAGCAGTAACACTGGCTGCTATTCCAGAGGACCTGAGTTCAATTCCCAGCACCCAAGCGGTAGCTCACAACTGTCTATACTACAATCTCAGGGGAGCTGAAACCCTATTCTGGACTCGGAGGGAAGTGCATGTATGTTGTGCACAGACATAGACACAGGCAAGACACTTGTACACATAAATAAATAAATAAATAAATAAATAAATAAATAAATAAATAAAATTAAAAGTGTAAATAGGATCAGGTAAATGTCTACTGTTTAAACCTGAAAAAATATCAAAGAGAATGGATGATCTTTTTGTTTTTGTTTTTGTTTTTTGTTTTGTTTTTTTATTATTTTGAGGCAGTAATCTTGTGTAGTCCTGGTCTTGAACACCCAATCCTTTTGCCTCTTCTCAGCCCATTCTGCCTCCCCCCACCCCCCAGTCATAGCTCTACAAAAGATCTATTTGACCTCATGGTCAGTTCTTTGAATACTGAATGACACAAAGGAGTTAATCAGACCCCAAAGTGAAGAAGAGGCTTGCTGCAGGTTGGTCTGCCTTGTCTAACCCAGGTTTTAGCATTTATTAAGTGTGTGACTTTGGGTCAGCCTTAGACAGTGTTCTATGATTCTGCTTCTCTATCTATACAACTGTAATAACACCTACTGTGCAGAGGTATTTCATCTATAAAGATGAAATAATCAAAGTCCTTGGTGTATGTCACTGGTAAGTGGTGGTAACCATTACTGTTATCAACTAGAACTGGAAAGAAATGATAAATTAACTTGGATTAATAAGGCTAGGGTGTGGTTCAGTCAGGAGAGCGCTTGCCTAGTATGGGTATGGTTCCCAGCACACATTACACTGGGCATTGTGGTTCAAAGATACAATTCCAGTACTTAGGAGGGAGAGCCTAGCCTTGGCTGCTTGAGGCTAGACTGGGCTACATGAGAACTTATCTCAAAACATACAAATGTGTGTGTGTGTGTGTGTGTGTGTGTGTGTGCACGTGCGTGCGTGAGAGAGAGAGAGAGAGATAGAGAGAGAGACAGAGACACAGAGACAGAGACAGAGACAGACAAATAGAGACAGAAAGAGACACAGTACATATATATCACACACACACACACATATACACGCATGCACACACACACACACACACACACACTGACTATTATGAGAACTTGAAAATATGCCTCAGAACTTAGAGGTTCAGTTTCAATGCCATCTTTACTGTATGGAGTGGGAAAGCAATGGCCTCTCATTTGTTGTTTAATTTCATTTGCAGTGTCCTCTCCTGAAGACAGAGATAGGGACATCTATCTGGTGGGACTCTTGTATCCTGAGTAAGAGTGCCTGGGATTCAATGGCTGTCAGTATATGTGACTTTCTTCCTGACAGAGTCGCATATGAGGAAGTAATTTTCTTTAATGAAGAGTGTTGATGAGCTGGGTTCTGGTTAGTTGAACTGCAGTATGTAAATCAACGCACCGGCTCCGTCAGATAAACACTGAGCACCTGGCATAGTTTGGTTGAACACCTTTTGTTTGGATGGTTTTAAAAAATTCTTTCCCCTTATGTGGCCTCTTTGCAGAACAGATCCCTCAAGTTAGCCTGTAGCCAGCAGGCGTTTACAGTTGAAGTCCCCACCCCTCCCCGGAAGGTTTACACGATTTTAATTGTCTGACTTAACAGGGTTGTTTTAAAAGACTCTGAATCAATGGCAGTTGGTGGAAGAATGGGCTGGTCCCTCACCATTCCCAGCTTGTCTTAAAAGAAGAAAACTAGGACGTGTTGCAAACTGTTAGGTTGGTCAGCTAGGCCTGGGTGAGAAGGGGCTATCAGGGAAGGAGCACAGTGCCTTGGTGTGAAATCCAAGAGCCAAGGCTAGAGGAAGAAGTTGGAATCCATAACAGAAACTCTCACGTATACTAGGTTGGATTCCTTAGCAACAACAGAAACTTATTTCTCAGGAGGCTGGGAACGTGGAGATTAAGGCACTAGCAGATTCGGTATGTGGCCAGGGCCTGCTTGGTGGTTCACAGACGATGGACTTTGAGCTGAGTCCTCTGTGATCTATGAGGCTAGCTAGGTTCCTAGGGCGCTGCTCCTACTCCTCATCAGGAATTCTATGACCTGCCTCTCCCCAGAGGTCTCACTTGAAGGCCATCCCCTTAAGGTGGTGGGATTTCAAATTCTGGATTTTGGTAGAGCGAATCGTTCAAGAGCCTTCATGGATTCATGATATTTTGTGGGATTGTTCTGGTTTGGGGCTGGCAACATGGCTGAGTGGGTAAAGGCACTCGAAGCCTAGCTGGCAAACTTGAGTTTCATCCCAGGGGCCCACACTTGAAAGGAAACAATCAACTCTTTTAAGTTGTCTTCTGACTTCCACACTTGAGCCTTGGTTCTCTCTCTCTCTCTCTCTCTCTCTCTCTCTCTCTCTCTCTCTCTCTCTCTCTCTCCCACACACACACACACACACAGACTCTCACAAACACAGAGTCTCTCTCTCTCTCTCTCACACACACACACACACACACAGACTAAAATAAACTTATTTATATAAACACAGGTTATACTGGTTGTATATATCTTTATTTTCATAAGCACTATAACTTGAAAAGGGGATTCTTTGTGTGAGAGTGTGTGTGTGCATGCATGTGATTGTGTGTGAGCATTTGTGCATGACTGTGCAGGTATCTATATGTATATTCATGTGTGTACGTGTGTGTACATGTGTTTGTGTGTGTGTGTGTGTGTGTGTAAGACAGAGGACAATCATGACTGTCATTCTTCAGATCTATATTTTTTGTTGTTTATTTTGAGACAGGGTCTCTTCCTAGGTCTGAACTCACCAAGTAGGATATGACTGCTATGGTGGTTTGTATATGCTTGACCCAGGGAGTGGCACTATTAGGAGGTGTGGCCTTGTTGGAGTAGGTGTGTCATCGTGGGTGTGGGCTTTAAGACCCTCATCCTAGCTGCCTGGAAGTCAGTATTCTGCTAGCAGCATTCAGATGAAGATGCAGAACTCTCAACTTCTCCTTTACCATGCTTGCCTGGACACTGCCATGCTCTCACCTTGATGATAATGGACTGAACCTCTGAACCTGTAAGCCAGACCCAATTAAATGTTGTCCTTATAAGAGCTGCCTTGGTCACGGTGTCTGTTCACAGCAGTAAAACCCTAACTAAGACAGCTGCCCATCAAGTGCTGTGGTTCAGCCTGTCTCCACCCCCTCCCCTGTGAGTGGTTTACTGACAGAGTTACTACCCTCAAAAAAGGTTATTCTGAAGTTGGAATACCATTGATATTCTGGGTCAGGTAGTTCTTTGAGGCAGATAGTTTTGTGAACATTATAGAATATGAAGTAATGTGTCTGGTCTCTAGCTCCAGTTTCCTGGTCTCTTCAATAGGTAGATGTCCAGAACCTATTAGTATGTGACCTGGAGGGTGATATGTCTCCAAGACCATTTCATTTCAAGGATTCATTTCCTTTCCTTTTGGCCCCAGAACCCTACTGTTCCTCTGAGGTTGTACCCTTGGGAATGTTATGGCTTCTAGGGAAGTTCTTCAGTAGTGACTAACAGAAGAGGCTATCCATGATAGTTGTGTGCACTCTTACGATGCTAGGTTGTAAGAGCACATTTCTAAGCATTGCAGGGATGCTGGGTTGCTTTCTGTGGTATTTTGAATTTTGTCTCCAGGGGTCCTTGGTTCTCGTAAATGAGCATCACACTGAACAATAATGCCCAACTGTTTGTGGAGCTTTTATTTAGCATCTGAATATCAGATGGGAGAAAAACCATAGACACTTGGTTCAATTATTAAAACAAAGCCCATTTTCTTCTAAAAGAGCACCCTGGAATGGATGTGTTCATACAAATATAACCATGAAAGGAGGCTGGGAAAGATAGATCACCTAGTAGCATTTCAGGTTCCTGCCCAGTTAGAGACCTGACATCACTCATAAGTCAGATGTCATGCTCACGCCATTATTGGCAGCATGCATACAATTTAAATATTTTAGCTTCCATTATACGATTGTAGCTACATTACTGACCTTCAAGAGCCCCATTCATGGGGGAGGAGCCCAAGGAACAATCAGTTACTTCATGTGAGGGCTGGCAAGCAGACTGGATTTCCTCACATTGCCAGACCAACCAGGACACAGGGAAGGCTTTGGAGGAGTTCCTCATGAGAGAGTTGGGACAGAGAATGACTCGGGTGGGGGCACCCTTTTGGAGGAGGGAGTAAAGACTTTTTTTTTTAAATTCTTTTCTTTTCTTTTTAGAGACGGAGCTATCTGCCTTTGTTCCCAGGGAGGCTGCAATATCCATGGAGACTGACAGTGCTGGGAATTTTGTTCAGACTAAGTTCCTTTTGTTGGGGGTCCAAGGCAAAGGAGAGGAATCTGGGGTGAGGAGGTTTAAAGCCAAGATGAGAAAAGAGAAAGAATTCCACCCAAGGTTTTCTCCTATTGTCTCCCTGCGAATAAATATTTATAGAGCAGGTTCAGTGAAGCCTGCCACAATGGCCACAGCTTTGAGACCAAGCCTTCCAGCGCGCACATCGAAAACTACGAAAACTATGTCTAAGCGTGATCCAATTAAGACTCCCCAGAGGAAGGCAAGAAACCTCAAGATAATTTCCTACTGAAAATCTAATTGTGTCCTCAAGTGGAATAGGAACACCGGCATGAATTACTCCAGATCCATAGGCTGTTGCAAAAACGTACAGCTAAATTAGATTCTATTTTAAGTAATTAAGTTATTTCCCTTCACAGGATCTATAATTTGTCTTGAACAAATGTGATTTGCCTAAGAAAGATAAGGCCTTGCAATTTTTCCTTCCCAAACAGATTTTCTGTGCCAGAAACAATTACTAAAAGACCAAATATTGTCTTAATTATATATCGCTTACTGTCTGGGTGTGTGCCTACAGCACCCTGTTTATGTTCCGAGGGGTAAACCAGTATGGATGACAAGTTATCTTCTCCGGTCTTCAGGAGAGCGGACCTGCAATTTACTCAAGAGTTTGTGGCTTGCACAATGTTAGTGTAAATAGCTCTGGGTTATTACATAAGGCTCTCAAATCTTGTGCAAAATGGAGAGCTTGCTTCAATAGAGCTTTCAACTCTTAAAAAAAAAAAAAAAAAAAAACCAACCAAACAACACCAGCATTAATCTTTAACTGATTTAGTCGAGCCTTTCAGGAGAGGCTAAGTGTTGTAATAAGAGTCGGGATAAAGGTGATGAGATTTGCATAGAAGATATTGCAAGGAGGGTATTTTGGGCATGGCTAATTTTATAAAGAAAACATTCACTTTTGGCCTGGTGTTCAGTAACAACTCAGCCAGCATCTGACCAGGTGTTCTGGGGTGGCAATACTGGGTAAGATGAATAAAAGGGGTCAAGTTTGGGTTGTGTAAGCTGAAAATAAGTTACCACAGGTTTATGAGCCTCAGGTCCCACCTTCATCAAAGGGGGATGGGCGGGGAGGGGGATGCCATCTACACCAGAAGACACACACAGCCCCTAGCCTGACTGAGGTGGGACAGGCGGGAAGCTGCAGTGAAATGCAAATGTGTATCCTGCTTTCCTCAGTTTCCAGTTGAAAGTGTAAGGGCTTCAACTTCTCTTCACACAGGCTTTGAAATACTGGCTGCTGCTGTCTCTCCTCACTTAAGTTTTCTGCTCCTGGGCTCCCTTAGTAGTTGAAGCAGAAAGTCTGCCTCTTAAGGCAAAACTTAAGTGAATACACAGGACTTAAGACAGGGGCTGGGGAGATGGCTCGGTTCATAGAGTGCTTGCTGTTGTGAGCATGAGAACTTAGGTCTGATTCCCACAATGCTCGTAAAAAACTGGGCATCCTGGTGCATGCTTTAATCTCACTCAGTTCTGGAGAGGAAGCCAGCTAGATCACTGGGGCTTGCTGGCTAGCCAGCCTTGCCTACTTAATCCAGTTCTAGGCCAGCGAGAGACCCTGTCTCAAAACCAAACCAAACCAAACCAAACCAAACAAGGCCTGACAGGTCCTGAGGAACATCTGAAGTTGACCACTAAAGGCATAATGTTTGTGCATATATGTGAGCCCACACAGACACCCCCAGGAGTGTCTCTGGGAAGCCGTAAATGTGTGCATTATTCTACTTTTCCAAACATGTTATTACTGATAGCCAGCAGAAATCAGGACACAGCACACCGCCAAGTTAAGTTTATCATTGACTTTTATTAACAATGTAATACAAGACTGTACATTTGTAGGTACTGAAATCAATCCACTCTTGAAAACCGGAAAAAACAAACAAACAAAACCAGCATTTCTACCAGCATTTCAGGTTTTGGTTTTAAGTGCCATCTTTTACAGGAAAAAAAAAAAAATCACACAGCATAACCAAACAATTTAAGAATGGGGTGGGGGTGGGGTGGGGTGCTCCTCGGAACGAAGAGATTATGCAGCAACAGCTGAGGATCACGGCTAGCTTTACGCCATTTACCACACATTCTGGAATGTTCAGTTTCTTCCTCCACAGTTTTACAGTCCTACACACAGACACACAGCTACTAAGAACTTGGCCACAGGTCCTGCCTAGACGCTCATTCACATGAAACAAACAAACAAAAAAACAGTATTTATATAAATTAAGTCAAACCTCACAAAAACTAGAGGAACATAAACTCCCAACAGTCAATAAAAAAAAACAAACAAACAAACTGTACAAGACTGGTCAGTCTTTTATATCTGGAAAATGTGTAACATAAGAAAGTTCTTTATCATATATATATATATATATTTTATATATGTCTTTGCATAGGTGTTAGCTGGAGTGAAAGCTGGAGGATTCTGACTCTGTGGAGACAGAAGAGTGCCCACCCCGCTTTCCTTTGGAAAGGATCTTGAGGCTGGAGCCTCTGCTCATGGAGTTGAGTGCATGCTGCGCAGAGCTTTTGAACTTGGCCCCGAGGAAGGCATAGAGGATCGGGTTCAGGCAACAGTGGAAGAAAGCGAGGGCCTCCGTGATGGAGATCCACTTGTGCACGATGCTCTCGAAGTCACATCCTTGCTTGATAACCCCCAAAAGGATGAAGGAGTCAATGCTGATTCCCACGTAATATGGTAGCCAGCAGGCAAAAAAAGCCAGGATGAGGATGACTGTTGTCTTGAGGGCCTTGCGCTTCTGGTGGCCCTTGGAGTGTGACAGCTTAGAGATGATGATGCAGTAACAGGAGAGGATGACGATGCCTGGCAGGATGAGACCCACCATGATGTGCTGGAACTGGAACACCACCATCCACAGGCTGTCGGGGTAAAGGCGATCACAGATGTACCTGTCGTCCCCCTGACTGATGTCCCCCTGGCTGACGTCGGCAAAGATGAAGTCAGGTATTGTCAGGAGGAGGGCTGGGATCCAGACACCCACATAGACTGCCTTTTCAGCCAGCAGCTTCCTCGGCCTCTGACTGTTGGTGGCGTGGACGATGGCGAGGTACCGGTCCAGGCTGATGAAGGCCAGGATGAGGACGCTGCTGTAGAGGTTGACAGTGTAAATGATATGGACAGCCTTACATAAAAATTTCCCAAAGTACCAGTCAGCCATGGCATCAACTGCCCAGAAGGGGAGCGTGATGACAAAGAGGAGGTCAGCCACTGACAGGTGCAGCCGGTACTTGTCCGTCATGCTCCTTAGCTTCTTCTGGTAACCCATGACCAGGATCACCAATCCATTGCCCACTATGCCAGTCAAGAAGATGATGAAGTAGATGGTGGGCAGGAAGATTCTATTGAAATGGACGTTCTCATCCCGGAAGCAGGGTTCCTTGTTGGAGTCATAGTCTCCAGACCCCACTTCTTCGGAGTAGTTATCGGAAGTGTATATCTGCAAAGGAAACAGGGACAGAAACGTCACTTCAAGGTCAGCAAGCCTTCCCAAGTTTTAAGTGTGTCTGTTGCCTAAAAAGCTAGTATTGATTGCAGGTTTTAACCCAACCTTGTCCAGGAAACTCCAAAGGGCTGGCTAAGGTCCAGAGAGAACACAGAATCCTGCAACCAATGGTGTTCTCCATCTTCCACCAGTCACTTGTTATATTGCCCTCTTTAGTGGAACCAATTAGGTGAGTCTTTGCTTAGAACAAAAGGACGCTGAGAGCCTAAGGACTTCACAGCCTCCTCTTGAATAGCTCTCCTGCCCCGCCCACGAGAGGAAAGAAAAAAAAAAAAAAAAACTAAAGGAGGAAAAAAGTAAAGTCCCCCCAACCACAAACAAACAAACAAATAAACAAAAACCCAAACCCCCAAAATCCACAACCAATCAACCAACCAACCAAACAAATCCTCCATTCAAACAAAGAAGTCAACTCTCAAAGCCGCGTGCGGTGGGATCCAGCGGAGTGGGGATAAAGTCTGTGTTGAAGGAGATGGGATTTCTGTATGAGGATTAGCCAAAGGAGGAAAGAAAGAAAAAAAACAAAAACAAAAAACAAAAACGGAGCTTGACGGTGGGGGTCCCCCAAAGACTCTTAGCTTTTTAGGCGCAAAACCTTGTTTTTCTCACGTCTGTCTAACACAAACTATTACATTTCGAGTCATGCGTTTAAGAAAGCGGGATAATGCGATAGGGCTTTGGGGGGTTTAGGGTCAGCAGAGTGTTTGAAAGGAGGACATAGCACTCCCCTACTTCTTCCCATGCCGTGCTTCTCTGGAAGGTGGGTCTCTCTTGCCAACCCCATGTTTATCACTGGGTGGATCTGGGATGTTAGAGTCACACTGTCCTGGGTGGGGAAAGTCACGGGGTCTGCACCCGGTGGTTTTCACCCCAAGTTTCACTTCCTCACTTTTCCGGTCGCTTCCCATCCAGCAGTGGGACCCAGCTAGTTACTGGAGTCCGAGGTAGGCAGCCGGAGGGGTCCAGACCATGCGCACCCCGAAGTCCGAGTCACCCACCTAGGGGCTGGCACCGTTGCCCACCACACCCAGGCCTACGACCAACCCGCAGCGGTTCTAGGGGTTCCTCCTGGCTGTGCGCCAGGATCGTCCCTCCGGGTGCGAGCGACAGATTGGGCGGCTCCAGCGTGAGCGCCTTTGAATTACGCGCCGCCGGAGGAAACGGAAAAAAAAAAAAAAAAATCACCAAACAACAAAACCCTCCCTAAGCGAGGGGGTTTCAAAAGGCTCAGGAAACCACCGACGGTTAAACACTGGGGCTCAGTCAAACAGTCTCCAAGCTTGCACCTGTTCATCCCTGCGGCGACCCGGCACAACCCAGGTGCGGTCCCAACATGCCCTCCTGTCCCCAACCGCCGCCAAGCCCGGCACAACTCCTGGCCAGCAGCTTCATGGTACAAACTTATGACCCTTTCTCAGGAACGATCCTAAAGGCAACCCCGACCTCGGGAAGTTCGTTTGCCACTGCGGGAAGGCGGCGGGTCGGATGCCCGCAATGCGCTGCTACTCCATCCCAAAGCGGCCACGTTCCGTAACCACTCAGAGGCTACCGCAGTTTGTGTCCCCCTAGACAAGCGACGCGGCAGGCTAGCTCACTTTTCCCGCCGAAGACGGGCGCTCCTCTGTCTGCACTATGGAATTTCAGAACCGCACCTCCTAACTCCAAGAACCGCTCCAAGACGCTTCGGTTCGAAGATCAAAATGTAGTGCCTACGCGTGCCGACTAAAGTCTCTAAAAGTAAAAAAACTCAAAGAAAACTCCTGTTTTCAGGAGGACCAGACGATGGTCTGAGTCTTAGGACAGAAGGCAAGCCCTTCTCCCTTGTTCAAAAAACTGGGACGTTTGCAAACGTCGTGCAAGTCGGCGCGCGCCGCGGGACTCAAGAGGGAGGGAGACAAGAGCAACCTCAGGAAAGCTCCATCTGAACCCGTACCCCTCTACTTACTGACAAAAATATTCCTATCTTCCTCCCCATATAGCCATGCTCACACACATAAAAAAATTAGTTCCCGCTCCTCTTTGTGACCCTGACACCCCTCAAGGTTCTAGTTGCTTCAACCCGCTCCTAAAGGGGCTGAGCTCTAAGTTCACACGTTTGCACGTTTACTACAAAGTAGGATGCAAGTGGACTTACACTCACGCTGATCGGGTCCATGGCAACTCTCGCTCTCCAGCCTTGGTGGCTACCGGAGCACCAAACGCCTCAGAGGGTCACTGCTACCTGCTGCACCACGCAACAAAATTGAAGTTTCTGGCCCGAACCGGACTTTTATAAAAACACGCTCCCGGGGCGGCGCATGCGCAGCTCAGACGGGGCGGGAGGAGACTGGCGGGGGCGGGGCACAGGGCGCGGGCAAACAGAAGTCCGAGAGCCGCTGCTGTGTTGTTAATCATTATGGGTCCAGTGCCTGGCCGGATGATGTTCTCTAAGTTGGGGAAAACAGGATGCCAACCAGGGTGTTTCTGCGGGTCGCGCATCCATCCTTACCCACGTGGATAGAATTCTAGACCTGGAGTTTTCGGGTGCAGAACTTGAGACAAGACTGGGGACGGGGGTGTGTGACTTGGAGCCTGCCTAACCAGTAGGCGGCAATGTTGGAACCTCCGCCAGGGTTCTATACTCTGAGCTATCAGGAGTGATTACTACCAAATCTCTTCCAAGCAAGTGTGTGTTACTATATATTCATAATAATGGCATTAGAGTCAGGCATGGCAGAAAGCACTTGCCATCCAGAAGTAGATATACTCCCAGGAAGAAAGTCACAATAGTGGTAACCATTTCGTGAAGAAATTTGTGTGTGTGTGTGTGTAAAATGATTGAAATGTGCTTTATTATAAAGAAGAATTGAGCGGCGAGGACTTTGTGTAATCACATCCTAAGAAATCTGCACAGAAACACTGGTTCATTTTCATTTCATAAGCATATAGAGGGATGCATCTAGTTAACAGATTATTACAGAGTCCCAGCTGGGAAGCTAGCCGCGATCCATGCGCAATCAGTCGGCGCTCCACCAGTTCCAAGAGACCAAATGGAGCAGCCTGGGACTGCAAGCCTGGCCTGAGCCCAGAGCTTTCGCTTCACGCCTATCTCGCGTCGCCCACGCAGAACACTAAGATGGGAAGCCTTAGTGAAGAGCTAGTTAGGCCGGGTTGGGGGCGTGGATGGCTAGGGAGTCTCAGACAGGCTAAGGTTGCAGTGGGCGCCCAGACTGCTTCCCAGACTCACGCGGGATCCGACCGGCGCCGAGCCTGGGCTGGGCGGGGAGGGAGAAAAGGGTGGGGTCAGAACCAACCAGACCTCCAGCCAGTGACCGCGAGATCCAATGCGGGGGGCCACTGTGGGTGGTGAAGAGACATCCGGCAGCAGGAGGCTGGGTTGCTATGCAACCCAGCTAACGCCCCCACCCCCTCCTGGAATGGACCAAAGGATAGGCAGGCCCAGACTGCGTCCTGAACTCCATCCCCGCCCCACTTCTCCCGTTCTTTTTTTTTTTTTTTGGTTTGAGGAAGTTTTATGTAGTACAGACTAGATTCAGGCTCGGTAGTAGTTAAGAATGACCGTGGACTTCTGATCGTCCCGTTTGTCACCTGTCTAGTGCTGGGATTACAGTTGTGTGCCACCACGCCCAATTTTCGTGCTGACCGGGCTTAAATCAGAGCTTTGTGTAGGCTAGGCAAGCAGTCTATCTATCATTTGCGCCTCCTTCTTTAGCTAACGAAGGCTTTCCGTTGGAAGTGCTGGGGAGCTGGTTTACAGCCTGGGAACTCTTTCTCTCCATCTTCCTGTATGGCCCGGGCACTTTCCCTCAAAATTTGCCATCAAAGTCCCTCTTCTGCCCTGCACTTACCTGATCCAGAAAAGCTAAGGATGAAATCAGGAAGTGCGACCGTCAAAAACTGCCAAGTTAAAAGCCAAGAACTTCCACAAGCACTTTTAATTATATCCAATCATTACTAAAACGTAGGCTCATATTTCCATAAACTAGTTAGGACAGACAGAAGAGCCCTTGGACAGGAATGTCAGTCCCATTAAGAGAGCGCTGGTGTTCAGGATCAGGAGCAGCAGGACAGTGAGCTGTGTCTAGCCTCCAACCTCCTTGCATTCCCAAAGGCTAAAATGGGAGAAGGGGAATCTTCCGAACCTGTCCCTGAACGACAGTGAGTACAATCGGAGTAAGATGATTTGCATAATTAATATTTGTTGATTATTGGCGGACAAAAGAAAGCTTCGGTGCAGGCCTCTCTAGCTCCTGTGAAGTGCATTTGCTGGAGGAAAGCAGATAAAACAACAATGACATGTTATTTGGTGACTATAGAATTAGAGAAAAAAAGAGAGGGATTTTTCCCCCCTTTCAAAGATAATATTTGGCTTCTGGATTGGAAAAGACCAGCTGTCTCTTGCTTGTCAGTATCAGGAGTGTGTGTGTGTGTGTGTGTGTGTGTGTGTGTGTGGTGTTTGAGCAGCTTCAGTGAAAAGTATTTTGTATGCAGCCAGAACCTTTTGAGAGATTAGTAATTCCACCTTTCATGATGTAGCCCCAGGAAACTGCAGTTATGCTACAAAGCTCTTCACGAGGATGCTGCTAACAATAGTGTTAACAGAGCAGTTAGTAATAGCTGAGTAGCCCTAAGTGTCCACCATGAGCAGGCTAGTTGAGATGATTTAGTACATCTGCGAATGAAATGAATATGGATGTTGTGTTTGTGAAGCGTTATTATTAGTACTGGGAAATATTTATGAAAGAACCTGCACAGGGTGGGAATGAAAACTCTGTTAGTCTGTGATCTCAGCCGTGCCTGGATGTGTCCCAGAGGACTAGTAGCATAGCTCCATTGGTAAGAGTGCTTGCCCAGCTTGCTGGAAGCTCTTGCTTTACTCCATGGAGCTGAGTTCATCTTTGAATCTCTGGTGCTCCTGTCTCCAACACCATGCCCAGTTTATGTGGTGCTAAGGATTGAACTCGGGGCTGTGTACACAAGAGACGGGTGGCCTGCCTACTTAGTTGCAGCCCCAGCTTTGTGATGTACATCAGAAAAACATTGCAAACATCTCCCGAAAGCTTGTTCCATGCACCCAACCTGGGGTAAGCTCCTCCACCAGGCAGGTCTGTTTTCCAGGGTAAGGAAGCTGAAGTTTGCTGAGCAGGAGGAGCTAGCTCCCCTCCTTGTATTCACTTAAGATCTGTACCCACCTAGTCTGCCTGGCTCCAGAGCCCAGGCTCTCTCCACTCTATTACCATGACTGTCTTTTTCTGATCCTTGCAATGTATCCTCTGAGTGCTTCCTCCTCCACATTTACTTACATACTGCTTTGAGTGACATCTCTTGTGATTCGACTTTTTAAAAGCCGCCGTGTCTTACTCCTCCCCTCTAAACAGTCCAAGCTCCTCCAAGACAACTCGCAGATAGCAGTTTTCCAATCTAGCCCACCTCTGAGCGAACCAAGCTCCTTGGTTGTTTACTGAACCTTCATTTAAAGAATTAACAGCTCCCCCCTGGGACTCTGGCAACAAAGGCCAGGCTCAGGAGCTGTCAGGGCTTTGGCAGTGTCCCCAAGTTCTCAGGATGGCTTTAGCCCAGGGAATAACTAGCTTTGGCCGCAGTTTGTGGGGGATGCTTCCAAAGCCAGTGGCACAGGGGCAAGCATCCCTGCCACCTCCTGTTGCTTGCCCTGCAGCTGGTTGATTTGCCTGTCCCTGGGTATGTGATAGAAAGCTCTGCTCTGTCCAAAACAGGCTCCAAGTTAGTCAGGGAGAAAGCTTATGCACATGATCCTTTATCTCGATGATACGATGATACGTGGCAGGAGGCATCGGCATCAAAGACCTTCTGAATATGAAGGGTCCAGAGATGACTTGTTAGTGCTTGCTTTGTAGAACTCAGTCTCCCAGAATCTATGCTAAAAGAAAGAAAGAAAGAAAAAGGAAAAGAAGAAAGAAGGAAGGAAGGAAAGCAAGCCAGCCAGCCAGCCAGCAGCCACGTGAGGTGATACCTGCAATGCCACCACTGGAGAGATGGAGACAGGCAACTCCTGGTGAGGCCAAGGAGAGACTATCCCTAAAACCAAAGTAGACAGTCCATCAGCACACATACCAATTTCCTCTTCAACCCCTGACGTGCTCAGATATGCACACACACATGCACCCTCACGAAGGAGAAAGAATAGAAAGGGTTTTCTTGTCCTTGTTTGTAGCAATGGGGATGGAATCCAGGGTTTCATGGATGCGAGGCAAGTATTCTTCCACCTAAGATCCTTCTCCGGAGTCCTTTGGCTTTGTTTTTGTAAGGAAAAAAAAAAAAGACAAAAACAAAAACAAAAACCCACAGACTTTTTTTTTTTAATGATTGTAGGGTGTAATAAAAAGATGGAGTTAATGTTTTTCCCAAATGATAGAGAGAGGAGAGAGAGAGAGAGAGAGAGAGAGAGAGAGAGAGAGAGAGAGAGAGAGAGAGAGAAGCAGACTGCTTTCCAAGGGGTGAGTAGTCCTGGCAGGGGGTTGAATTGCAAAGACAGGGCTATCAAATGTCAAGTAGGGAAAATTGTGCTCCCTGCCCCCACCCACTTCCATCCCCCTACCCCACCTCCATCCCTGGGATCCTGTATCTGAGCTTCTCTGCCTTAAACACTTAACAGGTGAAAATGATTCTGGATATAAATGGCAGCCTGCCTTCCACCTTGCAGTCCTCTGCCAGCTTAGGAACATCATTACCAGCTCTGAGAAGCACTTTTACTTTAAGTTTAACCTGGATTTCTGAAAAGTCTCCCTCCACCCCCAATAAAATGGGATTATGAGCAGATTTTCACCAAAGTTTTGTAGCAGGACAAGATCTCCTATCTAAAGAAAATCGGCTAGACAGGCGAAGAAACAGAGATGGTTTAGAGTAACCCTGGTAAATTGACTGAACAAAAGGCCACTCAATTAGCAATGCAATAATCATTACTTGACACTAACCCTAGGGCCAGAAGGAAGAATTGTTCTGCAAGTTTCTTGGGCTCACATGGTGGTTGCTGTGCAGCTTTGTGGATGTAAGGCCCTGGGGACAAACAAGACTCAAAAGTGAGGTGACAAAGTGGGAAGAAGGGCAGGACTTTCGGAAATAATCGAGGGAGCGGATTCTGCTCTCCATGGAAAAGACTTGTCTTCCTTTTCCTTAACCCTGTAATTTATTGCCCGCGTTCCCGGGGCAGCTGTGGAACAAGAGGAAGTGCCTAGAGCCCTGTGGACAGTGGATTTCTAAAGAGAACCCAGCAACCTCTGGCATAGCTGCAGGGCTCCTAGAAACAGGCCATGTGATCACCCCACAGATGGGCTTTGAGTCTATCAAGAGCAATCTATCATTAGGAAGATTGGGTGGGAAGTGTGTGTGTGTGTGTGTGTGTGTGTGTGTGTGTGTGTATGTGTTCATGTGGGTGCACATAGGTGCATGTGAAGGCCAGAAGCCAGCCTCCTGTGACATTTCTTAAGAGCCATACACCTTATTTTAAGACAGGGCCTCTCATTGGCCTGGGCTGTACTGGCCAGCCCCAGATCGACCCAGCTCAGTGTCCTTTGTGTTGAGATTCCAAGTGGGCAGCACCACATCCAGGTGTTTTAGTGGAAAGTTCTTTACAGACTGATCCGTCTTTCGGCCCTTCTGGGTCATTTTACAATTAAAGCCTCTGATCTGTGGAAATATGAAGTCTTTCAACTGAAACAAATATTATTTCAGGGCCCAATGAAATGGTATATTTCAGTGGTAAGTGTTTGTCAACATGCCTAATGCACTGATCCTGATCCCCAGGCGGGAAAACAAAACAAAGCCCCACTCCCTGCTTTCTGATTAAAGGCTGCAAGAACAAAAGACAATGAAATAAAGCAACTGAGCAGTTGGCTCAAATCAAAGATCTCTCAACCTTCATATCAACTGAGGTGTTGCCTAGAGGCAAGAGAACCGAGGGTTGTTGGAACACACCCACATATTCCAGTAAGATGAAAAATGTTGGCTTTAGACTCTTTGCAGGGAGGCCTCTGCTGCATAATTTCCCTGTCTCTCTTGAGACTAAAATTATTCATTTGGGAATTTTGAGTTGATTCTTCATTTTGGTTCCTGAACAGCTAAATCTTGGGATTCTGAAGAGAATCCCCAAATTCTCCGGGACTCAGATTCTTTGGCCCTTTTCCCAACTTTGGGCTCCCTGTCTTCTCGGCTGCCTTGAAGGGGTGGTCATGTTCACACACGGGGCATTCTTGCTCCTTCACTTTAAACAGGAGCCACAGAGAAAGGACTGTAGTAGACCAGGCAGTGTGGCTGTGTGGTTAACAATAGGGAGTGCTGGGGTTAGCCCAGTGAAGAGCTAATGTTCCAACCCTGCACAGCTCCTGGGCTCCTATGACTCCAAAATTGGACACATTGCAGTGGTCACTCACCTGAAACCGCCACTGTGGCAAGATTTACACCCCGATAGAAAGCAGCCAACATGATGGATCTAGGCTTCTTTATAAAAAAAAATTTTTTTTTTTTTCTGAGCTAGGGATTCTCATGTCTCCTAGGTTAGTCTCAGACTCTGTGAATACACGGAGGACAAAGATGACCTTGAACTTTTAATCATCTAGAGCGTTGGAACGATGGGCAAGCCATACCAGTGTTTGTGGTGCTGAAGAAGGAACTCAAGCAAGGCCTTGTGCGTTGAGCAAGCACACTATAAGGGACATCCCCTGCCCCAGGACTTACTTGGTTTTGAGAACTGATTCACCAGACATGGTTTTCCAGTTTAGATCTCAAGAATATATATGACTAACTCTATTTTCTTTGTCATAATATTCATGTAACATTAGCATTTGCTTCTTGGGTTATTGGGAAGAGTAAATATGGCATACATGTAAAATCTTCAGTATCATATAGGGCACAAAGTAAGTACTCAATAAATATGACTTATTTTAATATATCTTTACATTTACATCCTTCCCCAGCATGTACTCTCTCTCTCTCTCTCTCTCTCTCTCTCTCTCTTCCTTGCCTGCGAAGAGCTGTAATTAACCAAGCAAATGACTTTTTTCCACCATTGCCCACATACGTGAGGTAAAGGGAAATGGAGCTTTAAATAACATATGGCATGGTCTCACTTTTAATTTCACGGCAAAAGAGAGGCAGGCCCGATGAAGGAAAAGTAATAGCCTTTTCCATCCACGCCTTGAAAGCCCCCTGTCGTTATGAAGTCTCGGACAGAGGGTTGGAAGGTGTCTCCAGAGCCATCTTCATATGAGAAGGAGCTTTGTCCCTCGCATTGTGTGGACGGTTCTGTCTCTGGGCATGTCTGCCTAGGCATGGGCTGCCCATCACTGCAGAAGGGGATCCTGTCCTCTGTTGGGCAGACCCAAATCATCACTTGATAGCTCCTCTTCTCTGTTTGGCACCTGTTTCTCCCATTTTCCATCCACTAGGTCTAACTCAGCTATCCTTGACTCCCGAAGTAACCGGGAGACAAAGACAACGCCACTGGCAACCAGTATCGTCCCTAGGACCAGACAGAATGCTCCCCTTTCCAAGACATTTCTCCCAGAAACGCGGAGCACAAAGGAAGGATCCTTCCTTTCATTAGCAAGTTTGACTGGAGACTAGGGTCAGGTTAAGGTTTCCTTTCATAAAGGAAATTATCTCCAAAGAGGGACATTTTGGGGATTAAGTGACTAAAAAGATTTAGTGCTAGGCTTTTTAAGGCCTCGGGAGACTTGCAGATATCTTCTAGAGAAAATGTGTAGAAGGAGCAATGCCGAAAACAGGCTCCTAATGAAAAAAATTAACCCTGTCTTTGCTTGGCTTAATAGGCAGAACCAGGTTAAAGTGAATGCTTACAATGTTGAGGAGGGAGGCCTGGGAGTGGGGTTCAGTTGGCAGAGTGCTTGCCCCCAGATATGAAGTCCTGGGTTTGACTCCAGTCTTTCCATAAACTGGTCATGGAAGTACATACCTGTAATCCCAGGCCTCCGGAGGTGAAGGCAGGGGGATCAGAAGTTCAAGGTCAGCCTCTGTTCCTTAGTGAGTTTAAGGTCAGTTGGGGCTACAAGAGATTTTGTTTTTTTGTTTGTTTGTTTTAAGTAATAAAGGAAAATGCCTGTCAAATGAATTTCTCTCTAGCAGGCACTGATTACTGCTTGGAGAAAATATTACTTTATCATTTAGCCACCAGCTGCCATGCAAATCCTCTAGCCAAAAGCTCGAGGTGGCCTTGGGTTGGGGTTTAGGGGTGGGTACTTGTCTAGCTGGTATGGGGCCTTGAATTTGATCTGCACAGTCCCTTCACTGGGGCAAAATGCACAGGGCTTTTCCTGGGACACTGTAAATCAGCTATGACTCTATGTTGGAACGGTTTCTTTCTAAATGAAGGAACTGACAACGTCTATAGGGCCATTTGAAATTAACAAGGGGAAGTGTTTGGGGTTCTCTCCTTTTGCTTTCCCTAGTCATTTATTCCTGTATTTTGCCTGTGGGAGTGGCACGTGCTTGGAGTTATTTCGAGCCTGCTTTGGCTATGTGTGCTCATTGGCATAGACTGCCTTTGAGAGCAAGGCTGGGGCAGCCCTGAGAGAAGGAGGGCCTTGAGGGTTCTGAGTCTGGCTGCATTCGTTGCCTCTTGATAGTCTGGAAAGCACTGGGATGGTGAGATGGCCGAGTCAGAAAAATGTTTGCTGTACAAACACAAGGATCTGAGTTCAATCCCCAGAAGAGACTTAAAACAAAAACTGGTACACTTGGAATCCCGATGGACAGATATCTGGGCCTTGTCAGACAGCCAAGTCAGCCAGCTCTAGGCCAACAAGAGGCCACTGCCTCAAAAATACAAGGTAGAAGTCATCTGAGGAATGAGACCAGAGTTTGACCTCTGGCATCCAGATACTCAATCATGTGCACATACATGTACACACATGTACACATGCATAAACACAAAAGCAGCTTCCATGTGGATGGCTCCTGACTTGTTTGGAGTCAGAGCAGGCAGAGTGACCTTCATGGAGACCTTTTTTTTTTTTTTTTTTTTTTTTTTTATGCACTGGACACTTGGGATTAACCCTTCCCCCTCAGGTCTCCGCTCACATGCACAGATCCTGATTTTTATCTCTTGTGGTAAATGGGAGGGCACCTCGGCGCGGAGTCAGTCTTCGGTTTTTCTTTGCCAGGTAAACTTTGACTTCAGGGTTAGGCTTCTCACAGCTGCTTGCTTCTAAGTTGTTTTTTTTTCTTTCCCCTGTTGCCTTTCAACCATATAGGGTGTAGGAAAGTTTTTGTCACAGTTTGGCATCTTGCCAAGATGTAAAAGCGACCTCCGCACCCGCACCCTCCTACCAAAGCCCTCTTGTGACTTTCCTCACATGTGTGCACTCATACATGCCCACAGTGTCCCCTCCCAGGGACCAACTGCTTGAGAACCCCAAGTTCTCAAGTGTCTGTGCTTTCCTTTTTAATGATTTCCTCTTTTCCTTCCTCTTTATCTCTTCCTGCCTGCCTGCCTTCACCCTTTCCATCCTTCAGTGTTTTCCCCTCCCTCCCTCCTTCCCTCCCTCTCTCCCTCCCTCTCTCCCTGTCTTGCTCTCTCCCTCTCTTTCTCTCCCTCCCTCTTCCTCTCTTCCCCTCTCTCCCTCCCTCCCTCTCCCTCTCTCTCCCTCCCTCCCTCTCCCTCTTTCTCTCTCCCTCCCTCACTTCCCTTCTTCCTTTTTCCCTTCTTTTTGTCCTTTCTTTTTTTTCTCCCCTCTTTCTTCCTTCCTTCCCTCCCTCCTTCCTTCCTTTTCATAGTATTAGGTATCAAACTCAGGACCTTAGGACTTCATGAATGCTAGCAAGTACTCTGCCACAGAGCTAAACTCCTAGCCTCTGGTTCTGAGTGAGTCCCAGTTGCTCCCCCTCCCCCACTCAGGCCTAGTCACTGTATAGGCTTCTCTCCAGGGTGCTGGGGTTGAGAGTCCTCTGTAGACCGCCCCTGACTGTGACCAGAGCTCCCTGGAGCCTGGTAGTCTAAGACCTTCCCCAGCCTTCTATGTTAAACACAATCATTCCGTTGAACCCTCCTTTCTGACAGGTCCCAGATGGCCTCCGTGTCTTTCTTGAAAGCACAAATCTATAGAAGGTGGGTCTGCCATTTATGTATCCCGCAGCAGTCAAGAGAACTTTGTGAGCATGTGCTAGGGGGACGTTCAGTTGATCAAGTGTTTGTCTAGCTTGCACTAAACTCTGGGTATGAGCCCCAGCAATGTGTCAACTGGGTGTAATGGTAAGCTGAGCACTCAGGAAGTGGACCAAGGAGGATCGGAAGTTCAAGGTCATTCTCTGGTACAGCATTGGTCACCAGACACACTGTCTTTCCCCCCTCCCCCACACACCTTTTTCTTTTTCCAAAAGAGGCCAATGAAGTCTGAGCTCTTCCGCCCCCCAACAACTCTGTTGTCCCACTTTGTTCTAAGCGAGCTGCCTCGCTTCTTCTCCTCAGAGTGAGGGAAGTGGGTTTAACCAGGTCGCCCTCCCTGTTCTCTGTTGTTGGGTGGAGTGTACTGGGGGTACTGTGTGAACATAGCTGTTATTTCTTGACCCACCAGAGGCTATGGGTGGGTCTTCTAATCTCCCCATTCCTGGGTCATCTCCCAGGATTTTCATGGACGTCAATGTGACAGCAAAAAAACAAGCATTTCTGACTGGTGGTGGGCTCCTCTCTCTTTCAAGCAGGTCTGTGTGTGTGTGTGTGTGTGTGTGTGTGTGTGAGATGTGTGTGTTTGATGCCACACACTTGGAGCCAGCTGTTGTAACTAGACTGGCTGGCTGGCCAGCTGGGAACCTGTTTCCTGCCTCTGTGTTTGGGCACAGAGTTACCCATGCATTCTACTGTGTCTGGCTCTTATGTGGGTGCTTGCTGTCGAAAGGCAAGTCTTGAAGGACAGACGGGATGAGAAAGAAATTAGGGAAACAACACCCTTCACAATAGTCACAAATAATATAAAATACCTAGGTGTGACTCTAACTAAGGAAGTGAA
>NC_034594.1:103088774-103089994 GCF_900095145.1 Mus pahari
CCCCCCCCCCACACACACAGGATCTCATAGAACCCAGAGTAGCTACACACTTGCTGTGTTGCAGAGGATGCTCTTGAACTTCTGGACCTCCTCCTGGGATTATGGCATACTACAATGCCCGGTTTATAAAGTGCTGGGAAGGGAATCCAAGGCTTTGTGCCTGATAGATGAGCTATACCCACAGGGCAAGACTAGGTTCTGGACTTGAAGTCGCTGAAGGGTTAAAACAGAACTCTGCCAAGAGAACTTTGTGAATGAAGATGTGGGACTGTGCTCTGAAAAGTGAAGGTAATGGCTTTCCCCAAGTGTGCCAGCCCTAAGGGCGTGGTGGATTGTGGGTGAGTGAGAGACAGGGCAGAGACCGGGAGTTCGCCAGACTCTGACATCACAGATGATTCTCTCTGAATTCTAGTAACCAGGTATCCTGGAAGATTAATATGAGGACCATCCAGGGGAATCCATAGGGTTACACTGTAAACTGGAACGGCATTAATTAAGAGTTCATTATTACAAAGATAAGATATTTTAATTAAATCGAGATTAAGTGAAGGACAAGGTAAGCTTCTTCTCGTTATGACTTTATAAATCACAGGACCAATTTTCAACCTGACCCCAGCCCTTTTGTGAAAGGTTGGGATAATCACAGGATAAGGCTGAGACTGACTGAAACAAGGTTGGTGTTAAGCCCTCTCATGGTGCCAGTTTCCTTGGTCTCCCTTGAGAACCTAATACATGCACGCGCGCAAACACACACATACACACGCACATACCACCTTTCCCCTACACCCTAACACACACACATATACACACCACCTTTCCCCTACACCCTAACACACACACACCACCTTCTCCCCACTCCCCACTCCCCACACCCCACACCCTAACACACACACACACACACCACCTTTCCCCCACTCCTTACACCCCACACTTTAACACACACACACACACCACCTTTCCCCCATCCCCACACCCTAACACACACACACCACCTTCCTTCTCCCACTCCCCACACCTTACTACACACACATACACACACACACACACACACACACACCACCTTTCTCCTACACCCTAACACACACACACACACACACACCACCTACTCCCCACACCCTAACACATATACACACATACACACACACACACACCACCTTTCCCCCACTCCCCACACCCTAACACACACATACCATCTTTCCCCCACTCCCCACACCCCACAC
>NC_034594.1:103096160-103098795 GCF_900095145.1 Mus pahari
TGTGTGTGTGTGTGTTTTATATGTGTATAATGTGTGTATGTAGTATATGTATGCATGTAGTATGTGTGTGTAGTGTGTGTATGTGTGTGTTGTATGTGTCTTCTATGTGTATATGTGTGGTGTGAATTTTATGGATACATGTGTGTGATATATATGTGTATATATAGTGTGTATTTGGGTGGTGAGTATGTGTGTGTGTGGTATGTGTGGTGCGTGTATGGTGAGTGTGTGGTGTGTGTGGTATATGTGTATATAATATGTATATGTATGTGTGTGGTGTATGTGTATAGTATGTGTTGTATTTGTATGTGTGGTGTGTGTATGGTGTGTGTGAGTGGTGTGTGTGGTATGTATGTGTATGGTATGTATGTGTGTGTATGATGTGCATGGTGTGTATGTATGTGTGTGGTGTGTGTGAGGTGTGTATGGTGTATATGTGTGCTGTGTGTGATATATGTGAGTGTGGAGTATGTGTGTTAGTGTGTGTTGTATGTGTCTAGTTTGTGTGTGTGGTATATGTGTGTATAGTGTATGTGGTTATGTGTGTGAGTGAGTGTGTGTGTGTGGTATATGTGTGGTGTATGTGTGAGGTGTGTGTTTTATGGGTGTACGTGTGGTGTGTGTGTGTGTGTGTGTGTGTGTGTGTGTGGTTGGCCAGAGAAGGCTGTCAGGTGCCGTCCTCTATTTCGACCTCCTTACTACTGTGAGGCTAGGCTCTCCTCCGAACCTGGGTCGCCTCTCTGGCTAGGCTGAAGGTCAGTAATCACTCGGATCCACTTGTTAGTGCTCTTCAGCAGTGGAACTGCAGGAACACTTGGCCATGCCTAGCTTTTATGTGGGTCCTTGAGGATTTGAACTCAGGTCCTCTTTGCTTCATAGCAAGTGCTCTTATCCACTGAGCTCTTTCTCTTGCCTTTTATTTGGAGACAAGGTCTCTAAACTGGGAGCTCAGCATTTTGGCTAGGCCGGTTGGTCAGTGAGCCCCAGGAATCCTCCCATCTCTGTGCTAGGATTATAAACGTGTTTTCATATATATATATATATATATANTATATATATATATATATATATATATACATACATATATATGCATATGACTACTTCTATACCTTCAATTTTTTATTTACTTATTTTACTTGTATATGTATATATGAATATTTTCACATGCTTACATTTTTATTTATTTACTTTTTAAAAGATTTAATATGTTTTTTGTGTGTATGTATGCCAGAAAAAGATATTGGGTGGTTTTGAGCCGTAATTGGGTGGTTATGAGCTGTCCAGTGTGAGGCTACAGTCCATCATAGTGGGGAAGGCTTGGTAGCAGGAATGTGAGGCAGCTGCTCACATCCTGTTCACAGTCAGGAAGCCGAGACAGATGGATGCTGGGAAGCAGAGACAGATGGATGCCAGTGGTCTGCTCACTTCTTCATTGTATTCAGGCAAGGACCCCAGTCAGTACTTAGAAAGATCCTACATTTAAGATGGGTCTTCATACCTAGGTTAAACTTTTCTGGAAACATCTTTATAGACACATCCAGAGATGTGTTTCCATGGTGACTCTAAATCCACCCCCACCCCCAGGTTCACAATCAAGATTAATCATCAGACTCCCAGATCCCTTTGCTCCTGCCTCATACCCCTTCCTCAGAGACAGTATTGGCTCCTCCTCATGGTCACCAGTGTCATCTGTTTACTTATTTCACACACACACACACACACACACACACACACACACACACACACACTCACACATTCACACAAACACACACACACACACACACACACACACACACATGAATATTTTTATATGCTTATATTTTTAATTTATTTACTGGCTGGCAGAAGCAGCCAGCCCATTTGGCTATTGACAATTAACAATTATAGTTCTTCTTGGAAGTCTTTTCTTCTTCTTCTTCTTCTTCTTCTTCTTCTTCTTCTTCTTCTTCTTCTTCTTCTTCTTCTTCTTCTTCTTCTTCTTCTTCTTCTTCTCCTCCTCCTCCTCCTCCTCCTTCTTCTTCTTCTCCTTTGTCTCCTCCTTTTCCTCCTCTATCTTCTTCCCCTTCCTCCCCTCTTCTTCTTCTCCTTCTTCCCCACCTCTCTGTTTTGGTAAATGCCTACCAGGTGACGTGAAGCGAAAGATGATACTCATTTGTTTGTAAAGGCAACACACACGCAGGAGTCATAGCGAACATCCTCTCCATAGAAAAGGGTTTCCGGAGTCACAGATTCACCACATTAAATGCTGTCCCTGCTCCGTGGTTGGTATGTGTCAGTGGTCCTCTCAGAACCCCTTCCTGGGCTGGTTCAGAGAAATCTCTGATGGATATGACTTTTTACTTCACTGCAGCTGACAGCTTTGCATTTTCCTAAGGTGAAACTCAACCTGGGCTTTCAGGTCTGAAAGAGTCAAGAGTCTGAAGCTGGGGGCGGGGACTTGGCTACTGCAGGCAAGCCTGCAAAATAGAAAAAGGCTTCTCAGAATCTGATTCCAAAACCTAGTGGCTTCTCAGACTTGGATTTTCTCTCTTAATTCCCATTCCCATCTCTGCCTGCCTGCCTTCTTTCCTTCCTTCCTTCATCCCTTCCCTTCCCTTCCCTTCCCTTCCCTTCCCTTCCCTTCCCTTCCCTTCCC
>NC_034594.1:103098950-103100102 GCF_900095145.1 Mus pahari
TCTCTCTCTCTCTCTCTCTCTCTCTCTCTCTCTCTCTCTCTCTCTCTCTCTCTCTCTTTGTGTGTGTGTGCCTATCTGTCTGTCTGTCTGTGGGCACACATGTGTGTAGATACCAGGTATCAAATTTGGGTGCCTTAGGAGCCACCCACCTCGTTTTCTGTGACTGGCTTTCACTGGGATCTGGAGTCACTGCCTGGGGCCAGGCTGTCTGCTCAGTGAGCCCCAGATGCCTGCCTGCCTCCACCTCCTCAGCATATAGATTAGAAGCATACATTGCCATTTTTATGTGGGTTTTGGGGTATCACTTTGCTGACTGACCACCCCAGCTCCACTTCTTTTTGAGCACCTCCCTTCTAGAGCTGTGTGTGGTGGCACACACTCAGAACCCATCTTTATTTTGATGCTATTGTCTTCTGAGTCTACTCAGTGGCACAAAGCCTCCCCCACCTGAAGTACTGGATAGAAACTCCGTGCTTCTTTTCCTTTCAGGTAGATATCTACAACAATGGTTCCTTCACTGCTCGTTCACTAGCACATAGTGTGGTACTTTTCTGTGGTGTGTGTAGACATTAACCACCCATTTCTGGATGACTTTCGGTATTGATGGAACTTGTTCCTGTCTAGACTACATCTCTCGGACAGGTCCTGGATAAAGCTTCCTGGCAGACATTCACAATTTCCTTCTGCAAACATTCACTGCACACCAACTGAGTTCCAGGCTCCAGGCAGGGGGATACCACAATAGACAAGGCAGACTAGGGCCTGTCTCCATGGAGCTGGTGGGCATCCAGTCAAGTTTACAGGCACGCCGCCGAGTAATTCGAGCTAATCTGGGCCAAACCGAGAAGGCTGCCTGAAAGAGGCAAACTCAAAACCAAGAGCAGATGAGAAAAGGACTAACCAGTTGATAGAAGTAAAAGCAGAGAGGATTTACATTTTTGTACTTATGTGTGAGATGATGGTATGTGTATTCTTACAGACATGTTCTTGCATGTGTGGATAAGTACATGTGTACAGGCATAAGGGCATGGAGGCCAGAAGTAGGTTACATAGGACATTTCCTCAATAGCTTTCAACCTTCTCCCATTCCTCCTTCTCCCTCTCCCCCTCCTCCTCCCCCTCCTCCTCCTCCTCCTCCTTCTTCTTCTTCTC
>NC_034594.1:103100286-103128984 GCF_900095145.1 Mus pahari
CCTCCTCCTCCTCCTCCTTCTTCTTCAAGGTCTTTCACTGATATTATTGTAATGGGTAAGACTGGCTGGACAATGAGTTCCAGCAATCACAGCAGACCAGTCCTGGCTTTTCCATGGGTGCCGAGAGTCTCGATCAGGTCCATCTGTTGTGTAGCAGGCCATGGATCTCCAGTGAACCAACTCCATGGCCCAAGAGCTTACTCTTCTTTTTTTTGGGGGGGGGGGTGTTTCGAGACAGGGTTTCTCTGTGTAGCCCTGGCTGTCCTGGAACTCACTTTGTAGATCAGGCTGTCCTTGAACTCAGAAATCCACCTGCCTCTGCCTCCTGAGTGCTGGGATTAAAGGCGTGCGCCACCACGCCCGGCGACCTTACTCTTCATTGCATCATGCTAGTAAGCACTTTTCTTGGATTCTGCTTTGCATGAGCTTGTCCCGTTTCTATTCTGAAAGCATTCATGGCTCTGTGACCTTTAATAGTGCAACTCCTTGTGAGCGGAGACATAGTTCAGCTGTTAGAGAGCTTGTCTAGCACACATGAAGCCCTGGCTTAGATCCCCAGCACTGCATAGAGTATGGTGTGGTGGTGCATGCCTGTGATCCCAGAATTCTGGAGGTTGAAGCAGTAGGTTCAGGAACTCAAGGCTTGTCCTTGGCTATGTAGTGAGTTCGAGGCCAGCCTGGTTCCATGAAACATTGATATAGATTCTGCCTCAAAACAATGATGATGAGTGTAACTCCTTGGCAGCAGAGTCTAGCATACTTCTCTATGAGCCTTGCTCATATGGTTCAGCAAAGAAAACTTGGCCAGGAAGGGAAGCAGTAAAGAAGAGTCCGTTCTTCCCTGATCACTCTGTGGGTATGCAAAAGTCATTTAAGTGAGTGTGGTACTGAGGGGAACATTGGTATGGCATATCTGGGTTTCTGTCTCTGCTACCTGGTTGATGTGTAGTTTTGAGTGAACCTCGAACCTGCTGACCTTGACTTGCACATGTGTGGGATGGAGGTGATTGCACTGCAGTATCTACCAGTCTGTCAATCCCACCCCACCCACCCCTTTCCCCTGCTGCCTCTGAGGGCCATCTGGTTGCCACTGAATGTGTGGGAAGATGTTAGCAGAGGGTGGTTCAGGGGTTAAGTCAGGAAACCCGATGTGGAAATGAAACCACAGCCCTCAAGGCGTAATTGCTGGACTAGCTGGAGGCCAAGGCAAGATGGTCTCTAAGAAATGACCCTCTGTGGGAAGCCCCAGCCCCTCAGTTCTCTTCACAGTGCTCAGAACTGAACTGGCATTCAGTTGCTGGCTGAAGAGGACCAGTGCCTGCTTTAGCTTCGTTCTGTTGGAGTTTTCACCTTGCACACAGGCACTTGTGGTCTTGTAGCCTAGGTTACAGAAATAGCAATTGGGTATGCAGAGGGCAAGTGATGAGGCAGATAGACAGTGCTGGGTACAGCCACTTCAGAGTTGAAAACATTGCGTTTGAGGACATCATGTACTAATTCAAGGGTGCCCCCCCTTTCTTTCTCTTTCAAACTTCAAAACAGGAAGAAAGTTGTCTTCAACTAGAGGCACCAATAATAACCTCTAACCTTCTAGAAAGATCTATCTGGAAGCCGTCCAAGAAAGCTACCTTCGCTAAGGGGATATAACTTCTCATATTCTCTCCCCGCCCCTCTTGCTCCCTCTTCCTCTCCCTCCCTCTCAACTCTGGACTTTTGGTTTCTTACAGCAGCTTGGAAGGTTGGCATGAGGCCACCTAAAACCATAGTGGGGTGTTAGGTAATAATGTTCTCATTAAAATGCTGTTTTGTGGTTTAATTTTCAACGGTTTCTTTGCAGCTTGAAAATATGAGTGTTATATCTTTGGAGGCAAAAAAGCGAGATGACTTTGCTAAACAGGCAAAAGGGCGGGAAAATGGAGTGCCCAGAAGATGCCTTAGAGAGTTCCAGAAAAGAAGCATTTCCTTGCATTCTAGGGATGGAAGGCACACTGATCACTAGAGTGACACCCCGAGGGCTTCCTGAAGACTGAAGAGATGTAGTCACTCTGGGGACAAATGCATCTAATGTTTCTGAAACTATTCAGATTGAAAGTGTCACATGGGGATCCGGGGCGTGGCTGACTCACAGAGCAAAGTGCTTGCCCTGCAAACATTAGGGCCTGAGTTTGAGCCCCCGAGAACTAACCTAAAAAGCTATGTGTGTTGGCATATGCTTCTATGTTTGTAATCCCAGTGCTAGGGAGCTGGGTCCCTGGGACTTGCTGGCCATCCAGGCTCTTTAACTAGCAAACTCCAGATCCCTGTGATGAGAGATCCTATCTCTGAAGACAAGGTGGATGGCTGCAGAGAAATGGCATCTGAGGTTGACTTTTGACCAGCCCAAGCGTGCAAGCACAGGTACACACATGGGCATCTGTACACACATGCATACACACACACACACACACACACACACACACACACACACACACGTATCACATGAGCACCGCAATGTAGCTCAGTGGTTGTGCATATCTACCGTTCCTGATAAGACCCTGGGTTTGATACCAAGGAACAGAAATTAACATTTTAAGTAGTAGGAATATTTTTCCATGTAAACATCCAACTAAATATTCTTCTGAACTGTTAGGGTCCAGGAGCAGGGAGAGACCCCAAGCAATTGCTACCAGTTGAGGCCAATAGCAGGTAATGGCACAATAGAATAAGGAGGTGCTTGTCTTTACCTTCATCCTTATGGAATTCTTTCTTGAGGCAGCGTCTTAGTCAGGGTTTCTATTCCTGTACAAACATCATGACCAAGAAGCAGTTTGGGGAGGAAAGGGTTTATTCGGCTTACATTTCCATACTGCTGTTGATCACCAAAGGATGCAGGACTGGAACTCAAGCAGATCAGGGAGCAGGAGCTGATGCAGAAGCCATGGAGGGATGTTCTTTACTGGCTTGCTTCCCTTGGCTTGCTCAGCCTGTTTTCTTACAGAATTCAAGACTACCAGCCCAGAGATGGTCCCACCCACAAGGGGCCTCTCCCTCTTGATCACTAATTGAGAAAATGCCCCACAGCTGAATCTCATGGAGGCATTGTCCCAACTAAAGCTCCTTTCTCTGTGATAACTCCAGCTGTGTCAAGTTGACACAAAACTAGCCAGTACAGGCAGTCTTTTTTTTTTTTTTTTTGTGTGTGTGTATGTGTGTGATGGGTCCCAGGCTGGACTTGAACCCCTGAATGCTTGGATTGTAGACATGTACCACCACACCCTGCTGGAGCTTTCTGATTTAATCAGTGAAGTCCAGGAAACTAAAATCTGGGTTTTTAATTTTCCTTTAAAAGGAGGATGGTGAAGCATCATTTGCCCCTGCTGCACCAGAGGGCCCTTTCAGCATCCCGGGTTTTGATTTTGAGGCTTATCTTGATTACATTCTGCAATGGCAGTGTAAAATTCACCTGCATAACTGGGGTGCCAAGAAGAGGGTAGGGAGAGCAGATCACTGGGGAACACCCTATTCCCTGGCAACTCCCGTCTTCATCCCCAACCTTCCTGCCTGACCAGTTCCCTCCTGATCTTGCTCTAACTGGGCCACCCTGACCTTGATGCTTGATGCTGCCAGCCCTTCTGAGCTATTTGTACATTTCCAGCATCTTGGCTCTTTTCTTCCTAGAACCTGGGCTGGGACTGGCTCAGGTCCTACTCCTTCAGGGTAAACAACTGAAAGACCCAGAAAGCATGCAGTCCTGGTGTGATGACGTTGGCTTTTGATGAAGGGAACTGAGGAATTTCAGGCTAAGGGTAGACCAGTGTGGCCCCGAGACTGATGTAAACATTTCAAGCCAGCATTTCAAATCAGACTTGTAATTGTTAACAGTTGAATATTTGATCATTTCCAGTAACAAGTGAGAAAGAACTCTATTTTTTTTTTGATCCCTGCCTCCTCCAAATTCTTTGTTTATTCTGATTCTTTAAACTGTTTCTCTTTCTTTTTTTTTCTCTTTTATTGGCAGTGTTACTGTACTGGTATTCTCTACTACTTTGTAAATAATAGAGAAATCTGCATATTTACTTTTGACTTTTTTTTTTTTTGAGGGACCCAGCTATTCAGGCTTTTACTAAGCACCTACAACAACAGACTAGGGGGTCATGACCCCTTCAGGAGTTGCATACCAGATACTAGATATCCTGCATATCAAATATTTACACTATAATTCATAACAGTAGCAAAATTACAGTTATGAAGTGGCAGTGAAATAATTTTATGATTGGGATGAGCACCACACGAGGAAGGGTGGAAGCATTAGAAAGATTGGGAACTATTGACCTACAAGATCTCATGGATCACAGGCCGGACTAGAACTTGCTATGTATCTAAACCCCCTGCTTCTACCTCCTAAAGTGCTCAGACTGTAGGTGTGTGCCAGCACGCTGGTTCATGGGGATGGAACCCAAGCACCTAGCAACAGAACTTCATCCCTAGATTTTCAGCAAGGATCCTTTCAAAACATTTTTAGCTAGGTAAAGATTTTTTTGACCTTATGTAAAGTCCTTCCATCGGTGAACATTTCTGAGGCAAGTCACAGTTGCTGAGATTTTACTGGAGGTATTTTATACACCCCAAAGGTGAGTGTGGAGTAGCCTGACTTAATGCTCAGAGCCACGAAGTAGTCACCTCAGAGCAGGTAAAATCAGTGTGGTTTCCTTCACAGGAGGTTTCACTTTGACTTTCAACACTGGATCTGAGGGTTTGATGAACCCAGAAATGCAAAGTGAAACTTGGGAGTGTGTATATGTACCAAGCCAAGCAGACCTCAAGGGATGGAAACTGAGTTCATTTCTTATCAGGGTACACATGTGTTAGATGTAGTTCTCCATGCTTCATAAAAAAATATGGGCCTTTGTCTTTGGGAATATATATTTAAAATAAGATATATTATTCAACCTGCCAAGTGATGTGGCAGAGGCTGTTCCTCTTCCTCGTCCCCCACCCCCACACTTCTCTTTCTTTTTGAGATCCAGTGTCATATAGCTCAGACTGTCTTCAAACCTACTAGGGAGCCAAACATGACCTTGAACTTCTGATCCTCCCGTCTCCAACCCATGAATGTTATGATTAAAGGCATGTGCCACTGTGCCCAGTTTATTTAGTTCTTGGAGTGGAACCCAGGACATTGTGAATGCTAAACAAATCCTCTATTCAGTGAGGCACAGGCACACCCTGGCATTTTCTAACTTTTCTCAAAGGTCCATGTTTATGTGAACTAGGGGAGCCATGATTCTGCATGTGAGGAAGACGATAGCTTTTGAGAATGGGTTACAAGACCTTTAACCTCTGTTTTCTACAAGGTTGGAACGAGTCAAGTGATGCAAGCAAGGTTCTTTGGGCATTACCTCTCGTATACTCTCCCGGGGAGGACATAGTCCTGTTAAGGGGATAAACAGCCGTGGAGGCCGCTGAGGACAACCCTCCCTCATTATTGTCTTTGGATGCTATTTCCTGTTTCCCTGGAAACACTAGAAAGGTGAACACCAGCTTTGCTACATTTTAGTATTTCAGCCCCACTCTTCCTGCCTCTATTTCCCCAGTGTTGGGATAATAGGCATGTACCACCACACCTGTTTCATGACGTGCTGGGGATGGAACCCAGTGCTTTTCATGTGGTAGCCAATCACTCTACCAATGGAGCTGCATCTCCAGCCCAAACTTAGAGAACACCATGAGACAAAGGAGATTTGGCAGGGGTGAGGTGTGTGTGTGGGGTGGTGGTGGAGGGAGACGGATTACCTGGTCTCAGGGGTGAGGTGTGTGTGGAGGAGGAGAAGGATTACCTGGTCTCATCTGTCAAGAAGGCCACTGGACCTCAGCATTAGGGGCACAAGTGTCTCTCTTTAGAAATTAGAATATCTCTTCCATCCCTTCAAGTCTTCAGTCCATTCTCTCTCAGAATAGGATTGTGACCACAATGATATGAGATTTTTTGCCACACTGCTTCAGAACAAAAACCAAATTAATTGTTTATTTCTGGAATTTTCCCTTGTTGGAAGAGGTGTGTCACTGCAGAGGGGCTTTGGGGTTACAAAAGCCCACAGAGTTCCCAGTTAGCTCTCATTTTATCTGCCTCATGGTTGTCACAAGATGTAAAGCTTTCAGCTACTGCTCCAGTGCCATGCTTGCTGGTCTGCTGCCATGATGATCATAGACTCTAACCTTCTGGAACCGTGAGTGTACAGATGAAGAGCTTTCCTTTGTAAGTTGCCATGGTCATAGTATCTCTTCACAGCAATGGGACAGTAAGTAAGACTTGCTCTGCTCACTCAGGCACTGTGAGGGTGAAAGTTTATGGCCAAGCTGACAAAAATCTATAGTCACCTGAGAGACTGGTCTTTGGACAGGCGTATAATGCATTATATTAATTATCTTAACTGAAAAGGGAAAACTTACCTTAATTATGGGCCAAATCACATTCTGAGCATGAGATCCTGGTCTGTGCAGGTGAAGCCAGAGGCCTGACCAGCAGCAGGCAAGCGTTCTTTGCTTGCTTCTGACTATGGATGTGATGTGAGCAGATGCTTCAAGTGCTTGATCCTTGGCACCCTGGCATGATGCTTGGTAACTGAGAATTGTAAGCCCAAATACCCGCTTTGCTTCTGGAAGTTGCTTTTGTTAGAGCATGTTGCCACAGAAATCACAAGAAAAACAAAGACAGGGCCGTTTTGGTGTACTGTCATGAGGCCGTGACAGGTGTACTGTCACAGTCTCACAGCGCTTCAGTGACCCTGATGTCATCAACAGAGACCCCCAAAGGAAAGATAGCATTCCTAGCAACGGAATAGAACAGAGAGAGAAGCCGTAAAGCGCTTCCTTCAAGATCCTGGCTTCATAAGTGAAGAAAAAGATCAATGCTGAGCTGGCTAGATCCTACAGCAAGGACAGATTCCCTTTCTACCTGTGAAACGGCAGAGGAGAAGGAAATCTGCTACTTTGGCTGTCATACTTCAAGCTGCAGAAATTACATCTGCAAGTGCTTAATGAGCGCTTCAGAGGGACATTAACTTGCTAGAGGAAGGCATGAATAGAAAATGCCTTCTGATTGACAGCCATGTGTCGTTCCAGAAAGTATTAAGTGTAGATGAAGACTTGAGGAAGGGGGCCCTTGCAATGAGTGGCATCATGGGGGGGGGTGATTACACAGATTCAGGAGTAAGTTTGGACCAAAAAAAAAATATAAAACTTACTAGAGAGGGCTGCAGGTGTAGCTACAGGACTTACCTGGCCCCAGGTCCCATCCTCAGCACCAGATGAACAGGGCATGGTGGTACATACATGCCCGTCATTCCAGCACCCTGGAGGTGGAGGCAGAAGGATCGGGGCTTCAAGATCATCCCAGGTATATAGCAAGTTCAAAGCCAATATCACTGGGTAGAAGTATCTGCTCATGAAGATGCTGCTGTCATAGTGCCAGGCAGGCTGAAGAAGCTGACGAAGATACGGGAGACCATCTCAAGCAAGTCTTTAACTGCAGTTAAACTCTACTCCCCTGGAAAGTATCCAGCGGGATCTGCCCCACCGAAGGGCACAGGGGGAGCTGAGGCTAAAACAAGGGAAGGACAGGCCAACTTGAGCTCCCCGTGGTAGAACCGAAGTAACAGCGCACATCGCAAAGAACCCCTGAGGTCTCAGAAACAAAACCAAAAATTAAGATCGGGCCTTGTGGCATATGTCTGTCATCCCGGCACTTGGACGGGTAGAAGCAGCTGGCTCAGGGGCCTCAAGGTCATCTTTGAATACACAGGGAATTCAAGACCAGCCCAGACGATATGGCCTTAGACGCCTAATAATAACAACAAAAGGGTAGGCACGGAAGGATGTTGACAGGAGAGCTGAGGGAGATGAGAGATGGGTGAGAGGACCCAGAATGCATTCTATGCAGTGCACCACCATGCTTACCTAACCTACAAACTTTCTTGTTTATTCGTACCACGCCCCATTTCAGGCATCCACTGAGCATCTTGGGAATACCTCCCATGGATAAAGAAGAACATCACAGGAACTCACTCAGGACTTTGCTCCTAAGCACACACACTCTTCTCAAATGCTTTATTCATCCCAACTCCTGTGCAGTTTGTACAAAAGTGGAAAAGGTACATTGGAATCTCTTATTTTCATAATAATTTAAACAGATTAATGTTCAAGATGAATTCTGGGTAGTTGTCCAGGCCATCGATGTGAGCTTTTGGTCCTTAAGTCCCTTGGGTCTGTCTGACCTGTGAAGGACTATTTGAACAATCCAGCTTCCTTGACTGACTGCTTACCCTTGTTAAAATCAAGCTGAGAAAGGATTAAAATTGGAGACGAAGTGGCAAGGTACTACTGTCCCGGCCCTAAGAGGGAGCTTACACACACTCTGAACATTAGACATGACTGACAGGGGTGTGTGTGTGTGTGTGTGTGTGTGTGTGTGTGTGTGTGTGTGTGTAGCTCAAATGCCTTGTTCTGTTTCCCAGTCACAAAGAGCCCTTTGAAATCCAAGAAGGGATTGAGAAAAGAATCAGGCAGTAAATGGCCGTGAGCATTTTTTAATGGGTTAAAGCTATAATTGATGTGGAGTACAGGAGGGGTTTAAGGTATTCCAAGTAAGCTTTTCAACTGCCCTTCCAACTTCAGCTGCCTGAGGAGTGACATTAATCTTTGTAGGTATTCTGTTTCCCCTTAACCCTCTGATTTGACTTTGGCTATTAGTTAAACATTTTTAAAAACATTTATTTTATATAATACATATATACATATTTTGTAAAATATATATATTTATATTACTGGATGATATTAAAGGAACTTGACTATAATAAGGGACCTCCTATTTTCTCTCATTTTTTTCTACACTTTAATTTAGTCTCTCTCTCTCTCTCTCTCTCTCTCTCTCTCTCTCTCTCTGTGTGTGTGTGTGTGTGTGTGTGTGTGTGTGTGTGTACAGGTAAGCCACAGAGCACCATGCTGAAGTTAGAGGACAATTTACATGTATTGGTTCTCTCTTTCTACCATGTGGTTCTGGGAATTAAACTCAGGTCTTCAAACTTGGCAGCAAGCCCCCTAACAGGCTGAGCCATCTTATTGGCCCTCTGGATCTCCTTTCCTTACACACGAACTTTGAATAGAATCTTGTGGGTGTTGGCTATTCTACGAAGCAAAAAATATTGTATGCAGCTTGAAGAGATGGTTGTGCAAACATTCAGAACCTCGAGCCTGTGGGATGGGGTGGGGTGGGGTGGGGGGCTTGGGGAAGGGAGGCTCTGACAGGGAAGGACCAGGTGGGCCTAAGCAGGGATGAGTGCTTTCTTGGCAGGGAGCCCATTCTTACAAAGAAAGCCAGGGAAACTTGCTTGTGGATAGTAATCCAAAGACACCAAAGGATTATGTAGGCACACATCCAGCAAACTGTGAACGATGGTTCTGAGCGGTACATAAAGTGACCATAATTAAAATTAGAGGAGAAAACTTGGGGTGGGGGTGGGGGTGTGAGGAAGGAAGCACCGGGTGTTTCAAAATGATATTTTGCGCATAGGAACCGAGTCTGCCAGCTGTCAGTAACTCTGGGCAGTGTTAGCAGAAGACAACTAATACTACTCTAAAAACAAGCAGCGGCCTCTTCACCTTGAACCTGTGAGGACTCTAACAACATTATATATTCCTCGCTTCTACTGAGGCAGTCATTTAATTTCTCTCTGATTAGTTAGCTATTACTGACACTAATTAAAACCTGCCTTGCCCTTAGATGTATGAAGCCATTTATAAAGTGCTAAGAAGGCAAATTCTTCCAAGAACTATTAATTGTGATAAGGGCTGTGTCAGCTCCAGCTATAGGCTCATAAATGCAAACCCGACCTGGTCAATGGTCCCTCGGGATGGTAACAATGGAACAGCTAGCTTTTAAGAAATGTGTGTGGAAGAGCATGAAGAGATGGTTGGAAATGTCTGGGTAAGAGCAGATAGTAAGTGGAGCTGTGAAGCACAGGGGTGGGGAAGGAGGGAGGGAGGGATGGGGAGAGCAGAACAAAGGGGTTCTTAATGAGCATCAGGCACGTACATGGCACAAAGCACTGATTCAGGCTGTGCTAGTGTGGTATTTGGAAGGAGGTTTTTTAAAATATGAAGGGCATATAAAGCACCATAGGATTGATCAGACAAGTTCCCAGCCATGCCTGCTCTGAGACTGCTTTCCTGTGTCCCTGGGGAAATGAAAGACAGGTGGCTCTTGCAGCTATCACTTTGTTGGGTTCTGGGCTGTCTTTTCCTCTGTCACGTATCTGCAGGCACAGGTGTATGACACGCACACGCGCATGCCACGGGCTTGCCAGCGGTCAGCCTCAGACATTTCTCAGGACTGCCTGCCTGGCCTTTTGAGACAGGGGCTCTCACTGGCACCTCTCACAAAGTCAACTAGGCTGTCTGGCCAGCAAGCTCTAAGCATCCTTCCATCTGTCTTCCCAGTGCTGTGTTTAAAAGCTTCAGACACTTTACAATAAGTGTTGGGGATCTGACCTCACTCCTTATGCTTATATAGCAAGCATGTTTCTCATGTAACCAGTGCTGGAGTTCTAGACTTATACCCTAAGATTCCTCCAGAATATGACTTTACACATTATATGTTGTATATGCAGACTCTATTCAACCTGCCAAACAGATTAAAGAAGCAAACTCACTAGTATGCCTGGCTTTTCATGTGATACATGTGGTTTCATGAGTAAGTACAGACCCAGTGCGTCTCTTATTTGAATACGTGTGTGTTCAGGTGTGTTGATATCACATGTCTTCCTAAATTGCTTTTCTACACTGAGATTCTGAGACATGGGTTCTAACTGAAACCAGAGCTCATCAATTCAATTAGACCGGCTGCCCAACAAGCAGAAGTGTGTACCATGGAAGCAACATGGAGTTACAGAGGCAATTAAATGAGGCAAGCAGATAGGAATGGACAGAGTAATAGAATAACTTTATAGCCCAGTGCTAAAACACAGTCAGTGTAGTGCTGTGGTCTTAAAACTTGATTTCAACAATGGGATCTATATTTTAAAGTTGAAAACACATCTCCTTTGTACAGCTTCAATATATGAAGGAACTAAAAACATATCTGTGGAGGAGTGTGTGTGTGTGTGTGTGTGTGTGTGTGTGTGTGTGTGTATGTATGATGGTAGAACCTCCACCAACAATTTAGGTTAGTAATAACAAATTGATTATAAAATTGTATCCCTTATACTATATAAAGTACCCAGATAAGAATAAAAATAAACTTTTAAAAGGGAAATAAAATATAATAATAAAACATTAAGTTACTGGGGTTCGGCAGGGTGGCTCATTGGTTAATGGGCACTTGGTACCAAGCCTGACCACCTGAGATTGATTCCACAGCTCCATATGGTGAAAGAAGAGAACTGCCTCCTTGGAATTGTCTTCTGACTTCCAAGCACATGCCATGGAGTGTGTGTGTGTGTGTGTGTGTGTGTGTGTGTGTGTGTGTGTGTGTGTATACATGTGTATGCATACACACAAGTCCTCGTGCCTGCGCACACACACACACACACACACACACACAAGATAATTTAAAACTTCAAAGTGACAATTGTCTCATTGCTCCCAGGACTTGCAGCCTGGCTCCTGTGATCTCTTCCAATCTCCTCCTTGAGTCACATATCTGCATCATCAATTTCTCTCTCTGTTTCATTCCCTCTTTTGGGTATGTTTTCTTTTCCTATTATTTCATTAGAAAGTCACACCTCACAGTTATGAAGGAGCAGGGACAGGCAGCTGTATTTGGTTCTGGTAAAGCCTGATCACATACAGACCCAGAATCTGGAGGTGGATCTTGGATGGGCCTTCATACTGCAATAAGGGGCAGCTGGATGGTGCATGGATAACGAGTAAGCCTCCAGTCTGTCCCTGGGCTCCAGCTGTCTCTGAAACACACTTTGGTGTGTGTCTAGATGTGCAAAATAGTGCAGTAGCCTTGTTTCTAACAAGTGAGGAAAACTACTAAATTTTAGTAATGAATCAAAATGTTGTTCAGAATTAAAACAAATTAAAGATGTATTGGTTTTCACTGTACATATATGAGTATTTTACCTGAATAGTATATATGTGTATCATGTGCATGCCTGGCACCCAAAGAAGTCAGGAGAGGTCTCAGATCCCCCAGAACTGGAATTACAGACGATTGTAAGTAGCCCCATGGGTGCTGGGAAGTGAACCCCGGGCTTCTGAGTCATCTCTTTTGCTCCATTTTCAGTATTTTTTAGCAGTTTACATGTGGGTCTCTCTCTCTCTCTCTCTCTCTCTCTCTCTCTCTCTCTCTCTCTCTCTCTCCCCCTTTCCTTCCCTCTCCCTACCCCTCCCTTTCTATCCCTCTCTTTCTCTCTTCCTCTCTCTTTCTGTGTGTGTGTGTGTGTGTGTGTGTGTGTGTGTGCCTGTGTGCCTGTGTGTGTGTTTAGTGTAGGTTTGCATACATGTTCATGTGTATGTGTGGGGGGCATGTTTGGAGGCCAGAGGTTGACACTGGGTATCTTTGTCAGTATTTGTCAACATTGTTTTGCAGTCAGGATCACTTACTAAACCTGGAGCTCATTGATTTGAGGAGACTCTGAGTTCCAGAGATCTGCCTGTCTGATTCCACCCCTCAGACTCAGGGCGCCATGCTCACAGTTTGTGTACAGGTGCCAAGGATCTGCCTCGACAGCAAGCCCTTTCCCAAGGGGACCATCTCCCTAGTCACAGCTCGTGACTAAAGGCAATCTCTTTATCTTTTCCTTAGTTGACCACTCAGGTACAGGCTGTGCAAACTGCTATCTGCAGGAGATACGGTCATGCAGCAGCCTTTTGAAACTACACACACGGTCATGAAGAAATTACTTTTTATCTCATGTCTTATTTCAAAACCTCCTTCCTTGTGAAAAACCTGAAAGCCTACCATTTGTTCCTGGTTTCACCACTTCCTGTGTGGTGGTGGGTGCTGTACCCATCATGGCCTGATACTCTTCTGGGAGTGGGAAATGAATCCCACTTCTCTTATAACTTTTCACATGTGTTCCTAGAAGACTTCTGTCCTTGCTTCATTTCTGTTTCTGTGACAAAATGCTGGGACCAAAGGTAACCTGGGATAGGAAAGGGTTTATCTCAGCTCACAGATGATAAGTTATTATCCAGGGAAGTCAGGGCAGGAATTCAAGCAGAAATCGTGAAGAAACACTGTTGTCCCACAGGGTGGCTTAAATTCAGCTAGCTTTCTTGTACAGCTGAGGACCACCTGCTAAGGGAATGGTGCCGCTCACAGTGGGCTGGGCCCTCCTACATCAGTGAATGATCAAGACGGCCCTCATAGACATTCTCACAATGCAATCTGATCTGAGCAATTCCTCGACTGTTACTGCCTTCTAGACACTAGACAATGTCAAGTTGACAGTGAAAAATTACTAGGACAATGTCATAGGCAGCCTTTGAATATGCTTTGGCTGGGGGTGACAATTCTCCTTCCCTGGGATAAGCCCTTTCAGTGGATCTCAAGACAAAATTATAGGATCATCCCAACTTCCGAATGTTTCCAAAGAGCTAGGACCTCAGTTCAAATTTTCTCCCCTCCTATCCTTGCTTTCTCTCTGTTCCAAAGGGACAAGCCTGGGGCTAGAGGGATGGCTCAGTAAAATGGTAAGAACGTGAGAACCTGAGAGGAATCTTAGCACTCCTATAAGAAACCAAGCATAGTAACAAGTGCTTGCAGCAACTGGGGAGCAGGAGGCAGACTGGCCAGCCAGCTTAGCCCACTTGTTAAGTTCAAGGTCAGTGAAAGACACTGTCTCGACAAACTAGTTAGATAGATGGCACCTAAAGAATACCATCTGGCTTCTACCCACCCACCCACACACACACACACACACACACACACACACACACAGACCTAAAAAGCATTTTATATATTCTCTTAGCATATCTATTGTGATAAAACACCATAACCAAGAGCAGCTTGGGGGAAGAAAGGGTCTCTTGCGATTTATAGCTTGTAATTTGTCATCCAGGGAAGTCAGGACAGGAACCTAGAGAGAGAAATTGATGCAGAGACTATAGAGAGGTGCAGTTACTGGCTTGCTTCTCATGGCTTGCTTAGCCTGCTTTCTTATACCATCAAGGACTACCTGCCCAGTGGTAGCACAACTTACAATGGGCTGGGCCCTCCCTCATCAATCATTAATCAAGAAAATGTACCACAGGCTCACCCATGGGCCTATCTAGTAGAGGTATTTTCTCAGGATGACATGTTAATGTTAATATTACAATATAAAATATTACAATATAAAATATACAACTTCAAAAATCCCAGTCTTTAAAAACTCAAATGCTTTAAAAACTTAGTCACTTTAAAATATTCCAAGTCTTTTTCAAAGTTCAAAATTAATCTAAAATATTCAAACTCTCTCTACACTGTCTAAACTTCCTCTAAAATATTCCAAGTCTCTTTAAAATTTCTGAGTCTCTATAAAATTCCTGTGTCTTTTCTGTGGTCTCCTGTAAAATAAAAATTAAGTTATATACATTCTTACTCCATGAGGAAACATCCAGGACACAGCTATAATCAAATCAAATAAAACAACAACAACCCGAAGTCCAAGCATGTAAAGCTCAGATCTTCATGTCTGCGACCCGCTTACAATCCTCCGGGCTCCAGAGGGCCTTACATGACATTTCTCTGGCTGTGCCATCCACAGCTCACGAGGTTTATCTCGTAGGCTCAGGCAAGCTCCACTCCACAGCTGCTGCTGGCCTTGGCAGTCATTCTGCAACACTGGTATCTCCCAAATGCTCCCGTCTCCACTGCAACTGGGGTGCACATTCACTGGGAGCCTCTTCTGGGCTCTCTTCAGGGACTCTGACCCTGCCATATGGAGCCAAGCTTCAGCCCCTCTCCACGAGCCTTTCAGTCCTGAGCCTTGCATGCCAACTGAGGCTGCACATTCACCAGTGGCCTCTCCCGACCTCCCTTGGTGCCAAGGCCCAGCTGCTCTCCATGACCCCTTTATGCCTTCCAAACCAATATTACCATGTTCAGCTGCCACCCCAGGGTACGGCTTCAGGCCTCTCTGGATCACAAGTTCTGTGTGCTGACCCTGAAGAAACACTTCCCAGGAGATTTTGCCTCAGTGATGTTGGTCTCTTCTTGACGACACTTAATTTTTCTACTAACATTTATTGATAATATCTTCTAACCTATTCACTCTTGCTTCCCTTTCTCTCTCCAGTGGATGTTGATACTGAGCTTATCTCAACTACATCACAAAAGGCTGCTTCATGGGAAGGCTTTTATTTATTTTTTTCATTCTCTATTTATTTTAATTTTTTTATTAATCATCCCATTCATTTACATCTCAAATGATATCTCACTTCATGGTTACCCATTCACATCTCCCACTCCATCCCATATCTGTCATCTCCTTCCTCCCCTTTGCCTCTATGAGGGTGCTCCCCCACCTACCCACTCTCTCTCATCCCACTGCTCCAGCATCCCCCTACACTGAGGCATCAAACCTCCACAGGACCAAGGGCCTCCCCTACCATTGCTGTCAGGCAAGGCTATCCTCTGCTACATATGCATCTGGAGCCTTGGATCCCTCCCTGTACACACCTTGGTTGGTGGTCTAGTCCCTGGGAGCACTGGGTGGTACAACCAGCCAATGTTGTTCTTCCTATAGGGTTGCAAACTCCCTCTGCTCCTCCAGTCCTTCTGCCAGCTCTCCCACCAGGGTCCCCAAACTCAGTCTGATGGTTGGCTCCAAGCATCCACATCTGTATTGGCCTGTTGCTGGCCAAACCTGTGGGAAGGCTTTTTGAAACAGAAGCAAGATCAAAGGGCATGTTGCAGACAGCCAGTTGGTTCCTTTGAGGGTTGCTGTGAGCAGGTTGAAATGGAGAGAGGTCCTCCTAAAGTAGCTGGAAATGCTTGCTTCAATTCACACAGAGATGGAAGCTTGTTAAAACTGATGCCAGTGAACTTCGTCATTTTACAGGTGGGCTTGAAAATGAAATTTCTGGCAAGTGAAAACCACTTTCATTAATTGTATGGATTTTAAGTAATACAAAATCAGGTCAATTTTATTTTTATTTTTATTTTTAAAAAGGAGCCTTGTAGATAGTATGATGGTTGACCAACAGAATACACGAGAACTATATGCATAATACTGGTTAAGTGAAAAAAACTATGTCATTTATATGTTATAGAAATTTTAAAAATCAATAAGGAATAGAACAAAAAATTGGTTGTGTTCTATATGTGACAGTGCAAGCATATGCATGCACATGGAATGAGTATTTATCACAGCAAAGCTCTTTAAAAAGCTCTATTTTCAGCCGACTTGAAAAAGAGGGTCTGGAGACTGGAAAGATGGCTCAACACTTAAGACCACTGGTCGCTCTATCAAAGGACCCCCAATTCAGTTCCTAGCACCCACATGGCAGCTCACAACTGTTTGTAACTCCAGTTCTGGGGTACTGGACACCCTCACTCAGACAGACATATGTTTAGGCAAAACAATAATGTATATAAAGTGAAAATAAATAAGTTATATCTAACTGTCTTAACATCTAGTTTTCACAAAATCCATGACAACAATATTTCATTGCTGCATTTTCCCACGGACTCATGGAGTGGAAATAAAGTAGTAGATTTAGCACACACACACACACACAAAGTTATATCTAAGCAAGCAAGCAAGAAAGAAAGAGAGGCAGGAGATTTGGCTCAGTTGGTACAGTGCTTGCCTACGAGGCACAATCCTGGGTTAGAGCTCCAGCACTGCATAAACTGGGCATGGTGGCACATGCCTGTAATCCTAGGACTTGGGTCATCCTATGTGATACCACCTGTACTGTTTTGCATATGCCTGTGCTAGGGAGTGGTACTATTAGGAGGTGTGGCCTTGTAGGAGTAGGTGTGTCACTGTGGGCGTGGCCTTAAGACCCTTATCCTAGCTGCCTGGAAGCCAATATTCTGCTAGCAGCCTTCGAATGAAGATATAGAACTATCAGCTCCTCCTGCACCATACCTGCCTGGACACTGCCATGCTCTCACCTTGATGATAATGGACTGAACCTCTGAACCTGTAAGCCAGTCCCAATTAAATGTTGTCCTTGTAAGAGTTGCTTTGGTCATGGTGTCTGTTCACAGCAGTAAAACCCTAAGACACCACCTTTCTCCCACCACTCACAATACACAAAAGACTGATGTTCTTTGACAAAGGAATCTTTTCTCTAGAACTTCTGCTTTCTTTCTGTACTGGATAGCTTTGTGTCAACTTGACACAGCTGGTGTTATCACAGAGAAAGGAGCTTCAGTTGGGGAAGTGCCTCCATGAGATCCAGCTGTAAGGCATTTTCTCAATTAGTGATCAAGGGGGGAGGGCCCCTTGTGGGTGGTGCCATCTCTGGGCTGGTAGTCTTGGGTTCTATAAGAGAGTGGACTGAGCAAGCCAGTGGAAGCAAGCCAGTAAAGAACATCCCTCCATGGCTTCTGCATCAGCTCCTGCTTTCTGACCTGTTTGAGTTCCAGTCCTGCATCCTTTGGTGATTAACTGCAGTATGGAAATGTAAGCTGAATAAACTCTTTCCTCCCCAACTTGCTTCNTGGTCATGATGTTTGTACACGAATAGAAACCCTGACTAAGACACTTCCCAAACACAGTCTTTATCATTATGTGGAAGCTAGTTTCACGAGCTTCTTGGCTATAGATGACATCCACCTACTTTATGATGCCTCTATAGCTGCTTTCTCCATTTCCTTTAGCAACAAACTCAGTTTTGTTTTGGGAAGCAGTTTTCATGTTTGTACTTGTCCTGGGAAATCTTTATTGTCCTACCAGGGAGGTCATTGTACTTTGAAAATGATATTGAAGCTTTCATGGCTTCCTGCTGTTTCAGAAACTTTTTTGTTTTACAACAGATATCACCCTGGAGGTTGAGGGCAAACCCATTACCCATCCAATACAATACAGCATTCAGGTTCTTCAGCTCAACTTACAGTCTGCATTGAGAGAGGGCATCAACTCATAGCCATGCTATTACTGTTAGTATACACTGCTTCATCTCCCTCATTTATCTTTGGAGTCTGTCCTCTCTTTACAGTTTACATATTATTCTGAGGTATGGTGTTTAAATGTTATGTTTATTGCTACCATTTGGAACCACTGTCATGTTTTTATAAATTAGGCCTATTTACAATATTAACAACTAAAACTACAAATTAAATAAATGAAAACAGTAATATATATTTGCTAGTACAAAACAAAACCTACACCTGGTAACTGAGTGTTGCTATAAGTAAGGCATCCCTTGCGGGGGTTGGGGACCTGGAGTTACAGGCAGTTATGAGCTGTCTGATATGGGTGCTGGGAACTGGACTTGGGTCCTTTGAAACACAAGCAAGTGTTTCTAACTGCGGAGACATCTCTCCAGTCCCACCTTTCCCCCTTTCTCATGCATTTCTTTCCTTTTTTTGAGAATTAGGAAACATCAAAATGGAAATAGATCAGTCTGTCTACCGCTCTCAATGTACAGATGTGGAATCTGAAGCCTACAGAATTGTACGAATTGGGCCATGAGTCTCAGTTGGCAGAGTCCTTGCCTATCATATACTAAACCCTGTTTTATCTAGAGCTTCACTGAAGAGAGAATGGCTGCGTATACCTATAATCCCAACACTGAGGAGGAAGGGGAGACAGGAGGACCCTTGGGGCTTGCTGGTCAGCCAGTCCATCAAATCGGCAATCTCCGCCTTCGCCCCACTCCAGGTGGGCCTCTGACCTCTATGCTGAGTCATGTACAAGTACACTTATCCTTCCATACTCCCCTAAAGAAGAAGGAAATAAATTCTTGTATGCTGGCTAGTGCTAAACATCAACGGATGGAATCTAGGATCCTCTGCAGACAGCTGGTGGGGCGATTGTCTTGGTCACCTTAGTGGGGGCCAGAAGGCCCACCTGCTATGGGTAGCCTCCTTTCCCCTGCTGGAATCCCAGACTATAGAAGTATAAAAAGGAGGTGCATAGCAGAAAGCCTTCCTGTTCTCTTTTCCGATAGACAAGCTGCTTCAAGGCCCTGCAGCCTGGACTTCCCTGACATGGACTCTGTGAACTGTGAGCCAAGGTGAACCTTTGCTTTTTCAAGTATTTTATCACAGCAACTGGAAGAGAACTAAATAAAAACTGGCCTACCCCACCCCACCCCCACCAGACACCCACACTCCTTCCCAGGACCCAAAAGTCAGAGCCAGCCCACTGCTTGTCAACCTGGCCTCTGCCTGAACTCTTCCCAGGCTCACACGGGGGTGGGGGTGGGGCTCTTCTCAGTTCCCTGATGCTCTGAGGATTTTCCTCCTCCAGAACTTTCTCAGAGTTGCCTTTTAGTTTAGAATATTCCCACTTCCTCTTATGTCCCGGGTTGCCTCTTTCTCAGGATTTAGCTGAAATGTCATTTCTTTAGCTGGCATGATTATTATTATTATTTTTTTTTTTTGGTCTAAAAGTTTAAAAAAAAAATAAAGACAGACAGACAGAAAGAAAAGAAACCAAAACTCCCGTTAGAAATACCCTAACTATTAAAAGAACCTATTGGCTAGCTGCTGTCTTTTGTGTCGAGACGTAGTCCTGGCTTCCAGGAAGTTTGATCCATATCGCTGAAGACTCCACGTTATCCCCTCTCTCTCATCTTCTATAGCTCTGAGTTTCTTCTCATGACAAGAAAACCATTATCACAGCTCAGGCTGCATTCCTTCGGCATCAGTGCTGAGGGACAAAGAGGCAGTGACTTCTGAGGCCCAGGCAATCACTCTTTCCCCAGCCTTTGGTGTGAGTGTACTTGCTCATGTGTGTTTGGATGCACACATGCTTTGGTTTTAGGTGCAAGTGTGTATGTGCAGAGGCCCGAGGTACATCTTGGGTGTCACGTCTCGGGAGCTGTTATGTCTAAGGCAGGGTCTCTCATTGGCCAGAGCTTGCAGAATAGATTAGGCCTGCAGTTCAAAATGCTTCAGTTCCCAGGACCCATGTCAGCCAGCTCAAAACTGCCTGTGACTCCCAGGGACCCCCCTGTCTCCATCTTCCCAGTGCTGAGATAACAAGTGGGTGCCATCTTGCCCGGATTTAAACCACCCCTACCACCCCACCACCATCCATACCACTAGACAAACACATAGGTGGTTCTGGGGCTAGAACTCAGGTCCTCATGTGTTCACAGGACTGTTTCCTAGGCCTCGCACTGGCCTTAATTGTATCACATACCCACATACCCACTAATCCCTTTGAGAGCAAGATGGAGGGTATAGGTTTCTTCATCCAATCAGAACTCCCTTTCCTGCCGGTGCTGTGCGTGCCTATAACAACTAGACTTAGGACAGGAGAAGGCTTGATTCCCCAGTGGTGGAGGGTACCATTTGGGAATTGCAATGTATTTGTTAGAGCACTTGCCTTGCAGCTACAAAGCTCTGGGTTCCATTCCCAGCTCTGCATAAACTGGATGGGGCATGCTTGTAATTTCAGTCCTTGAAAGGTGATGCAGATGTTCTGTATCATCTATCTATATATAAAAAACTATTTGTGTGTGTGTGTGTGTGTGGTTTGCATGTATATGTACACAGATATATGGTTTATACATATATAACACACACATAAACATTATTTATATATATTGTAAATAGTATATATTATTTATATTATATATATATAAGTTATATATATATAAATGCTATATATAACTTTTGGCAGAAAAACGGGAACATGAACATCTGGGATGTGAAACAGTTTTATTTTATGTGTCCCAGGCACTTTTCCAGAGGTCCTGTCACTGTCCACCACATCTAAGGAAGTGCCCCATTAACCTATGACAGAACTCCACTCAACTTCCTTCTTATCACTGTTGAATGTTTGTAAATGATCATTTTGCCCAGTGATTGGTTTATGGTTCAGCTATCCTATTGGGCTCCAAATTTATGAAAGCAGATGTGCTTTCTTCACTCAGTGCTGGAATACACTAGAACATTAGTGAGAAAAATCAACCACTTTTTCTCTTTTCAAATTCAGCCTGGTTTTTCCTAAGCTAGGAGAGGACAGAGGCTGGAAAGGGTTGTGATGAGTGAGCAGTGTGCATTTGGCTTTCCTCCATCTAGAGAAGGCCACCCTTAACCTGTGGGTCCCAACCCATTTGAGGGTGGAACAGCCCTTTCACAGTGGTGACCTAAGTGACCTATGACCACAGGAAAGCTCAGCCATTTACATCACAGTTCATAACAGTAGCAACATCGCAGCTATGAAATACTAACAAGAATACTTTTATGCTGGGGGGTCACCGCAACATGAAGCATCTACTACAGGGCGCAGCATTAGGAAGGCTGTGAGAAGCTGGGGGGGGGGNGCTGGGGGGGGGTCACTGCAACATAAAGCATCTACTACAGGGTGCAGCATTAGGAAGACTGCGAGAAGCTGGGGGGTCACCGCAACATGAAGCACCTACTACAGGGCTGCAGCATTAGGAAGGCTGCAAGAAGCTGGGGGGGTCACTGCAACATGAAGCATCTACTACAGGGCGCAGCATTAGGAAGGCTGCGAGAAGCTGGGGGGGGTCACCGCAACATGAAGCACCTACTACAGGGTCGCAGCATTATGAAGGCTGTGAGAAGCTGGGGGGTCACCGTAACATGAAGCATCTACTACAGGGCTGCAGCATTAGGAAGGCTGCGAGAAGCTGGGGGGAGGGGTCACCGCAACATGAAGCACCTACTACAGGGTCGCAGCATTAGGAAGGCTGTGAGAAGCTGGGGGGTCACCGCAACATGAAGCATCTACTACAGGGCTGCAGCATTAGGAAGGCTGTGAGAAGCTGGGGGGTCACCGTAACATGAAGCACCTACTACAGGGTCGCAGCATTATGAAGGCTGTGAGAAGCTGGGGGGTCACCACAACATGAAGCATCTACTCAGGGCGCAGCATTAGGAAGGCTGTGAGAAGCTGGGGGGTCACCGCAACATGAAGCATCTACTCAGGGCGCAGCATTAGGAAGGCTGCGAGAAGCTGGGGGGTCACTGCAACATGAAGCATCTACTCAGGGCGCAGCATTAGGAAGGCTGCGAGAAGCTGGGGGGGGGGGTGTCACCGCAACATGAAGCATCTACTCAGGGCGCAGCATTAGGAAGGCTGCGAGAAGCTGGCCTAGAGGCTTGGCTGTCTGTCCCTCTCAGTAACTCGTCCCTAATTCCCGCCATCTACCGCTCTTCTGATTAACACACCTGCTCCTGCCAGTTTGGGAAATTTGCTGGGTTTAGTTTGCCCCCCCCCCCCCGCTCTTCCCCCTTCCTTCATATCTCATTTGACTCAATAAACTTCTCAATTTGGGGTCTGGGAGATAGCTGAGCAGTAAAGCATTTTCTCTATAAGTATGGGGACCTGAGTTTGATCCTCAGGATCACGTAAAAAAGCTGGACATGGTGGCATGTGTTTTCATTCCTAGAACCGGGCAGGTAGAGACAAATAGATCCCTGGGGCTTGCAAGCCAGTCATACTAGTCCACGCGGAAGCTCTGGGTTGAGGGAGATGCTCTATCAAAATGCAAGGTGGATGGCTCACCTCTGAGGTTGTCCTCTAGATTCTGCATACCCTTGCACTCCCCCACATATGAACAGGCATTCAAGGACTCACGAGTGCACGCACACACACACACACACACACACACACACACACGCACGCACGCACACATGCACGCACGCACATGCACATGTACACACAGTTTCAGTGCTATCTTTCTCCTTCTGTCCCCTAAGTACTGGCATCATAGGTAGGCATAGGTAGGAGCCATAGTATAGTTGGTTTATGCAGTACTGGGAATTGAACCCAGGGCTTCATGTGAGCTAGGCAAATGCTCTACCAACCAAGCTGTCATATATGTATATGTGCATGTGTATATATACATGTGTATATGTGTGTAAACAAACACGTGTACATGTGTGTATACATATACACATACACATACATATACATCTCCTTTGTAGGAGTATATACACATGTATGCAGCTCCCTTCAGAAGCCGGAGGATCAGATGCCCTGGAGCTGGAGTTACAGGCAGGTGTGGGTGCCTGCCCTCTGGCAGAGCAAGTGCTCTTACCTGCTGAGCCAGCGCTCTATTTCCCTGAGTTTTAAGACAGACTTAATCATACCTTTCTAGAGAATCTAGGAAGGAAGCCCTCCTGCTCTGCACTCACCCGGCGGCCATGAATTCACTTGCTTTACTGAAAGCTAGGCTGAAGTTAAAGTCAGAGGTGGAGAGAGAGCGGAGCTAGGCCAGCGAGGAAGATGAGTAAGCACCAGGGCAAAATGAAGAAGACCGCAGATAGTGAAGGCGATGACGATGTCTCAGGGTGTGAGGTGCTCCGCTCACTGTGGTCATGAGCTTGGGAAAGAAAGAGTAAGGAACTGGTGGAATGGAGCTGGAGGAGACGTCCTTCTTCTTACCCTGGTTCGTTTGTCAACTCCTGCTGGCTATTTTCCACGTGGCAGGGGGCTGAAGATAGTGAGTTGACCAAAATGTGTGGGTCTGAGGCCTGATCAGTGTTCATGTTCCAGTCCAGTACGGTGCACATAAGCAAATAAGTTGATACAGGATGGGGAGGGCTGGATACAGATGTCAGACTGAAATCACACATCTGCGCTTGCTCTTTGTGAAACTTTGCACCTCACATAGTGCCAATTAGGGTGTGTGTGTGTGTGTGTGTGTGTGTGCCACGTGTGTGAGCATGCATGCATATGTGCCGTGTGTATTCGTGCATGTGTGTGAATTCCTCACATAGGTGCAAATGTGTACATGTGTGTTCACACTTGGCATGTGTGTATGTGGAAGGCAGAAGACAACCTCAGGTGTTCCTCAGAAGCCATTACCATCCTTTTTTTTTTTTCAGTCTCTCACTGGCTTGGAACTCATGTAAGCTAAGCTGGGCATTCTGTGAGCCTCAGGGATCCTCCTGCCTCCACCTCCCTAACACTGAGGTTCCAAGTGTGTGCCATCTCATCCAACTTTTTTTTTTCTCTTAAAAAATAGATTCTGGGGTTCTGTTTCAAAACAAAACCCAACAAGCCAATAAACAAAATCAACAAACAAAACCACCGAAGGTGGCTGGACAGCCAAGGTTAATCTCTGCCTCCTCTTATGTATTTCTCTACCCAAGTGTGCCTACGCTGCCCCCATACAGAAGAGGTCTGTTTAGTTTGGCATTCCTGCCAAAGACTGGAACTCTATTCTTTGGTGTGGGCATCACGAGCAGCTGAATCCATACAGAAAGGGGCATGGAGTACACCGTGCTGCGTTGCTCTCTACTTTCCCAAGAAAGATGGCAGCCAGATCCTGGTTCTTCAGCAGAAACCCAGAGAAGTCCTTTCTGGAGAGTCCAACCATCACTAGAAAGACAGTTCTAAAGGCGTTGGCCCTGGGGTTTTCCAAACAAATGGTTCAGGGCGATCGCACTGTGGAGTGAAACCCTTCAGTGATGAAGCCCACCTGTTGTGTGTGCAGGGCTGGTGCTCAGCAGTTTAGTTCCCCATTCCTCAGAACAGATGGCCAAGGATCACCAGACATCTGGGCAAGGTTTCTAACAGGAAAGGCCAAACAAAAACCAAGTAAACAGGAAAAAAAAAAAAAAAGAGTTTGGAAGGAACACATCAGACAGGGAGAAGAAAATGCACAGAACAGAGGAAAGAACAGTTTAAAACTCAGAGGCACAGAAGATACTGTAACTAGGAAATGAGAATAGGATACTACAAAATAACATACAGAGAGTAGAAAGGAGCTATATTAAAAATATCTACCAGGCGCTGAAGGTTTTGGTAGCGGAGCATTTGCCTAACATATGCAGGCCCTGATTTCAGTCCCCAGCTCTGAAGAGTAAAAAATAGCAAGAGAGAAAATTCAGTCTTGAATGGGAAACTTGAAGAACCCGGCCCCCCCTCAAAGAGAATGGAAAGACAGGTCAGCATGGGCTGCAGGAGGCTGTGTCTTAAAAAAAACCTAAAACGGGGCTGAGGATGCGACTCAGCCAGTGCTACCCTAGCGTCCTCAAAAGCCTGGGCTTGATGCCCATCACCACATCAACTAGCTCATGCCTGTAAACCCCAACACTCAGGGGGTGGAGGTAGGAGAACCAGGAGTTCTAGGTCTTCCTTGGCTACTTAGCTAATTCAAAACCAGCCTGGATGACATGGGAGCCTGCTTTTAATGAATGGGCCTGAGAGATGACCAGGGAGTTGAGGAGCCTGCCACCGAGCCTGCAGACTTGATTTCAACCCCCAGGACTCATGGGACAGAAATGGAGAACTGACTTCTGCAGGTTGTCTTCTGACCTTCATGCCTGGCAATGGTATGCACCTCCTCCTTTGGAAATAAACAAACAGAAACATACAAGAACAAAACCCACGGTTCCCGAACAGAAAAAGACAGGGGCAGGCTCATCTTTAGTGAAGATGCTAAAATCACAGAAACACTCAGGAAGTCTCAATAAGCTGGATTTCAGAGAGAAAGAAGAGAGGGGGAGGTCAGGTGTTGTCGAGAAATAATTCAAAGAATAATTCCCACAGTAGGAAAACACGAGTTCTAGACTGTCACGGCCTCCAGGGGCCCATCCTAATAGCACGGTGGCTGAAAACAGCCCCTTCCTCCCCCAGCGACACTGTCTCGGCCTTTCTTAACACCCAGCCAAAGAAAGAGCAAAAACCAGGCTGCTTAAAACGAATCATTCATTAGAGTGGGTGCAAGTCGCACTTAAAATTTGGAGAGCTGCAGCTCAGTAGAACGAATAGTGAAGGGTCAGACACTTCAACTTCCAGATTCAACTTCCAGATTCAACTTCCAGCCAAGATATCGGGTGAGCGTATTGCTGTCTGAAAAGAAACCCACCTTCTACGCATTCTTTCTCGGGAAGCTGTTAAGAAGCATGTTAGGAGCAAACCAAGGAAAACGTAGACACTGTTTTCTGAGACTTTCATGACATTCCAGGATGTTGGCAATAACCTGATACCTATGCCAACCGTTTAGACTGGACCACGTTAGGTGTTTCCCTCAGTTCTTCACTGTTTTCTGAGACAGGGTCTCTTGGTTAACTTGGAGCTCAGCAGTTAATTAGGCCAGGCTGGACGGCCATGAATCCCAGGTAGCTTTTGTCTCTACTGCCGTGGTGCTGGGATTTCAGATGCCCACCGCTATGTTCCACTTCTTACGTGGGTACTAGAGAGCAAATTCGGGCCTTTGCATTTGCGCAGTAAACATTCTATGGACAGCCATCTCCCCAGCCCTGGCCTTGATTGTCTTCACAGAACTTACTATATGTGTCTTATTGTTTTCATTTGCGGAGCACTGTCTAGATGGTGCTTTCTCACCTGAATGGGAGTAAGGAGGTGGGTGAATAAATTCCTGTGGTTTGTAGGGGTGTGAGGGTCCTTAAAGAAGAATGGCGTAGGGACAACCCTGGGAGTCACTGAGGGCAGCTTTCACTTCAGTTGCTGCTGATCGCTACCATGTTGGACTGTGGACCTAATTTGTTAGATCTTTTGTAAGGTAAGTAGTTAAGTGCTCGTTCTCTCTCTCACACACACACCCCAAGTCCATCCGTCCCTCCCTCCCTCCTCCCCTCCCCACCCCCCTTGCCAATTTGACTCTTCTGGACTGCCAGCAAGTCCAAGAATGCATCTATCACTTCCTTTCCAGTACTGAGATTACAAACATGCATCACAATGTCTCTCTCTCTCTCTCTCTCTCTCTCTCTCTCTCGTCTTTTCTGTATGTATGTGTGAGTGTGTGTGTTTGTATTAGAGTGTGTGTATGTGTGTATATGTGTATATGCATGTGTGTGTGTGTGTCTGTGTATGTCTGTGTGTGTCTGTGTTAGGATTTGACTCTGGTCCTTGTTCTTGCAAGGCATACACTTTACCAACTGAGCCATCTCCCAACCCCCTAGAAGTCTAGGCTATTTAAAAGGTGAACTTTCCATATTGGGAAGCAGTAGCAGAACCTGAAAAAAAAAACCCATCTTTGAGTCACATTTCACCAGGAGGCTGCTGGGCAAAAGCCAGGGTGGCTACCCTGGAGCATCCTTTTGAGCTCTTTGGCCATTCTTACAGACTTCTAGAAGTGCCAGGGTAGGGTGGTACAGAGTTTAAAACCAGCACATGGGAGGCAGAGGCAGGCAGCTCTCCAAGTCTGAGGCCATCCTGGTCTGCAGAATGAGTTCTAGAATAGCCAGGGCTATAGGGAGAAACCCTATCTCAAACACATGACCCACAAGCAAACAAACAACAAACGAACCCCAAAACACCTTGATAAGGGATCACTATCAGAGGCTTCATGAGAGATCTGGGAGCCATGCTGCATGGAAAGTCAAAGCCTGTCTTATTCACCTAAGCTCTGCAACTGAGTGGCCCATGTACCAAGTGTCATCCTAGTTGCCAGAAGAGGGAATGAGACCAAACACAGTAGTGCATCACCAGGGCTCTGCTCCCTTCCCTGGCAGCCCCATACCAGCACTCAGAAGCCTGTCATTTACTTGGTTACAGATCACAGCTTCTCATAAATGGAGCTGCCTTCTCTGCATGCATTACTGGCTTTGCAATGATGAGTGAGAACAGAAGCCATCTCTCATCCCCTTTGCGTGAGTGTGATTGATGCTACGGCACGGCTTAGATTCACACTTGGCATGCAGTGCTTCAGCCAATTATCAAGGGCTGAAAATGGCCTCCGAACAGATGACATGTGGCCTGGTGAGAACGGGGGTGGGTGAGTGGGGGATGGAGCATAAAGGAACCAGAGGGACCGGTGACCCTGTGGGGTGAGAGTGAGGTCTTGCACTAGGAAGGTGGTCTTCCTATCTCCTACCCCATCTCCTAAACAACTGTGCTCCACAGGAAGGGAAGTGATTTAATGGGAGTCTGTAGGGCTGCGCCTGAGGCCTGAAAGTGACTAGGAAGGTGTTTTATTCCTCAAGATTACAAGTTTAGCAAGCTCCCAGCAGATGCTGAAGGAAGGACAGATGGATGGAAGGAGCTTGTAGGCTATAGAGACTCATCCCTGGGGCCTCAAGACCAGCGGGGGTGGGGTTGGGTGGGGGGGTGGGGGGAGTCAGCTGCCAGAACTGTTGCCTTGTGTGCTTCTAACAATCAAGCCTCCCTTTCCCTTAGCTTGGGAAGCAGTGCAACTGGCCTAACCCTTCCTTCTCTTGTAGAGAACGGCTTACAACCAACTCCATCTAATCAGAGCTGGGCTCCCCTAGGCTCTGAAGTCAGCTCAGGGTGGAGTCAGCTCAGGGTGGACATGCAGCGTCAGCTCACATAACCAGAGTGATTTCTGGTACCTAAGCTACCGACAAAGAGAATAAAGCACTGCTTCGCTTTTTCATGGTATAGGGTGTGAGTGATACAGCCTGAGCCTATAGAATGCTTCATTCCTTTCATCAGTCTTGCTGAAGCCTTGAGACACACAGTTCAGCTTGAAGTCTACCTCCGAACTGTCAGTTTATGTGTACTGTCTCATCCTTTTCGTCTCCTTTTATCTTAAGCTGGTTTAACCCCAGTTTCTGTCAGTTGCAAGAGTTCTGGTTAAAAGTTAAATCAGGATCAGATTAATGACCTAAACAGTCCTATATCACCTAAAGAAATAGAAGCT
>NC_034594.1:103132891-103145099 GCF_900095145.1 Mus pahari
GAGAAACAGGAAGCAGGGTATATGGTTTGTTCCTTCTTGAAACATAACTCTCTGCCTCAGTTTCCTTGTCTGTAAAATGAGCACCTTTGGGTTTTCTTTTTATTTTGTATATTATTAAGTTTCTTTTCCTTTTTTTTTTTTTTTTTTTTTTTTTTGAGTGAAGGTTTCACATGGCCCTCCTCTAATTCCTGAGTCCTGGGGTTATCAATGTGCACCCCTATACCTGGTCTGTATAGTGCTGAAGGTCAAACTCAGGGCTCAATATATGTTAGACAAGCACCCCAACCAACTCTTGAGCCCCAAATCTCAGACTCTTGACAGTCTTCTAAGAAAAGCAGTTCAGATTTTGGATTTTTTAAAAAATACTTATACACACGTAATTAATTACCTTGGAGATAGAACCCACAACTAAAGAAGGAAATTACCTTCTGTTTTGCATGTACGTGTGTGTGTGTGTGTGTGTGTGTGTGTGTGTGTGTGTGTGTTCTGGTATCATCACTGTTGCTATGATAAAACACTCTGACCAAAAGCAACTTAGGGAGAAAAGGATTTATTTTGGCTTTTAGGTCACAGACCATCACTGAGGGAAGGCAGGGGAGGAGCTCAAGCAATAGAGGGTTGATGCTTTCTGCTTTACCCAAGGTCGTGCTAGCGCTATTATATGGCCCAAAGACCACTCAGCAAAGACTGCCCCCCCCCCCAAGTGGGCTGGGCCCTTCTGCATCAGCTATTAAGGCAACGCCTCACAGACATGGCCAAGGCCAATCTGGTCAACCCATCCACTGAGACTCCCTTTCCTGGTGACTGTAGACTGTATTAGGTTGACAGTTAAAGATAAGATGCTAATCACTCGGTGCCTCAGCTGCTGCCACCTCTCTGTTATGGAGATGTCAATCTTCCCTCTCCACACCTGGCCTCAGTGTGACGATGTTGCAGATTAAATTCCAGTTAAGCTAAATCTAGCTTCCTTCTTCACCTGACAGTCTGGTCAGACCTGGTTCATTCTGCCTTCCTGGACATCCTGGGTCCTCTCACTATCCCTGATTGCTGTATTCTTGGCGGCCAGTGCTTCCTGTGTGAGCAGTTGCAGATAGGGACAGCAGCAGGCAGGGGGGTGATTCTGTAATTAGTGCTCTGTTGCAATGGGTAGCCCCGAGTCCCCGACGGTGGAGAAGTAGGAGCAATGCAAGAGGACTCTCTGGTTGAGGCTGCCCTTGCCTAATTTAGTAACTTTGCAGAAGAGATAAAGCGCTTTACATAATTCCCGTTGCCAAGATGAGAAAGAGAGAGACAAAGATGAAGTCTCGCCATCAGGGTAGCACTTCTTGGAGAAACATCCCTGTACTGGGCTAGGCCCACCCTGCCAACAGAGAAAGGACCAAGGATGACTGTCCAAAGTCCAGAACAAATACACTGGGATGGGGTGGCCACAGAGCAAGGTGGGAAGGCAGCCCAGGTCAGAACGAGAAATGCATGTATTAGGGGTACAAAGGAATTAAAGTATATGCAAGGGGTGTGTGTGCCACAGTCTGTGTGTGTGTGTGTGTGTGTGTGTGTGTGTGTGTGTGTGAGAGAGAGAGAGAGAGAGAGAGAGAGAGAGAGAGAGAGAGAGAGAATACTTGTGTATATTCACAAGTATGCAGGTAGAGATCGGAGGACAACTGCAAGTTCAAGTGTCCTTCCTCAGGAGCCTTGCATCCTGTTTGTTTTCCTCGGATGGCTTTTCTCACGGTCTTGGAACTAGCTAAGTACACTAGACTGCCTGCCTGCCCCTTGAATCATAGTGATCCATCTACCTGCCTGTGCAGTCAGCTCTGGGATTTCAAGTGTGTCTTACCATGCTTGGCATTTATTTGCACGGGTTCTGGGGATGGAACGTGGGTCCTCAATACGTGTAAGGCAAGCCCTTATTGCCTTTCCTGTCACTCCACACCAGACTTTTAATATGAGCATCACTTAGCTGAATCTGACCTGGAGTCAGAGGCACAGGCCATATGGTTTCCCTGACCCGTAAAAGTCACCGAGCTGGGAAGTGATTTATTGTTAAAGATCACTGTCCACACAGGCATATCCTGGATGGCTCGCCTCGTTGTTTCCTTAATAAGGGAAAGGAGGGGAGCAGGGCCGGGCGTGGGTGCAGAAGAGGAGCAAAGGGCTTACATTTACTCGTTCTAACAGACTGGCCTTGTTTGGAAGGAGAAGGAAAATGGGGAAAGGTTTTCAGTTCTCAGGGGGGTTTTCCTGGCCTGCAGCTCAGCAAGTTGTGAGGGAGGGAGGGAGAGCTGGGAACTTGAAGAGGAAGAAAAGAGTCATGAACTTCAAATGCCTAACTTGGCATTTACACAGACTGTTTAAAGAGAGAGCAGTTCATAAATGGTAAAGCATCCCAGAGCCTGGGGGAAGGGGGCCCGGCATGCTTGCATGAATAGGTGACATGAAAGAGAGGGACCGATAGCAGCTGGCAATGGTTTCAACAGGAGCTGGGATCCAGATAGGGAACCCTTTGCTGAGGAGCCGCCCCGTGTAACAGTGAGTGTCACAGGAAGGCTGCAAAGCTTAGCTGGGAAGTCCCTGCAGCCAGCCAGCCTTGCGAGTTTGCTGGTCAGTGGAGGGTCTGTCTTCTCTATGGCCCCGGGCTCCCCAGCAACAGTTATTTCAGCAGATTGCAAGCAGAGTTGCTTACCTCTGCATTATCTGGAGATGTTATCTGGAAGGATTTGCAATCAGAACATTGCCCCAACAGTCTTTTTGATCTGCTTCTGTTTGGGGTATAAAAACCACGTGTGTGGTGTTAAGAACACTTGGTACTCTTTTAGGATTGTCAGGCTCTGTGGAAGCAGTCACCCGGATATCCAAAAGCCTCCCTTAAAGGGTTCTGTACTACCTCCTGGTAATGGTAATCTACAGGGACCTGTCAGGTCTCTGCTAGGTAGGACGGTAAGAAGCTAAGCCAGGGGTTGGAGATGTAGCCCAGTTGGTAGAGAGCTTGCCTAGCATGCACAAGGCCCTAGGTTCAATCCCTAGCACTGTACAAACTGAGCGTGATGGTGCACTCCTGAAATCGAAGCTCTGGGGAGAAGAGGTGGGAGAATCAGAAATTCAAACTCATCCTTAGTTACATAGCAAGTTTAAGGCTAGCCTGGGTACTTAAGATCCCCCCCCCCCTTTTAAAGAAAGCTCATGCTAAAGTGTATTGGAACAATGCCTTCGTTGCCTTCAGAACCCATCATTTAGAAGACCACTCTCTTCTCCTAGGTGGAGTCACAAAAGTTCTTAACATTGGGCCTTTCTTGTGTCAGGGAATTAAAAGATCGGGTACCTTCTGAAAGAGTTTGGTTTCTAGAAGCCATATCTTTATAAGACTGTCATCGATCCTTGAGTGGTAGTCCGAGGAAGAAAGGCGTTACACGGAGGAACTCAGGGAGAGAGGGGTGTGTGCTTGCTTAGTGCCCTTTCCCATGCATCTGCCTCAGCACTTGCTACCATAGATTGAAAGAAGAGTTGAGAGTTGAGGCATCAACACTAACATATGGGATGAAGCCAGTTAGCAGGAGATCTGGAAACCCTCCACACCATGCTGCGTGTATGGAACAAAGCAAGCAGAAGAAAATACTGTAATTGGGACTTGGGATATTGTAAGTGGAATTATAAATTCTAGCCAGCCTATATAAAAGACACACAACCCAGGTATGTTACTTACAACCTGTAAGCCTAGATGGGGCAGATTTTGGAGCTATTCTAACTTACACCCTAGCCATATGTCCCTTGTCACTTGCTGTTTCTCCTGGTCACATGCTCATGGTCCCTCTCCTCCCATGGCTGCTTCCTCTTGTCACTGTGTCCTTTCTTCCTCTTCTCTCTCTCCCTGTGGCCCCCAGCCAAGTAACTGAAAACCTGCCTGCCTCTACCTACCGCCCAATCGCAGGTGTTAGCCTTTTATTGACCAATTAATTTGGGGAGCAAAATTACAAATCATCACTTGGCATGTGTGAAGCTCTTCTCATTGGCAGCAATGGACAGAAGACTCCTCTTGGGGGACAATACTTAGCATTTGAATATAAGCAGCACCAGACCAACCCCCTACATTCCCCCCTTTTAAAGAGATATAATAGAACAGCAAGGGAGTGTAACAGACTCCAAATAATATTTACCACAACAAAATGTATCTCAGTTGGTAAAGCACTCGGCTACCTGCTATTTATGAGGGCCTGTATTCAACCCTAGCCCTGAATAAACTGGGCATGGTGGCACATGTCAGCAGTCCCAGCACTCTGAATGTGGAAGTGGAAAGAAGGACTAGAGGTTCAAAGTCATCTTGAGCTTCTAGAGAGCACAGGCCAATCTGTACACATGGAACTATCAGAAACAATTTTAAGGAGGAAGAAAAACTAGAAAAGAGAAGAGAAGAGGGCTTAGGAGTTGGCTCAGTGGGTAAAAGTTCATGTTATCTGTCTTAGGGTTTTACTGCTGTGAACAGACACCATGACCAAGGCAACTCTTATAAGGACAACATTTAATTGGGGCTGGCTTATAGGTTTAGAGGTTCAGTCAATCATCAGCAAGGCGGGAGCACGGCAGCATCCAGGCAGGCATGGTGCAAGAGGAGCTGAGAGTTCTACATCTTCATCTGAAGGCTGCTAGGAGAAGACTGGCTTCCAGGCAGCTAGGATAAGGCTCTTAAAATCCACACCCACAGTGACACACCTACTCCAACAGGGCCACTCGTACTCCTCTAATAGTGCCACTCCCTGGGCAGAGCATATACAAACCATCACACTATCCGAGTATGAGAGTCAGAGTTGGGATTCTAGAAACCACATTTGTAATCCCAGCACTACTACAGTGAAGTGAGATACAGAAACCTGGAGAATCCCCACAAAGTCCTGGGACAGCTGTCTTGGAGTATGCAGTGGCCAATAACCAGAGACCCTATCTCAAACAAGAAGGTAGATAAGGACCGATAGCTGAAGCTGTCCTCTGACTCCCTATGAACGCATACACAAACGTATATACAGAGAGGGCAGAGCTATTTCTATCTGAAAGAAAGGAAAGAAAACCCCACTGTCTCCAGGTGTGGGAAAATACAAATGGTCTATAAAGGGCCATGAAACTGCGGTGTGGGGTTCTTGAGCCGCTACCCTTTCCCAGCTCTCTGGCTTGCTTCCATTTTGAGGAGTTGCAATGCTTTGAATAGCCACCACATGCTCATATATGTGAGTGATTGGTCCCCAGTTAGTGAAACTGTTTGGGAAGGATTAAGAGGTATGGCCTTGCTGGAAGGAGGTGTGTTACTGAAAGTGGGCTTTGAGGTTTCAAAAGTCCAATCTACACCCAGTCTTCTCTCTCTGTCTGTGGCCTGCTATTCAGAATGTAAAGCTCTCAGTTACTGCCTCAGCACCATGCCTGCTTCCAGCAAAGCTGATCATGCATTGACCCTCTAAAACTGTAAGCAAGCCCACAATTACATGCTTCCTGTAATAGGTTTATTTGGTCCTGATTTTTTTTTTTTTTTCATAGCAATAGAACAGTAACTAAGGCAGGAGCGCTTTTCCCTGTCCTAATATGCTGTGTCTGTTTCTACTACTAATCAATTATGAGTCTCTGGTCCAATTCTTTGTTCTGGGGACATAAAAAGCTGGAAGTCTCACTGGATGTCCTCTGGACTCTGATCCAGCCTATAAAAGAGGCCTGTCACCTTCCCAATAAAGTTATTTCATCCTATGAAAATACCAGGAGCTATAGAGTCGAGTGACCTGGGTTTAAATTCTAGTTAATTTTACTACTTAGCTGTGTGAGTCCTGTCAGTTTCTTCTTATCCTTTCTCAGTCATAATTCTTTTACTTCTCTGGCAGAATAGAAATGTCTTGCAAGCCCATGTCTAAATCATTATATGGCAACTCAATGTGTTCTTAGTGTAGTTTGTCACACTCACTGTCATTCCTTGAGTCCCAGCTCTGATGTTATTAATTCAGTGTTATTTATTAGTTATCTGTGGCTTGCCTTTTGGGTTTTGCATGTCCAAAAAAATTCTTTCATTTTTGATGGTTCCATTTATCCCAAATGGCTTTGAGTCTACTATGAAGTCATGGATGACCTTGAACTTCTGAACTCAACTGAAAGATTATGAAGGTATTCTACAAGGAAAATATTGATCCCAGGGCTGCTTGCTTAGGGAGTCTCTTGAGAATTTTGTTCCTTCAAGTGGTTGTTTATTGTCTCTTCTTGTCATGAGAACAAAGCTGATAGGATTGAGGAGCCTGTAAAAGATCTTTCTAGTTGCTTACCCATCAAGGGATAATGGGGCTCTATTCTGTTTCCTTGATGAAGAAGTCACATCCTACTGTAGAAATTTCCCTGCTTCCCTTGCAGCTAAGACATGACTTACAGTTTTAGCCAAGAGAACATAAGGGAATGCTTTCTGGAATGGATTATGAGAGGACACATTTGTTTTCTTCAAGATGATGCTGTTTGTATGGGGCATGTATGTTGTATGAACCCATGACAACAGTTTTGTGCCTGTGTAAGAACACCCTCCCTGAAGACCAGCCACCATTCAGAAGCTGCAAAAAACAGAAAACTGCTCAGGACTAGGGTCCTTGATGCCATTAAAAACAAACAAACAAACAAACAAACAAACAAACTGCTATGTATGTATGTGTGTATGTGTGTGTGTGTGTGTGTGTGTGTGTTTGTGTGTGTACTCTATGGTGTACAAGTGGAGGTCACAGGACAACCTCGGGTGTTGTTTCTCATCTTCCACCTTGTCTGAGACAGGGTCCCTTGTTATTGGCTGCTGTCTAGCTGGTCTTCCAGCTTCTGGGAATCCTCCTGTCTTCTAAGCACTGGAATTACTGGCGTGTGCTACTTTGTATTGCTTTTGATGACATTTTGGAGGCACTAAAAACAACCTTGTACTCTTTGCCTTGGGGTCTTTTATGGGCAGTAATGCCTATTAGACTATTTTAAATGGAATATTCTGTTCTTAGCAGCTGAAAGCATTGTAATGAGCAGAGGCTTTATCCAGACCTGGGATTGCGATGGGGGCAGGGGCATTGTACTGGGAGGCCAACACTTCCAGCAAACAGAAAAACAGGATGTATTGTCCTAGCATATCCATTTACCTCGATGATAGCTTAAAAGCGTTTTTATATGAAATGGGACATGGATATTGGCATTGCGAGTAAAATTCACAAGATAAAATGGGATACTTAGGATGGCTTTCAGGCAAGAAGATGAGGGTCTCAGGATAGGTCTCATTATAGGATGCAAGCAAATAGTACTTCTCCATGGAGCACAGACATAAGACAACTCAAATTAAATCAAGTTAGACACACGAAAGGACTGTGTCTGTTGGGATGATTGAAGGGATACTAAACTGAGAAAGATACAGAAAAATGGAATGCCAGGGCTTTGGAAATGTTAGAGAGATGGGTATTTGAGGCCAACACGATGGCTCAGCTAGTAATGTGCTTGCCATTCAAACCTGAAAAGTTGGATGCCCAGAAGCCACATAAAGGCAGGAGAGAGCCAACTTCATAAAGTTGTTTTTCTGACCTCCACATGTGTCCTGTGTTGTGCACATAGGCACTCGCACACACAAACATGCACACACATGTATATACATACTCACACACACACACATATAAATACACAGACAGACAGACAGACAGACATATATTTAAAAAATGAGCACAACAGAGATGGATATTCAAGTAGCCTGGCCTTGTCACTAGTCCTCCTCCTCCTCTCCCTCCTCCTCTTCCTCTTCTTCTTAACTTTCTCACCCCCTTTTCTCTTATTTTTAGGTAGGTTTTCATGTAGCCTAGGCTGATCTTGAATTCTCTGTATAGCACAGGATTTAATCTTGGCTTTTTGAGATTATACCTGAGATTACAGGTGTGTGCCACTGTAGTTTTTTCTAAAATTTAAAAAACAAAGTCAAATTATGTAATTTTCCCCTTCCCTTTCCTCCCTCTCAAATTCATGGCCTTTTAAAAAATTGTTACTGTTGGCTTTGGCTCAGTGGCTAGACCACTGGCTGACCTTGCAGGGGGCTCAAGTTTGATTCCCAGCGCTCAGATTGTGGTTCGCAACCATCTGAAACTCCAGTTCCAGAAGATCTGATGTTTTCTTCTGGCTTGCATGGGCACTAGCACACACATGAAGTACATACATAAATAAAGGCAGAATACCCATATACATAATTTAAACATTTTTAAAAATCTGTTACTATTACATATCTATTATGTATACTATAAATACACCTGCCAAGCCTGATTAGTGTTGCTTGTATGTTTTCTGTCTCAGCACTGACCTCTTAGCATTGGATAACCAATTAAGGGGCTCATTCTCCCACTCTCAGCATCCCTTAGTTGCCTGTAGCTCTCTGTCTAGGAATGGGAGCCCATGTTAGCATGTCCATTAGTGTTGTCTTTGTTTAGATCTTGTTTATACAGCCGTAGTGTTGAGGTATCATGGATGAAGATTTCCTGTGATTTCTATGAGATACAATCTTACATTCCATTTCCTGGTTCTCTGACTCTTGCCATCTTTCCAATCCATCTTCCACTACATCCCCCCACCCCACCCCCAAGCCTTGGGTTTAGGGGTCGTGTTGTAGATGTATCAGTTGAGGCTGGGCAACTCATGATCAGTTGCTCTCCTCCCTTTGACCAGTTGGATTTTCTGTAATGGTCTAGATGTGTTGCGAAGTTGTTGGTGGATGCTGGAAGCTTTTACTTACATGTGGTTATAATAAGGATAAGCATTTAGAATGCAGTTAAGAATTATGGTGTCTTAGGAAGATGGTGGACAGTTCTCTTCTAGAGTCCATGACTTACTAGACTTGGGTACTTGGCTATGTTTCCAGTACCAGTCATGATTTCCCTTCCATTGAGTGGGCCTTAGGTCCAGTTAGAGAGCTGATGGTTACTGCCAAGATACGAATACCACTATTGTAACCCTCAGGAATATCTTGCTGTTATCACACCTGTGGGCAGGTCTATTGGCTGCTTCCCTCCCTTGGCAGCTTATGTAGCACTGCCTGCAACTACAGAAGCCAGCTCTAGGTTTTCAGGTTAGAGCCAGCTCAGATTCTCCAAGTACTGCCATACAAAGTTTTATTCTGTGCAGGAGATTGAATCCCGAGCAGATACAGCTGAACTCTGTCTGCACCCCCTGCAGGGGTTTTAGGTACAGCTGGCCTGGGACAATTTTCCCAGCTTTCTGGATGATATCCCATGTCTTGTACTTACAAAGAATAATGATTTCCAGGGCTGGAGAGATGGCTCAGTGGTTAAGAGCACCGACTACTCTTCTGAAGGTCCTGAGTTCAAATCCTAGCAACCACATTGCAACTCACAACCATCCCTAACAAGATCTGACTCCCTCTTCTGGAGTGTCTGAAGACAGCAGCAGTGTACTCACATATAATAAATAAAGAAATCTTGAAAAAAAAGAAGAATAACGATTTCCTTTCTTTGGACAATGAACACATTCTAGACCTGCCATGTTTCTGGGTAATTTAGCTTTTGTTTTTAATTTAGTATGATACTGGAGTCTCCAATATGAATGGAAGCAGGAGAGTGCCAGGAGTCAGCCAAATGTTGAGACAGACTGTAAACACCTGCAGGGAACGTATTTCAGTATTTCCGATAGAAAGTATACTGTAAGCAACAGAGCCCCAATAGCAGCTTTTCTTCCCACTTCTTAGGCAAGGTCAGCACAAAGGATCCTCTGTTCCCAGCGGGCATTCACGTCACCAGTTTATCTTGTTATCCCTGATGTCGTGCCAGTCACACTGAGTATTTCTCCAGGGGACTGACTGAACAAGAATAACCAAACCGGCTCTGCCTCCTCAGCAGCAAAGAATAGAAGAAAAGGCCGTCTCCCCAAGACAGGCTTCTCTGATCCTTCTTTATTTTCACTGGATGCTTTAACTTGACACTGTCTTTGGACAACCCCAGGAGTCCACGATGATGAAGAGCAAAGTTAATTTTCTCTTCCATGCCTCAACCTCACGTTAAGTCTTTACTCGTCTTAAAAGGAGGGATTTTGGAAAGGCTAGGAAACCGCGCTGTGAGATCTCACTATGGGGGTGGCGAGGATACAGCTCAGCTGGGAGAGTGATTGCCTAGGTTGTCAGCATAACCGAGACTCAGTGATGCGAGCCCATGTTCCCAGCACTTGGAAGGTGGAAGTAGAAGGATCAGAAGTTCAAGGTCATTCATAATGGGTTTGGGGATAGCCTGAGCTACATGAGACCCTGTTTCTTAAGTCTAAAAAAAAAGTCTTCTTGAGGTTACAAACCCATACACTATGCTAATAGATTGACTTTTGGTCCTGTCAGTGAGAGACAGTGAAATGGGGACAGTCGGAGGGTAGAAGGAAGGGTGGACATGTCTCAGGTCATCTGTGCTTCCCGGTCATTGGCTGCCCCTTTGAAAAGATACTTTCTTGGGCTAGCCCACTCTTCTCAGTGGTTCTGTTTCAGCCTCCCAGAATGCAGAGTGAGTCTCTGATTCTTTATCTACTTATTAAGCCCCCCCCCCGCCAACTCACTTGGGCCTTGACTTTGCTGTAAAAGCTAATATTCAATAGGGCTTTTTATGGCAGACAAGATGGGTGCAATGGTGAAGTTAGCATACACTTTGGGCCCTGAAATAAGGACATCCTACCAGCTCCTCATGAAGCATCCAATGAGTTTAGGCCTAGAAGGACATAAGAAGCCATGGACGGCCACTGCTGGACTCACTTGGTGGTGGTGTCATTACTGGTTTTGGTGGTCTGGAGTTTCAGTATGGCTGCCCTGTCCACAGTTCTTCTTTTATAACCTTTGTCTCTCTCTGCTTCCTGAGTGAGTCACTAGGGTTGAGCATCTGACATTTGTCTGGCGCTTTGTACTGTGTTTAGTACTGAGGCGACACTGGACCATATGTGCCATGGAGTTACTGATGTGTTTATAAAAAATAAAGAAAGGAGGGATGGATATGTTTTGGTGATGTGTGGTGAGGTACGGGGAAGGCCATGCCTTGGTGGGCCCATGCTGAGGCATCCCTTCCTCCTAAGAGACCAGCCACATGGTGGTATAGTATAGAATAGAATTTATTCAGGATGTGGGGAAGGGAGTTAAGAGAGCATTAGAGGCAGAAAAAGGTGGTGGTGGGGAGAGTAGAGGGAGAGAGAGGGGAAGGGAATGGGGAGGGGGGACAGAACGGGAGTAGGAAGGCAAGAACAAGAGTAAGAGAGAGAGGAGGGGGCAAGCAGCCCCTTTATAGTGGGTCAGGCATACCTGGCAGTTGCCAGGTAACTGTGGGGCGGAGCTTGGACAAAATGCTAACAGTTCCTCTTTTTTGTTGTCCTAACCAAATATCTGACAAAGGCCACTTAAGAAAGAAAGGATTCGTTTGGATCAGAGTTGAAGGGTATAGTCCATTACTGAGGGACAGCAAGGCGGCAGGAGTACCAGGCAGCTGGTCACTTGGCATCCGCTGTCAGGAGGCAGAGATGGATGCTGGCGCTCAGCTCCCATCTTCCCCTTCTATTTAATCCAGAAGCCCAGCCTGTGGAATGCTACACCCAGCGTGGGCATTCACTACTCAGTTAACCCAATTGGGAAAACTCCCTCACAGGCCTGCCCAGAACCTCGTCTCTTGGGTGACTCTAGATCCCGCCAGGTTGGTAATACTAACTGTGGTAGGTTATGGCAGTGTTTATGGCTTGATGGGAACTAAACACTACTATACCATAACCCAGGCAGAAAGTGATGTGGGTTGACAGTGGAGCTGAGCAGATTGGTTTGTTAAGAATGGGAGAATGGCTGGCTTCCCTACAACATGGACGTTGAAAGGAGGTCTGGGGAGAGGACTCAATGGATAAGATTGCTCACTCTAAGACTGAGGACCTGAGTTCAAATCCTCAGTACTCACTGAAGATCTTGCTGTAGTCCTGTGCACCTCTAATCCCAGAGTTGGGGTGGGGTGTGATAGGAGGGTTGTGGGGCATGCTGGCTACCAGTTCAGTGGCAGATGGTGTCTCAAAGGACTGTGATAGAGAGTGACACCTGATAGTCCTTTCTGGTTTCTGGGTGTGCATGGACTTCTGCACCTGCATCAGGTTCCTATCCCACTCACGTATGTGAGCAGACACTTCATGTTCACATCACACACACACACACACACACACACACACACACACACACACACACACA
>NC_034594.1:103145129-103154218 GCF_900095145.1 Mus pahari
ACATACACACACACACACACACACACACACACACACACACTACACCATATCACACCCCACAAAGGGAAAACGTGACGTCCTTCTCTACCATGACCCTTAGAAACACATACCTAACGGAAACAAAAGTTTCCTGCAACAATACTAACGCTGGCTATATGATATTCCCTGTGCTGTGTGTTTTCTTGAAAATGTGGTTGTAACCCATTATGCGGACTTCCTGACCCCCTAATGGCTCAGTATGAAAATCCCTGGACTAGCTGCTCCCTAGGGGGCTTTCAGCCTGAACTTTCTGTAATTTTAGAGCTACAGGATCTGAATAGACTTAAAAAAGGGATAATTAATCTCCTGGGGTAATGACTGATGATAACTCAGCAAGATTTAATAAAAATAATAGTAATAATCCCCACGTATATGATTGACTCCCATGCCAGTGTTCTGGAACTCACTACCAGGGTTTTGGTGGACCTGAAGAGGCTCATTGTTAGGATTCACTCTCTAGTGAAGAGGTGGTGTGGCTCGGTCCCGACTGGGTTTTCATTTGCAGGAAGAGAAAAGAGAATCTTGTCACTGAAGGTCACTCCTGAGTATTGGAGTTCTGGAAAGAGTCCATGTTACTCAAAAGGACAAAAAAAAAAAAAAAAAAAGTCAAGCTAACAACCCCGCCCCCCCAAGCCCAGCTTGTTTGAATCTCTAAGTGGATGGAGTCCTGTGAATGAGGGGCCTGGGAGCAGGCATTGCTCCAGCTATGTAAATGTTTGTTTTCTCCTAATGTGTTGCTCTCTTTGCTTGAATGCGCAAGAGATAGTCATCTAGAAATACAACCCCCAGGAGAAACTTAAAACAAGGAGAGCAAACAGGGCCTGCCCACCCCCAAGCCAAACACCAGCCCTGACCTGGTCCCTGCTCATCCTCCAGTTTACTTGGGGCAAAGGAGCGCCACTGGCCCCCACTGAGTCTATTGGAGCACCTCTGTCTCCACCTCCAACTTCTTTCTTACCCTAAGGAATTGTCTGGAATTCTCCAAGACTCTCTCTCCGAGATGGCTCTTGAAGTTCAAGCCTTTCAAAAAGTGGTGCGAGGTTCCTCTCAGCCTCTCTGTTGAAGGAGACAGCCTTCAGGGACAACGTCTATCTGTCAGGCTGGTAGAAGGAACACAGCTGCAGCTTTGGCTAAAAGAAGTCAAGGTTGCTTTTCTTTTCTTTCTCTTCTGCTGTTTGCCTTTGATTTTCAGATAAAAACACAGAGTTCAAAGTCCATAAGCTGGGTCCTTTCTGAGCCACTTTTGCCTTAACAGAAGCAAAGGGCCAGGCATGGTGGTAGATGTTTGTAATTCTAGCACTTCAGAGCTAGAGAGGCAAGAGGACCAGGAATTCAAGACCAGCCTGGGCTACAAGAGTGAGTTGGAGGGTAGCCTGGGCTACGTGTGACCTTGCCTTAAAAAACAAAAGCAGCAAATATACATGTTGATATTCTGTCTGGACTCCACCCCTACAGTTACCTGGCAAAGACATCCCCTTCCCCCACACCTAGATAGGACATATTCTAATGTTTCTTTCTCTTTTGATAATCACAACAATACAGGAGTAAATTAATTATACACAGTGTACATAAAGTACAGGGAAACTTGCAGCGAGTTGTAAACAAACAAAGTAAACAGCATTGTTAGTGTTTATGTAGTCACTATCCTGGAAGAAGGCTGAGGAATATTAAAATGGAAAGGATGGGGCTAAGGAAGATGTGGTTCCCTAGGGCCCCCGGGATCAGCTTAGAGGCCAGCACACCAACTTGCTGAGCAGAACCACACAGGAGAGAGGCAGTCACACATTCTTCCTTTAAAAAAAGGGATGGGATGGGGCCAGACCTAGGGGATAGAGCTGTCACCCCTGCTGGGTAGCGAATGGTTAAACAGATCAGTAGGAAAGCCTTTCAGTGCAACCTGGGGCCTGCCTGCCAGAGCTGTGGCTATACAGCCATTCTTCTCTGACCACAACTAAGACCCCTCCTCAAGACTTCTCTCTCTGATTCCAGAGCTCTCCTCAAGGTAAGGAAATGGCAGTTTGCTGGAATACAATGGTCTTTTGAAGGCAGCACAGATGTTTATCTTATCCCAATATTTACCCTATTGAGCAGGACTTAGGTGTATATTTCTGTTCCTTTGGGGAGTGAAGTTTCAATGTGTAAAGTTGAATATCAACTTTTAAATGAAAATGGAGGGGAAAAAAAATCATCCTTTGAACCAGGGGAGGAAAAAGTGCTGGTAAAATCTGGCCTGGAGTCTTCTTCTGCCCACAACCCTGGGGTTTAGGGAACCCCATGAGAGAGAGCTCACCAGAGCTGCAGGGGTAGGACCAATAGAACCCTTTCTAGGATCTGTCTTGCTCTGGCCCAGAGCAGCTGTTGATGGAGTCAGTGTTCTGGTGTTCAGGCCCCAGGGGGCTCTGGGTCTGGCCACCCTTTCTATCTGAGACTAAGTTTAAACCCTAACACCATTTATGTTTTTCCATTTGGCTTAAATTAGCCCCCAGGAAATTGGCTTTAAGATTACAGCAGGTGGTAATAGGAAGGACAATGGCCAGTTGGTTCTGAGGATGAAGGCATTGGGCTATTGTATCTTGCCTTAGGCTGGCAGACTTAATTTATGGCATCCCCCCCAGGGTCCCCATCTAAAGTTGTTTTTTAGGTAGGATAAGACTGCAAGTGTGTATCCAAAATGTCCAAAGTCTTCAGAGCTCTTCCACAACTGTGATGGTCAAACCCTGGCTCTATATTTATTTACTCAGGGGAATCTCTCATTAGTCCCTCAAGATAGTTTTGCAGATGGGGAAACTGAGGTACTGGCAGAGCTGGGGTTGCAGGTGAATTGGGTCCACTCCGAAGCCTGTATTGTCAGCTGTGCTAATCTTATGAAATGAGAGAACAAAGGTTTGTTCTCTTAAGGTTTGACCTTTGGTTTGAGCATGGGAGGTTTGTGTGGAACACCTTAAACCCTTTGGATTTCTAAGATTCTCTCTCTTTCTCCACACAGAGTGGGGGGGGGGGCGGGAAGGAGGAGGAAGAGAAAGGAAGAGGGAGAGGGAGAGGGAGAGGGAGACTGGGTCTCTCTAGAACCTAGAGCTGCCCAAGCATGCTAGGCTGGAGGCCTTTGAGCCCACCTGTCTCAGCCTCTCCAGCTATGGGGGTTACAGGATGCACATGGTCATACCTGGCTTTTATGTGGGTGCTGGGGATGGAGCTCTGGTCCTTGAGCCTGTGTAGCACTTTACCACCTGAACCTTAGTCTCAGTCTCAAAGGCAATTTCCTGCGCATTTGTTAGTAATTGGGGGCGCTGTGGGAAGGAGGAAAAGCCTGAACTGGCGCCAGACACAGACATCTTTCTTCTCCACCTCTTTCTTGCTCAGAGGCTGAAGCTCTGGGAAAGACGGTCCCTGCTTATGAGCTCATGAGAATGATCGTGAACATCTCACAGAGAGAGTACTTTGCCCTAGTTTGATAGGGCTGGAAGGATGGCTCAGTTAATAAATACATGCTTGCCTTGTAAGCACAGGACCTGAGTTCAAGCCTGAGAATTCCCACTTAAAAAAAAATACAAAGTATAAAAAGCCAGGCGTGGCACATTCTTGTAACCCCAGCACCGGTAGGAAGGATACAGGCAGATTCCTGGGGTTCACTAGTTTCAGGACAGTGAGACAGTCTTTCTCAAAAAGAAAAAAAAAATAGGATGGTCAGTTTTCCAGTACGCCCCACACCACACACACACACACACACACACACACACACACACACACACACACCCCTAAGCAGGTTCAGATGTAATGCTAGCAAGGGTCTCTTCCTCCTTCAAACGTCTACTTTTAAAAATGAGAATCTCTCTAATCATATTCAGAATCCAACTGTTTGCATGGGTTTGTTGATTCTTTCAGTTCACTCAGAGGAGCCCAGTGAGAGCCTTCTCTGTGGTCAGAACTACGCTGTGAGGGTAAGATATAGGAACAGAAAGAGGGATAGACCCGGTGGTATAATGAAAAGCAGCAACACAAACAGCAGCAACTGTGCTACAGTAAATGCCACCAAACACATTAAAAATGAAGAGAATAGGAGAAGGCCATCTCACTGTATGTGCCAGTAGATGGAGTATGGCATATAATATGTAAAGAGCACCTAGAAATCAGTGAACAAAGCAAAGCAAGCAAGCAAACAAATAAACAAACAAAACAGACGGCTGCCCACCTCCAGTGGAAACTGGGCAAAAATAGGAGATAGTTTAGTTATTAAGGTGAGGACTGGGGGTGAGGGGGGGGGGCTGGAGAGATGTCTCAGAGGTTAAGAATACTGAATGCTCTTCCAGAGATTCTGAGTTCAATTCCCAGCAACCACATGGTGGCTCACATGCCCTCTTCTGGGGTGTCTGAAGACATCGATGGTGTGCCCATATACATAAAATAAATACATAAAAATTTTTTAAAAAGTTGAGGGCTGGATTCAGTTCTTTATATATGCATGTAAATGTTGAATGAGCATAGCAGTCTACCTGTGATTTCAGTTTCAGAGAGTAGGTAGGAAACAACGGTCATTAACAGGTGCTGCAAGCTCACACAGGCAAAGGGTTAGTGCCTTCCAGTGTGTCGACATTTGAAGTCCGATGGTAGCAAACAGTGTCTGAGGCAAAAGTCTCTCTCAGAAAGTTTGGAGCTGAGACGAAAGGATGGACCATCCAAAAACTGCCCCACCCAGGGGTCCATCCCATAATCAGCCACCAAACACAGACACTATTGCATGTGCCAGCAAGATTTTTGTTGAAAGGACCCTGATATAGCTGTCTCTTGTGAGGCTATGCCAGTGCCTGGCAAACACAGAAGTGGATGCTCACAGTCAGCTATTGGATGGAACACAGGGTCCCCAATGGAGGAGCTAGAGAAAGTACCCAAGGAGCTGAAGGGGTCTGCAACCCTATAGGTGAAACAACAATATGAACTAACCAGCAACCCCAGAACTCGTGTCTCTAGCTGCATATGTAGCAGAAGATGGTCTAGTCAGCCATCATTGGGAAGAGAGGCCCCTTGGTTTTGCAAACTTTATATGCCCCAGTACAGGGGAACACCAGGGCCAAGAAGGGGGAGTGGGTGGGTAGGGAAGTAGGCGGGGGAGAGGAGGGTATAGGGGACTTTGGGGATAGCATTTGAAATGTAAATGAAGTAAATACCTAATAAAAATTGAAAAAAAAAAAAAAAGAAAGAAAAACAAAAGTCTCTCTCAATGAGTTCCTCTGTGTCTCCCAGGAATGTCACTCAGTCAACCTCCTTGCCTGAGTTCCACAATTGTGAATTCACCCAGTGGCTTAATAATTAGATAAAAATGACGTCCTTACCTAACATGTTTAGCATACTGAGTAACAGGGCATAAGAGCACCTTGCAGGTGCATGGAGAGGTGGTTCTGTGGTTAAGAGAGCTTATGGTTCTCAAAGAGGACCAGGGTTTGATTCTCAGAGCCCACACTGGGTGGATAGCCGACTGTAACTCCAGCTCCAGGGCAATCACATGCCCTCTTCTGTCTTCTGTAGGCATGTTATACATATGCACAATGCTTCCTTCTCACCTCCACATATACCTATATTAAGTAAAAAAAAAAAAAAAATTTTTTTAAAAAGAGAGCATTTCCCAGGTTGTGTTCCTTTGTTTGCTTTATGAACCATATACATCTGATTGTGTCTATGGTAAGGTATATAGAACATATATAAATACTGTATCATGTTAAAGAAGAAACGACTTTACTTTTCTTTCCTCTTGTTTTTCTTTTTGAGACAAGATATTTTAGTTAGTCTTAACTGTCAACTTGGCACGGCTCAGAGTCACCTGAGAAGAGAATCTCAGTTGGAGTTGCTCTGATCAGATTGGCCTGTGGGCATGTCTGTGGGGCCTTGTCTTGATTGTTAATTGATACAGGAGAATCCAGGCCACTGTGGGCAGCACCATTCCCTACGCAGGTGGTTCCTAACCCTGTAAAAAAGCAGATTGAGCATAAGCCTGGGAGTGAGCCAGCAAACAATATTGCTCCAGGATTTTTACTTCAGCCACCTGCCCTGACTTCCTTCATGATGGACAGTGACCTGGAAATGGAAGCTGAAATGGATCTCTCCTCTCCTGAGTTGTTGTAGGTCATGGCTTTTGTCACAGCATGAGAATAAAACAAAGACACAGGCTTTTATGTAGCCTAGGCCGGCCTGAGTCCTTTACCCTTCCACATCCGTCTTACAGTGCTGGTGTTGCAGGTGAGTGCCTCTACACCCGTATTATGTGACGTGGACATGGAAGTCAGGGCTTCACTTGTGGTAGGCAAGCATTCTACCAACTGAGCTACGCCCACATTTTACCCATTTTGGAAATGGTTCTAGTACATTCACTCGTCATCCTCAAAGAAACCACTTACCCATAAGCAACCATTCCCCAGCTCCCCCTCTACCTTGCTAGTCTTCCATTCCTGGAAGCCACCAGTGGACTGTCGACTCTACAGACATTCTAAATGGGATCACAGTTGTGTTTGTCCTCTTCCATTTATCACAATGTTTTCAGGGTTCATCCATAGCATAGCATATATAGCACTCCACTCATCTTCATAGCTGAATCACATTCCATTTTAGTGGACATACCACATTTTGTTTACCCATCCATCATCTGACAGAGAGTTGGTTTTTTTTTTTTTAAATACATACTTTTGTATTATATATTGCTTCCAGCCACCATACAAAGTTCTTTTTGTCATGAGGTAGAACTTAGGTAATTAAAATTTTCCTATGTTTGTATGTAAGGATATGCCATCCCAATATTCATGGAATTGATGCATTCATAATTTGGAGATAAAAGCAGTGGAGAAACTGTATCTGTGGAAAAGGTTCTATGGCTCACCTTTTCCTATGTGTGGCAGGTCATAAAGATTCCAATGGGAGGGGTGCTCCCCTCCTACCAGGGCAGGAAAATAATCCTTATCACCAGAGAATGGTAATTGGGGCAGCAATGGGCCTGAATAAATAAACCCACATGTCAATCTTATCTTCTGTCCAGCTCACATCCCCTCATATATCTTGATGACTCTCCGAGAATTTATATCCCTGGCCACAGATCCCTCTGCCCTGCCAGGATTTATTTACTCCCTCTTTCACTATAAACAGTATAAAAAACCGATTTCTCTTTGATCTCTATAGACTTGATGCTCTGTGATGCTCTTATTTGTAAGACTTAAAAATTGTATGCTCTCTTACTGTTTTGTCTCTTGTTACTTTGTTAGATTCAACCAAGGAGTTAAGGAAGTGAGGATGGATGGGACTCCCTCCCTTTCTGCCTCTGTCTCTGTCTCTCTGTCTCTCTGTCTCTCTCTGTCTCTCTGTCTCTCTCTGTCTCTGTCTCTCTCTCTGTCTCTGTCTCTCTCTCTGTCACACACACACACACACACACACACACACACACACACAGAGAGAGAGAGAGAGAGAGAGAGAGAGAGAGAGAGAGAGAGAGAGACTCACTATCAGCAGTCTATTCAGCAATATAAGTAAAAAGCAGTATCTTTTATGTTTTCCAAGTGTAGTTTTTTGGGATGGTCTTATAGCCCATGCTGGCCTCAAGCTCGACATAGAGTGGAGGAGGACCTTGAACTCCTGATCCCCTTGCTTCTACCTCTCAAGGGCTGGAATTTCAGGTTTGGAATTTCAACCCATTTAATGCAGTGATGTGGGGTAGAACTCAGGGCTTCACGCATGCTAGGCAAGCGTTCTACCAATGGAACAACATCCCCAGCCCCTAGTAGCATAATTTTGAGTTCTGACGATAACATGTGGTGATCTGAGAAAGTACTGCTTCATCAGATGAAACTAGTTCTAGGCCCCTCCTGTGTTTCTCCATCCCACTAGGAACCTGTGATGAGGCCCACTTGTCTCAGATGTCAACAGCTCAACTTGATCCCCAGCTCAGCAGCGTCAAGGATTCTTCTTGGGAAGCAGGAATAGAATGGAGAGGGATAAGACTCTCTCCAGCAGTCTGTTTCACTCATAAAAAAAACGGTGGATGGGTTTCAATTAAAATGAGCTCATGGGCTGCAGCAGGGAGGGTGAGTCACTGGTGCTCCTGAGAAGGCCCAGGGCTGTTATTTTGTAGCAAGCTCTGGGCTCTTTGCATCTGGGAGGGGGTCTGAGAGTGGGCAGCAGGAGGTGTCATTGAAAATGAATGTTCTCTGTGTGTGATCCAACCCTCCCCCACGCCTGGACTCACAGGCATATTCCTTTGGGAACAATGGAGGGAAAGTGTCCAGACTTTAGTTGTTAGTGTTCTTGGAGGCTTCAGCTCTGGGCAGCTTCTTGAACTAGCCCCTGGGGTGGGACAGGAGGATGAGATCAAAAGACAGACAGACAGACAGACAGACAGAGAGACAGTGTCTGTACTCTTAGTCCAGCACACTGCCTGGTCAATAGTTTTGGCACACAGCTGGGGCTGAGCTAGTCAGGAGAGGCTCCGCCAGACTGTTCTTGGCTGCTGGACAGTAGTTTCCCTACTGTCTCTGGAACATTCAAAGGGGAGGCAGGATGCTGGGCTCACCTCTGGGGGTGGGGTGAGCTCAATTGAATGGTAGTGTCTGAAGTCAACTTGAGATCTGTAAGATTGAGTCAAGTCCTATGGCCTTCTAGGGTGGCACTGTGACCGTGTAGTCCTCTGGAAGGCTCACTCACGGTCACTACATGGGATGCAGAATTCAAGTCTGATGGACTCAGACAATGTGTGTAGTAGGGCAGTGCTGGACTCTGATGTGAGACTGTCATGGTGGGTTGGAGACCTGCTGGATGCCCGTAACCTACTTACTCAGTGTTACACCAGTTGCTTGGATTGGAACCCTCTGGTAAATATGAAGATAGTCTGTATTTGAACAGATACCTGTGCCCTTCCCTTTGGCTATCTGACTACCAGAAGCAATGGACCCCAAAGAATTAGAATTTCTCCAGGAGTCTTTTACTGGGAAAAGAGGCCCAAAGCCTGGTGCCAGCCAATCAGGAGCTTGTCTCCCAAGAGGCCCAAAGCCTGGTGCCAGCCAATCAGGGGCTTGTCTCCC
>NC_034594.1:103154533-103166632 GCF_900095145.1 Mus pahari
GCTTGTCTCCCAAGAGGCCCAAAGCCTGGTGCCAGCCAATCAGGGGCTTGTCTCCCGGGAAGATTTCACACAGTTCTGACAACTTGTCAGACTTTCCTTGCACGAGAGACTGGAGCCCAGACAACGATGGCTCAGTGATGGATGGATGGGACCACATCTTGGCCAGGACTGCTTGGTTATGCATACTTCTCACCCTCTATTTAAATATAAACCTCACATCAGGACCCTGAATACAGACTTGTGGGCAGAGGCACTGGGTCTCACTATTCTTCCTCTTTTCAATGCGGCTGCATTGAATACAACTTTTTCTGCTTTTTGTTTTTATTTGTGTGTTTAATTGGCATATTTGAACAGAGGATCCCAAGTCTAGATTACTGGTGTTTCCAAGACCCATGCTGTGCCTGACAACTTGGGAAACAGGATTTCTAACCCAATGGGGAGGTGTGATGTTTTGGAATTCATGGAAAGCAGTGAGTAGAGTAGAGAACATTAGACACAGCTCAAGTTCACATTCCAGAGGACCTGAGGTAAATGCCTAATGGTCAGGCCTAAGGCTGAAGGTCAAGTTCACAGAGCCTAGATTTGAAGGGCAACAGTTAGGTATGGGAGAGAGGGAGGGAGAGAAGAAAGAGGGAAAGGGGGATGAGAGAGGAGGGGAGAAAGAACAGAGAAAGGTGAGAGAAGAGAGACATATATAGAGACATTCAAACACAGAGAGACAGAGAGAAGAGAGACAGAATGGAAAAACCCATACATATATGCAGAGAGTAAGGGGAGAGAGTGATAGAAGACACAGACTGACACACGCACACAGAAGAGTGCATGTGTGTATCTGTGTGTACATACGTGTGTGTGTCTGTGTGCACATATGTGTGTGTATGTCTGTGTGCATATATGTATCTGTGTATGTGTAGGCCTATCTGTGTGCATGTATATGTGTATTTATACATGTATATGTGTGCATCTATGCTAGGCATGTTTAGACATTTGAAGCCAAAGTGTGGAGCATCAGGCTATGGTCCTTCCTCACCAGCCTTCCCTTCCTTTGGTATAGATGCTTAGAGGCTGACAGGTATAGGGTTGCTCTGGCTTTGTTGGGCTCTTTGTAAACTTGCTGACAGGTCCAGCTGTCTCTCTTCCTCCCTGCCCTCCTTGGAGCTGCTGTTCTTCAAGGACTAGGAATGGAGCCTCTAAGGTTGCATTTCTGAACTTTTCAAAGGCACTAAAATTAATGGAGCAGAGAAATCTACCGAGAGACGTAAGAAGAATTACCAAGACCTTAATAATAAATGTGTGTCAACAGCACTCAGGAAAAAATTTCTCCTTCAAGCCTTTGACTTTCTCGTTCCTAGTTCTAGCCCATGAGAGCAGATACCTTTAATAGACTGTAAATTCAAAAGCAGCTTGAAGGATTAAGCTACATCGGCAGCTGTCAGTGGACTCCGGTGGAATTTGAGAGGAGGTGGAGAACAACGGGGTCACTTTGTGGAGTGAGAGCCCCACGAAGCCAAGATGAACTTGAGGTTTAGAGTTAGGGATGCTGAATCAGGAATGGACTCTGATGGATGATCAGGACAGTCAGATGTCATTGTTCCTCAGTTGTTCACCTGTGTCCCAAGATGTTCCTGGATGTGTATTCTTCAAGTTCCTCATGTGTGAATATTGAAGGCTGGGGACTAGGCTCAACTGGTAGAGCAGCTACTTAGCATGCAGGAAACTGTTCAGTCAATCTTCAGCAACCCAGCATGGTGGAGCATGCCTGTAACATCAGAATGCAGGAGGTGCAGGCAGGAGAATCTGAAATTCAAGGTCGTCTTCAGCTATAAACACAGGCTGGGGCCAGCCTGTGCTACAGGAGATCTTGTCTTAAGCAAACAAACATAAGAAAAGAGGCTTTTATGAGTGGCCAGCTTGGGACTGCAGGGTGGTGGCCACCTGTGTTTCTGAATGACAGGGAGAGTTTCCAGTAGCATAATGACTCAATGTCCCTAATGGATAAGGTTCTTTATTTTCCAACCAACACTTTCCCGTGAAGGTGGTGTTCTTAGGCGGAGTCAGAGATTAAATCCATCTACATCTTCAGCACCCTGAATGTCCACTAATGTGCCCTCCCTTCCCATGTCGATCCTCTCTATGCTGTTAGTTATATTCAATCCCCTTAGGGATGGATGAGTGTGGTGGTTTGAATATGCTTGGCCTAGGGAGAGGCACTATTAGGAGTTGTGGCCTTGTTGGAGGAAGTGTGTCACTGTGATATTGGGCTTGGAGACTCTTCTCGTCATTGCCTGGAAGCCATTCTTCTCCAATTTGCCTTTGGAACAAGGTATAGAACTCTCAGCTCTTCCAGTGCTATGCCTGCCTGAATGCTGCCATGCTTCCTGCCATGATGATAATGAACTGAAACTCTGAACCTATAAGCCAGCCCTAATTAAATGTTGTCCTCAAAAGTGTGCCTTGGTCATGGTCTCTGTTCACAGTAATAAAACCCTAACCTAGACAGTGAGGTCATCCCTTTTCCCAAAAATGAGGAACAGAGAGACTGAGCACCTGAAGCCTGCACGCTCCACTGCATGCTCCACTGCGTGTTTGACTGTATGTTCCACTGCATGCACCACTGTGTGTTTGACTGCATGTACCACTGCATGCTCCATTCCATGCTCCACTGTGTATTTGACTGCATGTTCCACTGCATGTTTGACTGCATGTTCCACTGCATGCACCACTGCATGTTTGAATGCACCACTGCATGTTTGAATGCATATTCCACTGCATGCTCCATTGCATGTTTGACTGCATTCTCCACTACCAGAGCTCTCATGTTTTTGATGCCTAAGATGATCACTTTCTCAATCTAAATCAATTCTGTTCAATTGAACAGAATTCAGAATCTAGCCAGTTCTTTGGTGAGAAAGTGTGTAGGATTTCAAGGGAGAAGGGATTTCTCTATAGATTCCCTCTTGGGAAACATCACAAGAGCCGGTTGAGTTTGACTGACTTAGTAGAATATGTCCAGCTAGCTTGAAGCCCTGGGTTCCATCCCTAGCCCTGCATGAAAGGGGATGTAATGGCTCCTGACTATAGCCCTAGCGTTCTGGAGTTGGAGGCAGGAGAACCAGTTTGGGGTTATCTTTGGCTAAATTTGAGAGTTTGAGGCCACCCTAGGCTACATGAGATTCCATCTCAAGAACAAAACAATACAATATAAACAAACAAAAACCTCTCAAGACTAGGCAGCTCTTATAGTCTAACCTGGGGGTCATCTTCCTGGAGTTAGTGACATGACCTTCTTAGACAGGGGGTCTTGAGCAGAGTTCAAGTCAAGTGGATCTTGGGGTTTCAGGGCCTTCTGGCTGCATTAATACGTGGCTATCATGTACTAGAGGTCTTGGGATTTAGTTTGTCCAATGAAGACCTTTTGACACACTTATTAATGAACTATTATTATTAATTTTTAATCTCTGAGTGTTCATGCATAGGTACAAATTGTATACCATAGTATATGTGTGGCGGTTGGAGGATAGCCTCAAATGTTTGATCTTCACCTTACGCTGTATAAAGGCAAGGTCTCTTCTTATTCTCCACCCACCCCAGGTCTGCAAGCTTCTGAAGATCCTCCTCCTTTGGTTTCCATCTTATCTTAGGCTTCTTGGGATCAGAGACTCAAGCTACTAGAGCTGCCTGCATTCAGGTTCTTGGGTCTGAACTTAAGTTCTCATGATTATAAGGCAAGGACTTTTACCCACTGAACCATCTCCCCTAGCCCTATTCATGAGTTTTAAATTTTACATTCATTTATTTAGCTATTGGGTGGCACATATGAAGACAACTTGTAGGTTGAGTCTCTCTTTCCACCATGTGGGGGTCTGGGGGGGTCGAACTCAGGTCACCAGACTTGGCTGCAAGCACCTTTACCTACTGAGTCATTCCCCCAGTTCCTATTAATGAAGTAATAAAATATTAAGTATGATGTTTAGTGACATCTTTCTGTAATCTTCAAGTCCACAGAAAACAGTCACACCCCTCAAAAATCCCCCCACCCCTGCCTTGCAGCAAAGTTTTGTGCTGTGGAATGGGCTGAGGCAGCCTGTTCCAGCCTTGGCTCTCTTTGTTTTGTCCTCTACACAACCTAATTTTCCCAGGGTTGCACAGTCCCCGTTCACTATGGACACAACATTTCCCTGCAAAATATTTTCTGAAACCACCGAAGGCCTTTTAGTCTTTGGGAACCTTATTTAAACAAATTTGCATTAATAGCTTGTGGGGCCCCCTCATTTACATATGTGTTTGAAAGGGCAGTAGTTTGGGGAATGTGATTTAAAAAAAAATAAAACAAACCCAACTGGTATGCCTTGGTGTGGCTTGCTCTGTGGACATGCCTGAGACTGTTAAAAAGTAGAAATTTAACTTTCAGTAATGCTTGGTTCACGTGCAGCTGTGGAGTCTGGGAAAGGGACATAGGCTGTGATTTTTTTCCCCCTCACACCTTTGCAGTTACAGTGGAGAATGTTGCTATTGACTTAAGATTGATCTAGAAGAGAATGAGGCCTTTATTATGGGGAGGAGGTAAGGAAGACATTGGGTGTTAATTAAGACAATGTAATGAAATGTGTCCTAAGATGCATTCTGAGGCTCATACTGGATCCATTTTGGTGATAGTATTGTACAGGCAAGATTGCTTGAGCTTGCGATCCTGAAAAAAACTTAGGCCCATGGATCCAAATACAATTTTTAAAAGAACAAAGTTTGGGGCTATTGGGTGGTGGAGATGGTTCATAAGGTAAGGTGCTTGGTATTCAAGTGTGAGGATCTGAGTTCAGGTTCCCAGAACCTATATAAAAGATGGAGGCCAAGACAAGAGGATCTCAGAAAGCCTACAGTCCAGCTAGCCTGCAGACCAGCTACCTTGGGGGGAAAAGACACCCCATCTCCTATCAGGTGTAAATTAAGGACCGACACCCCAGGCTATCTTCTGACCTCCACATGTCACGAGTGTGCCTACATTCACATATGAATCCTATGCACATCTCTCACAGGTGCAAAGATTATACCTCTAGTGATGTCTTATATTATTTAGATAGCAGGCTGCGTCTGTGGCACTTGTAAGTCTTACTGAATATGAATGTGCTCTCTGTTTCATGCCATGGATTCTGGGGGTAATTATTGAATAAGTATAACTCATCCCAAGTAACATATTTACTAATTATTGTTATTTTATGTGTGCATTATTATTGAGAGAGACCAAGAGTGAGAGTGTGTGTACATGCTGTGTGTGTGTGTGTGTGTGTGTGTGTGTGTGTGTATGTGTGTAGGTCAGAAGAGGTCACATGGGAGTTGGGTCTCTCCTATTTCCTCGTTTTGAGGCAAGGCCTGTCTTGTTTCTGTCATGCTATGTGCTACAGGCTGAGTGGGGAAAGGTGCTGGGTTTGATTACAGAGCTTCAAGAGAGAAGGAGAAGACTGACTCCTATAAGTTGTCCTCTGACTACTACGTGTCTACTGAAGCTCATGTGCATCCACACGGAAAATAAATAAGTACATGTGAAAAAAAAAAAAAGGACAAAAGGTTGGTCTATCCCAATAATATCTCCCAGCTCTTCTTCATAGGGATTAATCATCTTTAAAACATTTTATTTTAGTTTGTGTGGATGTGTGTGTGAGAGATGTATGTGTGTGTGTATGTACGTATGTATGTATGTATGTATGTATATATGTGTGTGATGTATGAGTGTGTGTGTATGGTGTGTATGTATGTGTGTGTATGTGTGTAGTACCCTTGGAGGTCAGAAGTGGGTGTCAGATCCCCTGGAACTGGAGTTACAAGTGGTTGTGAATCACCTGAAATGGGTGCTAGGAACTGAACTTGGGTCCTCTGGAAGATAGGTAAGCACTCTTAACCACAGAAACATCTCTCTGGCTCCAGATTAACCATCTTGAATTGTGACCAAGAAGGCCCTTGGAAGGTTTTCCCTGTGAAGTTCCTCAGTGCACTATATATATAAACAAGCCCATGAGAATGGTCTGTGAGCTTGAGGGTGGGACCCTGGCGCTCAAAGTGCCAGAATGTGTTTAATATCTTCCATATTAGCTTGAATCATTCCAATTTGGGTGAGAATGCTTTTCTCCTATTTTATAAACATTGTTTATGTCAGAGTAAAAATGCATACTGTAGTTATAATTCCTTTCTTGTACACTGTTGTATTTTCCCTATAAATCATGATTATTTTTGTGTGGACATGTATATTTGTTAATAACATATCTCTAAAATATCTATCAGAGTTATAAAACATTCCTCACCCCCCTTGAAACAGTCAGGTAACTTATCACTCATCCTAGTTCTCCCCCCCCCTCTTTTTTTTTTTTTTTTTTAAAAGAGCCTTTTCTTTTCTAGAGCTTTCTATGCCTGTATTTAGCTTTTCCTGAGATGTCCTGAAATTTCAGCACCATCTTTGGAATTCTGAGCCTATTTTTCTAAAGATCTTGTCTCTGTTGGTTTGAGGTGCTAAAATAAAGTGCCATAGGCTGAGTAAAGTTTAAAAAAAAAAAAAACACAGGCTGGAAGTCCAAGATCAAGTCCAGTTGGAGCATCTTCAGAGTCTGACCCAAGGTCTAAGCCATGGGTCTTCAATGTCTTCACATAAAAAGGAACCAAGTCCCCTCAAAACCTTTCTCACAAAGCCACATCCTGTGTGTCTCCTGTGGAGTGTCGGACTGCACAGTGCTTGAGCAGACAGACATAAAGAGGCAGGCTTTTAGATTTGGGTAAATTTAATTTTAACCATCAGTCAGCAACAAATTATTTAATTTCTGTGCTCTTCAGGTTTATTTCCCAGAGCTGAAGGCAAGTTACCCATGGAGATATGGAAAGAGGGAAGTCTATATAATCTGGTTATAGGAAATGCATCTCCCTCCCATTCCCCAACCCCTTCCTTGACTTACAGTCTAAATGGTCCTTTTTCATCTTTTCTTTTTCCATTCTTCATGTGTATGTTGTGCATGTGTGTATATGTATGACTTTTGCACACATAGGCGTGGATACATGTGCTTGTGTGTACATATGTACATCTACGTGGAGGACTAAGGTTGATGTCAGGGAATAGTTTTTGATGACTCTTCTACCTTAGGCGTAGGGGGCAGGGTCTCTCAAACAAAGCCAGCATTTGCCGGTGTGGCTCACTTTCCTAGCCAGCTTGCTCTGGGTTCTGCTTCCCTTCTCCACCTTCCTAGTCAGGAATTGTAGGTTGTCTGCCATGCTCACCTGGCATTTCCATGGGTTTCCGGGCTCCAAACTCTGATCCTCACATTTTCTGCAGCAGGCACTTCAATTGCTAAACTATTCCCCAAGTTCCAATTTTCATCTTAAAATTGTAAAATTTCACGAGCAATTACATTCGGACCATTAGTACCCAGTGTCACAGTTAAGTGATTCCATCTTGCTGGCAAGGAACATTTTAACACTTAGGGCAGACAACAGCTTTTCAATGATGAGCTTAAATAGTCTCTTTCCAGGTACTTTGCACATTTGTTCTTTGGCCAAATTAATGGCAACAGTAATGTCTGAGATTTATTGGGCGTTTGCCGTGTACCCGACCCTGTTTTAAGTACTTAACAAGTATAAATTCATTTAATCTTGTACAACCTGATGAGGCTGGCAGTACTATTATTTCCAGCTACAGTTGAAATAGAGGGTCTGAATGGCCCCGGGGTTCTGTAGCCAGGGACTATGACAGGGGGCCTTAAACCCTTGTATCAGTGACCTGTCCAGTGGCTGTGATTGAATATCTGATAACAGTACCTTTGAAAAGGAAGGCTAGCCTTAGCTCACACTGGGAAGGAAATCTCAGTAGCAGGAGCGAGGCAGCTGGCCACATGGTGTCCCCAGTCGGGAGGAGGGAGAGAATTCTGTGCTCAGCTCTGGTGCTCCCTTCACCCTCCTTACTCTGTAATGTGTATGTGGTTCACACATGCACGCATGGGACAACGTAGGCTCCAGGTGATGTCAGGTGTCTTGCCATTTGCTCTCTGCCTTTACTTTTTGAGGCAGGTCCTTTCTGCACTGAACCTGAAGCTCCAGCTTCTGTTAGCCTGACTGGCCAGTGAACCTCTGTTCTCCAAGTGCTGTGGGAGAGATGCGCTCAACAACACTGCAGCTTTTACAGGGGCGCTGAGGGTGTAAAGGTGTTTTTTTATGCGTGGGCCGCAAGCCCTTTACCCAGTGAGCTACCATCCTAGTCCCTTGCCTCTGAATTCAGTCTAGGACAGTGGCTGCATAGAGCAGTGCTGCCCACATTTAGTTTGGGTCTTTCCATCACAGTTAACTTGATCTAGAACACCCCCTCACAGAGTGCCCAGAGTCTTATCTTCAAGGTAGTTCTGGATTCTGTCAAGTTGACAATATTAAACACCACAGCCCAGAAGATAAGCAGGGCTTGTCTGCTGCAATGAAATCTTATGGAGATGGCTTCTGTATGCCTTCCTTGGGGGAAGCCTGAGGCCCAGGCAGGCCCCCCAAGTGGAGAAGCTAAGCATCCCAGAACCAGGCCTGGAACAGGGCAAGAATGAAGTCTGGGATGGAATAGGCCTGCACTGGTGCTCTGATCCCTGTAGGGAAGAACTCTTAGAGGCAGTACAATCTTTCCAGTTTTCCCTAAGAGCAGCCCAGACAGGCCTGGTGGAAAGTGAGAATTCTCCTATGCAAGCAACCTCAAGCACAGACATGCAGCCTCACTACAGTGGCCATGCTGGGCTCCCAGCAGGCCTCATTTAAACAGGCTGGCTGGTAGTAGCTGGAGCTGGCTCAGTTGATTGTGGGGGCAGCCAGGGATGCTCGGGGGGGGGCAGGTGTCCACTTCCGAGTGTGCAGTCAAGTGGATCCAAGGACCCAGACTGATATGAATGGAAAGCCCAGGCGTTCACTTCCAATAAAGCCAACTGTCAATTACTGGAACATCTCTGACTGGCTGTCCCAGACTCATCCATTCAAATGAGCAGAGGGAGGAAGGGCAGGGTGTGAATCCCAGTCAGAGCTGGCTTTCTTTTGAGCAGGCAGAGTCAGGGAAAGGCTTGGAGAGAGCAGACACTTTCTAAGGAGTGGCCCTTCTAGGAACTGACCAGGACACAGGGGGTTTGGGGGAAGGAGGTGGAAGTTGCAAACAATGTTATCTGACCTTAGGCTCCTGGAGATCACGTTCTGCTGCCCCTTGTTACAGTCACAGAGGAGTTATTAAGGGGTTTATCCAAGGGCACATAGTGTCTGTCTACAGTGCTCTTCCTGATCTAAGTTTGGCTTCACTCTCGGTTTATTCATTTTGTTTTCTTTTGTTTTGTTTTTCCCCCACTGCCTGGCTGTTTCTCTGGTTCACTGCTTTGAGATTCATGATACACACGCGTCTGCCTTCGAGATGTTGTCTCCAACAGCCATGGAGGTAAACTGCTCACACAACCTTGGTGTCCTGGGAAGAAGCTAAAGGTTTTTACTGAAGCACAGGAAAGGGGGAAGTTTGTACAGACTGTGGCACAGATACCAGGCCACTTTTACAAGGACAGAGTGACAGGTCGGAAATTGTCAGTCTTTTGTCTTACCCTCTGCTCCTACGAACTGTGGAGGGGGCTTTAGCTTGGATATTTACCATGCTGAGGCCCTCTTCTGGGTCTGGGGATGTGGCTTCGTTGGCAGACATGTGCCTAGCATCCACAAAGCCTTGACTTCTGTCCCTAGCACATGAACTGACTGTAGTGACACACATGACAACCTTGCCCCTGGGAGATGGAAGCAGGTGGGTCAGAATTTAAAGACCATCATCAGCTGTAGAGTAAGTCTGGGACCAACCTGGGCTAAAAAAAAAAAAAAAAAAAAGCCTTGTCTCAAAATAAGCAAATAAAGTAAAAAAGAAAACACCCCAATCCCCCCCAAACCTAACTAACCTTCTTCTGGGCTTTTTGTTAGCATCAACCAGAGGTGACTCTGGGTGATACAGAGCAAAACTTGAGGTTCCTTCTTATGCTTCTGCAGCAGGCCCTCACAGCCACTGAGTCATCCCAATAGCCTCTGAGGGTTAGTTTGAGTTTAGCAGATCACAGCCAGTTCTGCAAGAACACTCATTTCATTTTCCATTCTGTTCTGAAGTAGAATCAGGGACTTTAGGATTAGACAGAAGAATCTTCAAACCTTTTCTTTATACCCAAGATGTGAAGGCTGGATGAAAAAGCGTGACTTGCTCAAGGTCAGCCCACCTTCCTCACTTTGTAAAGTCGGGGTGTGGAAAGAACCACTCTGAAATCCTTCACCAGCCCTGTGGCACCATGGAAATGCTGACTGGTTAAATACTGAACCCCCGTGGCAAGATTTGTATCTCTCAGTGGCCTTCCTTAGACAATGCTCAGGGAGATTTTAATGACCTGCCTACCAGACCAGTCTGAACCATTTATTTACTGGAAGGCCAAGGTGCTCAGACTATAACTCTGAAGCTAATGTCTCCCGTGACTCTGGCAGCAATGGAGATCCAACAAGGGGAATGAAGAGGGTGGTGCCAGCCTTTGATTGCTGGCCTTTTGAAATCATGCCTCAGAAAGATGGACTTGGGATGACTTTTAACACCTGCTTCAAAATGTTATTCCAGAAGGGAGTGAGGGAGCTTGCCATAGGCCAGTGCCTCTGCTTACAGAATCACTCCTGGAGTTCCTGTGCTCTTGACCCTGAGGTCCGACTCCTGCTGGGAAGTAACTGAGTGTAACCCAGAGCTGCAGGTGGAGGTGTGGGTGGGCATCACCCAGCTTTGAGCTGTGTCTGAGGTCATAAGGAAGCTGAAGGATTAAGGAGGAGGACACAGCCAGGAAGATGGGCAAAGGAAGTAGTGAGTAAAACAAGCGGGAGAAACGCATCTAAAGTGAATCAAGGGTTTTGTTCCTGTTTAACGGATTAGGAATATACAGTGAAAACAAATAGATTTAACAGGGTGAGTTGGTGAACCCTGTCTTGTGATCCATCAGGAAATGACTTTGTTCAGGAAGAACAGAGTGCTCAGGGAGGAAATTGAACTTAATGCTTATCTCCCTATGTTTTAGTTGCTTAACTGCTTAGCACACACCTGTAAAACCAGAAACAGAGAAGCCTGGGGCTTAAAATATTGTTTACCAAGTAACTTGAGCTATGAATGTCTTCAGTGTGTGACTCAACCTTGATTAAGGACCTAATTCTTTTTCTCTAACATTTATGGCGACGGTAATGTGTGGATGTCTCCAATGGTGCTGTGATTGGTTAAAAGCCACCCGTCCGTCAGTCAAGCGGAAGAACGGCTTTCCTCCTTCCTTCTGCTTAGTTCAGAGGTTTGCTTCCCCCACCCCCAGGACGTAGGATATGTTAGAACACCCCTATTCCTCTGTGACAAAATACCCAAGAAAATCAATGTGAGAGAGGAAAGCCTTGTTTTGACCCACACTTTCAGAGGCTTTGTGTTCCGTCAGATGGGTTCATAATTCTGGGCTTGTGATGAAGCAGAACACCCTGAGAGAAGTAACCCAGAAAAGAAAGCTGCTTACCCCAATGAGAGGCAGGAAGGAATGTAGTAGGAGGAGAGACTGATGAATCTATTAATAAAGTTAATGAGATACAGAGATAGAGGGAGAGGGAGAGGGAGAGGGAGAGGGAGAGGGAAAGATATGATCCACTAGTGACATTGACACCCTTATGAGCCAATTACTTCTCAAGAACACCATCAGCTATTAAGAAGACTTTGACACTCTTCATACTCAAACTATTAAAATAAGTGTAGTTTATCTCTACCATAAACACAAACTAAATCCTCCTTCCCTGGATCCTGTAGAATGATTCATTTGTACTACTCATCACTGTATTGTGTCATATGTAGTTGAGCATTGGAGTGGGTGTGAAATTTCAGAATGATCTAATGATGGGGACTTGGCAGAGAGTGAAAATTATGACCACAGTCATAATTGTGTGCAAGTATTTTAATGAGACACCCCTCCCCATCTTTGGTGAAGACACCTGGCCACTCAGCTAGCCTGTAGGTTTCTGACTCTCTTGCAGCTAGGCAGTAGAAGATGGAATGCAGTAGAGTGCTTGTGGAGAGAAGTCCATAATCAT
>NC_034594.1:103166811-103175098 GCF_900095145.1 Mus pahari
ATGATTATGGACTTCTCTCCACAAGCACTCTACTGCATTCCATCTTCTACTGCCTAGCTGCAAGAGAGTCAGAAACCTACAGGCTAGCTGAGTGGCCCAGGTGTCTTCACCAAAGATGGGGAGGGGTGTCTCGTTAAAATACTTGCACACAATTATGACTGTGGTCATAGTTTTCACTCTAGCCTAGCTTACTTGGACAGTTCCAGTTTATTGAGAGATCCTGTCTCAAAAAAACTAAGCAGAAAAGGCCTGGAGAACTATATCTGTTCCGTCCTCCAGCACCCTCCTCCTCCTCCTCCTACAGAGAGAGAGAGAGAGAGAGAGAGAGAGAGAGAGAGAGAGAGAGAGAGAGAGAGAGGATGGATGGATGAATAATAGAGGCCTTGGGTTCTGCATTGACTGTAGACCAGAGTCAACATTTGACCCCATTTGCTCACCTGTCTCTTAATGGTTGGTGAGAGAGAGAAATTTTGTTTCTTTATTGCATGTATATGAGTGTGTATGTGTGTATATCAGAGGACAGCCTTAGTTGTTCCTCAGGTGTTGTCCAATTTGTGCTTTTTGAGGCAGGGTCTCCTACTGGCTTGGAGCTCACCAACTAGGCTAGGCTTGCTTGCCCAGGGAGCCCCAGGGATGCTGTCTCTGCTTCCTCAGCACTGAGATTACAGACACATGCCACCATATCTGGATTATAATTGTTATTTTTAATGTGTATTCTGGGAGATTGAATTAAAGTCCTCCTTCTCATCTTGTACTGAGGAGATTACTGACTGAGAGAGATGTTTATATCTCAGTTTTAGCCTCTGTGATTTGGGTGTAATTATAGCAGTTCATCTTACCTCTAAACCAGCAAGCAAATGAAACACTCAGTCCTTCCATTTGAATTGCTGATGTAAAGATGTCCCTAAGCTCCAGTGTAGGTATGAGGTTCTGTCCTTGCCTCCCAGAGATGTGGGATCTCCCACTCTGTTTTGATCTCTGGATCTGTTGGGTCACATTGTTTATCATGAGAGAGCATGAGAAGAGGATGTGAAGAGAGAGAGAGAGAGTGGAGGAAAGGCAGAGCTTCTGAGGGAAGAGGAACTTCATCAGTGTTAGAAAGGATATGGGGATGTGGAGAATGGGGGAAGGAAGCACAGGGCTGCCATAGCTGGCTGGGACTTAGTCTGGAACACTCCGATGAGGGTGAGGGTCTGTTGTTTGAGTTGATTAGTCTGAATGGAACTGACAGAGGATCAGAAACAGAAATATGTTCCACATACACATTATGGAACTGGGTCACACATTTGAGAGATCGGGCCACTACTGTCAGGGCTTCAGTGGAAATGACTCACTCTGGCAGCCTGCTGTCACACTATCTATCCACACTCTTGAGATTTCTTGAGACAGAGTGTCATGTAGGCCAGAGTAGCCTCCAATTCTTTAGGCAGCTAAGGATGCCCTAGAAGTCCTGATCTTCCTGCCTCCCCCTCTCCAGTGCTGAGACCACAGGTGTGTACCATTATACCATGTAATGCAGTACTGTGGATGTAACCCAGGCTGCATGCATGCTAGGCAAGCACTGTACCAACTGAGCTACATCCCCAGTCCTAGGGTCTCATCTATGTAGATGCTGGTCCCATTGGTTTATCTTATCACCTCCTATCAGTCCTATCTTCTTTGGTTTTCCTTTATTTACTGATTGTTTCATATATGTATATGATGAAGTTTGGCCATTGTCAATCCCAAGACCCTCTCTTATCCTTTTTTCCTTCCTTCCAGAACTTTCTTCTTCTTAGCTTTTCCCCCTCCTGTTTTCATTTTTTTGGGGGGGTGGTCCATTGAGTTTATGATTGATTGCATGAATATGGATATGGAGCTATTACTGGAACATGGGCAACTTGCCAGTGCCTATACCACAGAAGAAAAATGACTCTTTATTAATTGTTAATAGCTCCTGAGTAATGGGTGGGGTCTTCCTATTAGACCCTCTCCCACCCATGGTAGAGTGCTGATGCAACCCACCTTCTAATACCAACTCTGGTGATTCTGTTCTAACATGAATTTTGGGGTGACTCAGATGTTCAGACTCTAGTGAATATACAGATTTTAAGTAAGCAGGTGGAGTCCCAGAGCCACCATGGCACGGGCGAAGGTCAGGCCTCCTGGTCATGTTCCTCCAACTGGACACGGCATCTTGATTTGTTTACCTACTCTCTTGGCCAGTCTCTTATCCCAGGCTGCCCCTCTTGGTCAGTAGCTGCTCTCCTGTCCCACATCTCCCCACATGGCTCTGGGTCACGTTCACTCCGAACTCTTCCAGATGTCCCTGTCTCTGGCTATGCTCTTCCTTTTATCTACAATAAACTTTTCCTCCACCATACCTAGGGGCAGTCACGTGTTTTCCTTTTCATTTATTTTTTTTTAATTCACTCACATTCCTGCTGTCATGTCTTCCCCACCATGATAGCCTGTATCTTCAAACTAAACTCAAACACATCCTTCTGTAAGTCATTTTTAAAATCAAGTATCCCGTCGCAGCAATGGAAGAAGTAATTAATACAAGAACCACGTTTCAGCCTGGGTTTTGGTGGATGAGAACACTCTCTGGAAAGTGGTCCCAGCCCATTGGTGACCTATCTGCCCTCATGGTTACATCTTTCAGGCCTCTGTCTCCTAATACCATCACAGTAAGGGACAGAATCTCAACCCATGAGTCCACAGCTGGCGGGGATTGGGCAGACCTGACAGAGCTGACAGCTCAGTTCTCACTTCTCTCCAGGGAAAGAGACTGCGCCTTCAGCTCAGCCTGGCCCGGAGATCACTCGACACATCTGTGTGTGGCCCATACAGACAAATACAGGAAGGCCTCATAGCTTCCTCCCAGCACGGCAGGTGGGGTCTCGCCTCTCATTGATGGAACTGAAAGGCCTTGAAGCTTCCTCAAATTAGTGGTGGTCCACAGGAAGTGGCAATTGCTGCTTCTAGAAATCCAGACAAAAAGCCACTGAGATGAAAACAAACAAGTTCCTGTGCTCTGTCTTGTTTTTCTTTGTGCTGTGTGGGTGTATCTCTGTTTGGGTTGTGCACCTATGTGTACCTGTGTGCCAGTGCATATATGCAGGCTGGAGGACAACCTCAGATGTCATTCCTCAGGATCTGTCATATCTCTCTCTCTCTCTCTCTCTCTCTCTCTCTCTCTCTCTCTCTCTCTCTCTCTCTCTCTCTCTCTCTCTCTCTCTCTCTCTCTCTNTCTCTCTCTCTCTCTCTCCACTCACTCACAGGAACTCATAGGCGTGGCAGGCTGGTCACCTGTCTCTACCTTCCCAGCTGTAGGATGACAAGCATGTACCACCTCTTCTGGATTTTTTTTTTTTTAAATGTGGATGCTGATGACTAAATTTGGGACTGTCTTTGTAAGCACTTTATAGACTGAGTTATCCCCCTGCCTGTCTACCTGCTTGCCTGTCTGTCTGTTTACCCACTCATCTATCTGTGTATCCATCCATCCATCCATCCATCTGTCCATCCATCCACCCACCTATCCATCCATCCATCCTTCCACCCACCTATCCATCCATCCATCTGTCCATCCATCCATCCATCCACCCACCTATCCATCCATCCATCCATCCATCCATCCATCCATCCATCCATCCATTCATCTATCCACCCATCCATCCATCCACCTATTCATCCATCCATCCACCCATCCATCCATCCACCCACTCAGAGAGTTGTTGCTAAATAGTCTTGGATGGTCTGGAACTCAGTACAGATATTAGGTTGATCTCAAGGTTGTGTGGTAATACTTCTGCTATTGCCTCCTAAGCATTGGGTAGGTGTTAGCATGCCTAGCTTAACAAGTTCTCTCTTAAACGAGCACTCTACCAAGTGTCCTTCCTTCCTTCCTTCCTTCCTTCCTTCCTTCCTTCCTTCCTTCCTTCCTTCCTTCCTTCCTTCCCTCCCTTCCTTCCTTCCTCCTTCCCTCTCTCCCTCCTTCTCTCTCTTCCTTCCTTCTATGATTTCTCCTCCCTCCCTCCCTCTCTTCTTTCTTTCTTTCTTTCTTTCTTTCTTTCTTTCTTTCTTTCTTTCTTTCTTTCTTTCTTTCTCTTTCTTTCTTCTTTCTTTCTTCCTCTTTCTCCTTCTTCTTAACATTTATTTATTGTGTATTGTGTGTTGGGACAGAAGTGTATGATGTGGAGCACTCAGAGGGCAGAGGACAGCTTTGTGGAGTCAGCTTTCTCTTCCACCATGTGGGTCCTGGAGATTGAGCTAAAGTTCTCAGGCTTGGAAGTAAGTACCTTTATCACTAATCCATCTTTCTGCCTGTCTTAGTTTGGGTTTTATTACCAATACCATAGCAACTCTTATGAAAGAAAACATTTAATTGGAGCTAACTTAGAGTTCAAACGTTTAGTTTATTGTTGTCATGGTGGGAAGCATGGCAGCATGCAGGCAGACATAGTGCTGGAGAAGGAGCTAAGAATTTGACATCGGCATGGGCGGGCAGCAGGAAGAGAATGAGACACACTGGACCTGGCTTGAACATCTGAGAACTCAAAGCCCACCCCCAGTGACATACTTCCTCCAACAAGGCCACACCTATTCCAACAAGAGCACACCTCCTAACAACGTCACTCCCTACGAGCCTATGGGGCTATTTTCATTCAGATCATCACACTGCTGGGTGATTTCTTTTGAACAAAAATTTTAAAATATTTGAAATGCACTAAATGTTTAAAGTCTAGCAGAGGAAGGATAATACGCAAGAACCCAAAATTAGAAGTCATAAGCTCTATTATGGAACTCTAGACCAGGGATTTAGAGGAGAGATTATGTGCCATTCAGACCTTGAGGTGTGACTCTACTTTGAAAGAGCAGAAAAGAGACTTGGTGGTGTGAGTGACTATGTTTGTGAGAAGATGAGGTGACCCAGAAAGCCGCCTCTGGTGTCCCCACTTCCAATAATTCACTGGTGCAGAAAGGTATGGTCTCATGGGGCAGGGCAGCTCTGGCTCAGCTGGGAGTGGCTGCCAGAGAGTAGTGCTACTCACAGCGTCGAGACAGAGTGCTGGGTGAGGTCTGGTGATCCAGGCCTGCTATCCCAGGTACCTGGGAGGCTGAAGCAGGAAGATCTGCCTGGACTACAAAGTGGGTTTGAGACCAGCATGAGTAACTTGGGTGGGCCCTGTCTTGACAATCCATCAAACAAACAAACGAAGAAAGAAAGCATGAAAGGGCTGGGATATAGCTCCGTAGCAAAGAGCTTACCTACCTACCCTATGCAAGGTTCTAGGTTAGATCCCCAGCACTATCACCAAAGTGTGTGTGTGTGTGTGTGTGTGTGTGTGTGTGTGCAAAGTTGGCATTGGGTGTCTTCCTTGATTTCTCTTTAGTTTAATTACTGAGACAAGCTCTCTCGGTTGGACTCAGAGATTGTCAATTCAGCTAGTCTATCTAGCCAGCTTGATCCAGGGATCCCCATTCCTATCCCCTGAGTTCTGGAATTACAGGTAGGCCACCATGCCCTTCTGACTTTTACTTTGGTTTTGGAGATCCAAACTCTGGTCAGAATTTTTGTTCATCCAGTAAATACATTATCCAATGAATCACCTCCCCAGAACAACTTAAAAACTTTCTAAAAATTAAAACAATTTTAGTATATGTTTATGCGTATGGGAACATGTAATGTACATTTGAATGCAGATATCATCGGAGAACAGATGTCAGATCCCCTGGAGCTGGAGTTATAGGCACTTGTGAGCTGTCTGATGTGGGTCCTCTGGAAAACCAGTATATGCTCCTAACTGCTGAGCCATTTCTCAAGCCCCGCCCCAACATTTTTTCAATTAAAAAGTTAGCATCAAAGTAATGGTTTTCATTATAGTGTTTTCATACAGATGTTGTCATTATAGTGTTTTCTTACAGATGTTGTCATTATAGTGTTTTCATACAGATGTTGGTCCCATTGCTCTTTCCCAGTCTTCTCTCTCATCCTCCTGCCTGTCTCCTGCTCTGTCACCCCAATTGTCCCTTTTCCCCTTTCACAGTACAGAGTCATGACTTTCATGCTGCCTTAGTAAATATCTTGCCACTTAATGGTCTCTCCTGGCACCAGCTCCTTTCTGTTGCTCTCGAGCTGCGGCTAGGAGTCTGGGTTCATGACTCTGCTCAGTGCTTCAGGGAGGAGCCCTTGATGGGGAGCGAGGAGAGGAAATTCCACCCCTGGAAACTTTCTAATGCTCAAGTGAGCAGTTGTTACCTAAGAGGTGACACCAGTCTATTGCTTCAGGTCCCCAAGCCCTTATCTCCCTATCAGGCGGTAAGTGCCTTGAGGTCAGGGCGGGTGCTGTGCTGTGCCTTGCTTTGGGAAGCTGCTATTTGTGTCTCTCCCGGGCTTCTCCTCTTGTGGACACAGTACCCTTCAGAGTGGCAGAGGCCTATAGGACATCATCCACATTCAAAGTGTCTTACAAGTCCTGAAAAAGACTCCGTTTGCATTCAAGTGAAAATAGGAAGGGCCAGTGTGAAATTAACCTGCAAGTCTTTGTGGCAGACAGCAGAGCCGATAGCAAAATAGAACAATGTGCCATTCACCCTGCCTCTTTCCCTGGCTTGTTCTCAAAGCCCAGGCTTCCTTTTAGTTCACAGAACCCTCCCTGGAGGGTGGAGGAGAATTGTGTTTGAAGAAAAGGGAGTGGGTGACTGAATGGGGCACCTTCATAAACACTCTCCTTGGAGCCTGAAAACTGGCATTTTCCAGATTTCGACAAAGTGGTCTAACTGGTATTTTTCAAAGGCTGGGTTTCTGAAAATTGCCTTATGGAGGAAATAGGCTCCGATCTTTTATCCATTTGAAAATCTGTGTGTTGGTAGGATGATTGCATCACCATAGCAACAAGGAACACAGTGGGAAATTTTCGGGGTGGGCTGTGAAGGTGGCTCAGTCAGTAAAGCTCATGCTATGTCGTAAACATGAAGAACCGAGTTCTAGCCCCAGAACTGAAGTAAAAAAATCAAGGCTAGAAATGTATACTTGTAATCCCAGAGCCAGGATGTGGAAGCGGGGGATCCTGGGCTGCCTTCCCAGTCACCCTTTCTGAACAGGAGGATTCTGGGTTAGTCACAGACCCTTTCTCAAAAACAAGGTCAACTGTACCTCATAGCTGAGGTTGTCTTCTGACCTCTACATGCATGCACACGCACATGCAGCTGTACACATGCATGCACACACATATGCAACTGCACACACGCATGCAATACAAGCAACTGCACACACGCATGCAACTGCACACATGCATGCACACACACACACAGATATCTTTCCATCTATACATGTATATAAACATGCAGAAACACACACAGAAGTAGTGGGGTAGGTCTTCCACAACAGCAGCACTCAGGATGCCCCGAGTGGGGATGACTTGTGTAACAGTTGAAGTTGAAGATGTTGAAGTCTGATGGGAGGTAACACCAGAGAATGTTTGTAGATATTATTAGGTGAGACTTGACTTTGTAGTCTTAAAGGGGCACTATTTAAATCTTCCAGGAAAGAGCACCATAGCATAAGGGATTAGGAAAATTCTCTGTATTCTCAGATTTTGTATTGTGGCTGTTTTCTTGAGGAGGTTAAGAGAATGAGTTAGCCCTCCTACTTTGGATTAAGGAATGAGAGCAATTAAACCCAAAGGGCTAACTGTGTCTAGTTACTGACCTCGCTTGTTCAGTGCTTGAAGCCTTCCTGCTTCTAGATCTGGGCACTGTCCACCCCTGTCCATGACCTTTTGATAAACAGAAACTCAGCTGTCCTCGCTTCGCCTGAGATGTCTGAGGGAGACCTTGCTACTGCTATGCAATGCAGTCCTGCTAAACTTGAATCCCCACCGCAGCCAGCTGTCACCACCGCATTAGGTGACGTGTGAGCCTGAGAAGAGTTAAGTCTGTAGGAGGATGTGGCTAAAATAAACTGTCAGGAGTTCCCTGAAGTTCCCCACCAACACTGTGGAGCTGGATTAGGGCTAGTGACATGGCCTCTAAGCAAGTCTCCTGACTTCTTTGTGCCTCAGTTTCCTCAAGGGCAAAGCAAGCAGCAGTAATGGAAAATCATACTATCTTATGAGTGTGTGTGTGGGGGGCAGTCAGAGGACAACCTATGGTATTGTTTCTCAGTTGCCCCTCCCCTTTTATCTATCTATCTATCTATCTATCTATCTATCTATCTATCTATCTACCCATCCACCTAATCATCTTCTATCTATCTATCTATCTATCTATCTATCTATCTATCTATCTATCTTCTATCTAT
>NC_034594.1:103175138-103213962 GCF_900095145.1 Mus pahari
TATCTATCTATCTATCTATCTATCTATCTATCTTCTATCTATTATCTATCTATCTATCTATCTATCTATCTATCTATCTATCTATCTATCTATCTATCTCTACCCATCCACCTAATCATCTTCTATCTATCTATCTATCTATCTATCTATCTATCTATCTATCTATCATCTATCTATCATCTATTTCTGAGACAGTATCCCTCACTAGATTAGTGCTCAGTAAATAAGGTAGGCTGGCTACCTGTGGGCCCCAGAGATCTACTTGTTTCTGCTTCACCACTCTTATTGGGTCCTAGTGAAGGACACACACACACACACACACACACACACACACACACACACACACACACAGTTGTGTAGCCCTTAGAAGGGCACTTAGCACACAGTGAATACACAAGACTCTCCCAGTATTAAAGCGAGTGCAAAGTTACATATCTCGAGTTTCTGGCCTTGCATTGCTTCATGTCCCCAAGTCTTATCTCTGTCAAGGTTGTATGTCCTTTGAGGTTTAAACTGTCCTTTGCTTTATCTTGGGGACTTGGAGATCCAGGAACTAAGTTAGCTATTATCTTCTTATTTATGCGCCGTTTTTCTTTCCAAGTGGTTTTGGTTGCCTTTGGTCTGACTGTGAGGCCCTGTGTGATGTTATTAAACAGCTGTAGAGGGCAAATGCCTCTTGCCATTCCAAGACTCAGGACTGACGCGGGTTCCACATTAGAGATCTCAAATCTGCACGTGCCAGTCACAGTGGCATCTCATTAAAATGCAAATGGTAGATGAGGGGCTCAGGGATGACCTTGGAGGGTAGGTTTCTTTTCTAACCTGCTGCTAGTTGCTGCTGACCCATCCATTCATTCACTTCAGCAGGAACACAATTGCTCACAGGGGACTCAGTTCAATGACTGTGTGTGTGTGTGTGTGTGTGTGTGTGTGTGTGTGTGTGTGTTCAGAGGACTATTTGCAGGAATCAGTTCTCTCCTTCCACAGTGTGGCTGCCACTAATGAAACTCAGGTGATCCTGTAGGAAGCGAATGGCCTTACTTGCTGAGCCATCTTACCAGTCCGCATCTTGCTTTCTGACACACATTCTCTCACTGACCCTGCAGTTTACCAGTTAGACTAGGCTGGCTCACCAGCAAGCCTCAAGGGTCCACCTGTGCCCTTTTCTCCAATGCTAGGTTACAAGGGTATGGTACCGTGCCTGGCTTACTTTTTAGGTGGAGTCTGGGAATTGAACTCTGCTCTTCATGCTTTTTAGCGAGCACTTTACTGACTGAGCCTAAAGAGGCTCCCATGGGTGTATCAAAAGCTAGAACTTCCACGTGCCCACTGCAGCATGAAACGGGTTCGTTTCAGGAAAGGAGCTAGTTTTTTTAAATGTCGATTGTGTCACTACTCTGACACAACCAGCAACTCCTTTAGGAGAGCCACTGAAGGGTTTTGTTGTGTTTTGGAGACAAGGTCTCTTGTATCTCAGGCTGGCCTTGGATTTATCAGGTAGTGAAGGATGACCTTGAACTTCTGATCATCCTGCTTCTACCTCCTGGGTGCTGAAATTATAAGTGTGTACCTCCTAAACTGGGTTATGTGGTGTGGGGATCAAACCCAAGGCTTCAAGAATGCTATACCAATACTCTATCATCTGAGCCACACCTCTAGCCTCATTCCAAGGTGAAGGAGTTAACTTTGGAGGGCTTCCTGTAATCTCCCTGAAGCTATTGTTGTTCAAGTAAAGGGAAGAGAGGGACCGGTTATGGTGGAAACGGTAGGGGCTCTTATCCCTGGTCCAAAATACTTTACTTCCTGTGAGATCTGACTCAAAAGATTTTAAGGGGTGAGAGTTGGGAGACACAGGCAGTGGGGGGGCTGGACTATCTTTCTCCCAAAGTATAAGAATTCAAATATAATTGAGTGCCCCTGGGACTCATCCATCCCTTTCCAAAGGCCCCCATCTGGCCAACAGGAGAAATTCATATTCTTCCTATTAAGGTGACCTTAACCCTATTTCCAGCAAATGAATAAGTCTGGCCTTATTATGCCAAGAGAGAACAGCTCCTCCCTACCTGCGTTCAGCTCCAGAGCGTCTGGCATTGACATCCTGGGTCCGGAGAACCTCAGCTTATTGTTGGTTTGAAATCTCCCAGCATGCTCCAGCCTTCTGTTGTCAGCCACGTCTGACCAGGGTGGTAGTTTCTCATTCGAGCAGGCGCCTTCATCACCATTACGGTGTCTTTATTTTTATCCTCTCTGATGCCCGAAACAGTCAGTTAATTAACTGACTGGGAGCACAGTGATGGTGTAACTCAGACCCCATTTCCTTCCAGAACTTAGTCTTTCCATCAAAGTAGGCACTTAAAAGTGTTTGCTGAGTTGAACTGGCTGCCCGAAGAATGATAACTATTTAAGTTAAATTGCAGATCATTCAGGATGTTTTCCCTCTGTGTTTGGAGATCAAGCAGTTCAGCTTTCCCACTTAAACTCACTGTGTAAATGTGAATTAACTGGCCTCTCCTAGGTTCCCACTCCTTCAGGATGGGAAAAATAACAGTAATGTGTTTACTGTTCATTACGAGCTAAGAGTTAAGCTCTGTTCTAAGAACTAAATATGTGATAATTGCTTATCACTGACTTCTTAGAAGGTTTGCGTAGATAAATACAAGGAAAATACTCCCTGTGTTACTTTGCCCACTGAACAAGTATTCCCACATGGCAACAATTGTTACAATGAACAGCACAGTTTTTTGTTTTTGGTTTTGTTTTTTGCACCTGTTTTCCGTTGAAATTTGAGACAATGTTTGGGATATCTTTGAGCCTCTGAACACCCTGCTCATCACTACGTTCCAACTACCCATGTCTGTTCCTCTGAGCAGCTCTTCTAAATATGTCCTCTCATCAGCTAGCCTGGCATATTCGGTGGTGAGTGACAAGAGAGATCCTGTCTCACACAAGATGAACAATGAGGACACGCATCTGAGCTTCTCCTATGTATGCTGTGACCTGCATTCATCTGAACTTAACACACATGAACAGACATGAAAACACATGAAGGCTAAGAAGACAAAAATTAATTACCCTCCTATCTTCTGTCCCCCCAAACCGTTCCCTTCTGTTGGTTGTGGTGACAGAAAGGGATAGATATTCTAGGCTGCCTACTGTCTTTAAAATTTCACAGTATACTTAATCTTCCAGCTGATACTAGCCAAGTGTTCCGAGATGGGTAGAGGGAGGCCATCTGTAATACATTACATTACCAAGGTGTTTTAGACTTTACAAAGATCTTTTTACTTAAGCACTTTCTACTTGTCACCCCTGGAATCCTTGGCCTGGAACTGACCAGATAGTTTTGAAGGGAAGAGTGAATGTTTTCTTTTTCTTTTTCTTTCTTTCTTTCTTTCTTTCTTTCTTTCTTTCTTTCTTTCTTTCTTTCTTTCTTTCTTTCTTTCTTTCTTCATTCATTCATATACTTATCTACTGACTTACATGTGTGTACATATGCACATGGGTACATGTATGTGTAGATGGAAATCCATGTGGGTATACATGTATATGAAGGCCAGAGAACCACTATGTTTTCAGATGCTCTCTTAGTATTATTTTTTTTACATGGGGTCCTCAATGTCTGGAACTGTCCATATAGGCTAGAATGGCTGGTCATTGAGCCCCAGGGATCTACCTGCCTCTGCCTCCCCAGTGCTGGAATGGCAAGCAGTTGCACTATGCCTGGCTTTATACACACACAAGTACCGGGATTCAACTCTGGTCTTCAATCTTGTAAGGCAAGCACTTCGCTGACTGAGCCACCTCCGCAGCCCCTGTTTCAATCATTGGATGCTTTCCTAGTTTAAGCTCCATTATAGACCTCAAAGTCATGTCTGTGGGTAGGGAAGGTAGACTGGAGAATAGCAAGCCTTTTGAAGGAAGGGATGCATTTCTCTTGGAATGTCCCCAGGGCTCAGGTCACTAAGTATCCAATGAGTAAATAAATATACAGGGAGAAAGACCTTTACTGTTCCATTATTTGAATAACCACAGCAGAAGTGATTCACATTAAAAAGTTTGAACTTGTTCAGTTCTTAACAACTGTCAATTGTAATCAGAAACAGTTGCAGATTTGAGGACGTAAATCTCCCTCTTTAGGGACTCAAGCGTTTATGTCGGGGTGGGAAGCCGTGGTTTTACAGGAGAGAAAACTCTTGGCTGAGGTCCTTGAAAATGTGGATGTGCTTTTTCCAACTGTATGTACAAAGGATTTGGAAGGAGGTCTTGACACCGAGACACTGGAATAGGAGGGGCAACTGAGGATAGAGATGTATCACTGAGCCTAGCATCCCTGCACACGTGTGCATATGAAGGCAGAGGACAGGCAGGTCTTCTGGTGGTCCAACTCGGAATTCACTATTAACGCATGGTTTCACTGTTGACCTAGTTTCCAAGGACTGTCCTGTTGGTTCCTAAATTGTTTGCATGGGGACAGTATGAAAAGGGAGAAGGTTCTAAGATTGAACCCTTTTGAAACTCTAATGGTTGTTTTGTTCCCATATACATAAGGACATCGCTGCCATTAGATGACCCAGTTAGGCACCTCCTGTCTCTCACCACATGCAGAAAGACACAAACGGTCTTTGCTTATAATGTATGCACACCATTGTTTGAAGCTTTGTCCTCCTTCTGAGAGCAATTATCATTCAGTGTCTGAGTCTGTCTTTGTGCTGTCTGCACCTAGTGGGGAACTTTGAAGGAGGCTGTAAAAAGAGGATCCTCTCCTTCACTGGATACCCAGGACCACCTAGTAACCACTGTGTTCCACAGCCCTGAATATGCCTATTAGCTTTGGCCACATCTTCACAGACTTAAAATAAGTGGATGATAATCCCAGTGCTGGCTGTATCAGAGACGGGGCTCACTGGCCGGCCAGCCTGGCTAATGAGAGAACTCAACCAAAAACAAACACAAGGGGGATGGTTCCTGTTGAATAGTACCCAAGATTGACCCCTAGTCTTTACATGCATGCACACACATGTGCATACTGCCTCACCTAAGCGCACTCACATGCATGTGCATACATACAAGGGGGGAGAGGGGGGAGGGAGGGAAGAAGGGAGGGAGGGAGGGAGGGAGAGAGGGAGGGAGTGCACACAGGAAGAGTTTGCTGGGAAAATTTAGAAAGCTGCTTTGATGTTTTTGAGGAGCTCAGAGCCAAATGGGGGAGGGGTGAGAGACAAATTCTAAAATGACAGAGGGCCTGTGACGACTCTGTATTCTGTCTCACACTGTCCTTGTAGGAAGTGATTAATCAAAGATACTTGAGATCAATTGAATGATCCCTTCTCCTGACCTTCACTTTAATGCAAAGACAGTTATTTTTGTTGTATGTATATGAGGCTTTCCTGTATGTACATATGTATGTATGTGCGTGCATCACATGTGTGTCTAGCACCTGGGAAGGCCAAAAGAGGGTATTAGAGTCCCTCGAAGTGGGGTTATAGATGTTTTCAGATGGTATGTGGTTGCTGGGAATTGAGGTCAGGTCTCTGGGAGACAGTTAGCATCCTCAACTGCTGAGCCTTCTCAGCAGCTTCTTCAGTTTAATCCTGCTGTGCCAATTTCCTAGTTTATTTCGTTCCTATCAGTTTCTGGGCTTGAGCATTGTGGGTCAGGCTCACTGGCACTTCCTGGCCATCTAGCCTTGCCTGCTTGAAGAGTTCCTGACCAAGGTCAGAACCTGTCTCCAAAGGCAAGGTGGTACATGGTGGTACCCAAGGAATGACATCTAAGGTTGACCTCTGACCTAACACACCCACACACCCAACCACACCCACACACACACACACATACACCCCATTTCCCTCCCACACACACACAGGAGAGAGAGAGAGAGAGAGAGAGAGAGAGAGAGAGAGAGAGAGAGAGAGAGAGAGAGAGATGCAAATGCACTCTTTGCTTCACTGATTTCCATGACTGAAGATCCAGACTAACAGGCAACCTTTTTTTTTTTTTTTTTCCTTTTTAAACACAGAGTCTCTTGCAGTTAAGGCTGTCTGTCCTCAAACTCATGTAATAACCACTTTCTGTTCTCCCCCGTCCACCTTCCAAGTACTGGGATTAAGGGCGTGAACTATTCCGAGTTTATGCGATGCTAGGGATGGAATGCACAGTTTTGTGCGTGCTAGGCAAGCATCCTACCAATTTAGCCACGCAGTCCTTAGCTGGCCATTTACATTTCTACTTTGCTGTTACACACAAAGGGACTACATTTTAGGCCTTTGTTTTCCAACTATCACCTCAATACCTAAAATTGCTTCTGAAGTTTATTGAGACACCGAGGGTCAGAAATATGAGCTTGGCAGTTTGTCAGGCTTGACCTACTGACCCTGGAGAGCAGCTGGTGTGGTTCGTACAGCTGCCCCCCAGCTCCCGGAGCCTTTTACCCAGAGGAGCTCCCTTTGATGGGCTCCTGTGGGAGGGGGGAGCCTCTGAATGGGTTTTCTCTGAAGCCCCGCACTAGACCCTACCCTATGGAGAGAACAATGCCAGAGAAGGCAAGCAGCGCGGGAGGGTGGTTTTGCAAGAACAGAAGTAACACACAGGAGGCGGGAAAACTGCTTTGAACAGAAGCTGATCCTCAGATTTCACTAACGATTCTTCCACATTTGGTGTAAAGCTGCTTAACCACAAGACAAAATCTTCTGGGGCAGGGGGAGTGACTGCTAGCCAGTGGTGATGCTATAGTGGAGTGGAGGGTCATGTGTGGGCGCAGCCAACTGTGGTGTTAGCTCAGCATTATCCCGGGGATGCCAGCTAGCAGCTCGGATTCCTGCCCTACCCCTCTCAGCTTTAGTCAGATGCATACAATCACACTATGCTGAGTTAATCTGCTTCCCCTGGTTAGAGACCTCCTCAAAGGTAAGCAGTTCTAATGTTCTCCCCCAAGATGTGGTCTAACGTAAGATCCCAATAAACTCTTTAAATGATGCCACTGAGTCTGGTCCTGACTGCCTGCCATTCATCTGCTTCTCTTTTTTTGTGAGCCTTCTGGGGGTGGAGGGCTATTGTATATATATATCAAATATATATTGACTTCAAACTCCCTATATAGTTGAGGATGGCTGTGCACTTATGATCCTCCTGCCTCCGTGTCTCTAGTGCTGGGATCACGGGCATGCATCACCATATCTGGTGTATGCAGTGCTCTCAATTAAGCCTAGGGCTTTATGACTGTTAGACAAATACTCTACCAGCTGAGCTATCCCTCAGCTCCGGGGACTGTTTCTTATTACCTTTGATATTCCAGAAGCTAGAGGAGTACTGGGGTTCAGGAGACGGCTACTATACTTGAGACACAAACCTAGCAGGGTGGTTTTGCTTGGCTTCTCTGAGCAGTCACCTCATCTCACTGGATTTGTACGACCACCTGCATACCAGAGAAGATTCTGAAAAAGTTGGATATCCCTGCTAGGGAGAACTGATAAGTCATGTGAGTGCCAAGGTCTAGGTTCCTGTTGTCCATACTGTGTGTCCTGGGAGACTGCCTGGAGCTGGGTGATGACTCCCATGGTATCTATTTCATGCAGTTTGGCTATGTGTATTAAAAAAAATATAGACGTGGGCTGAGGGTGTAGCTGAATCATTATAGTGCTGGCCTAGCTTGCACAGAACATTGGGTTTCATAGCAAAACTGGCTACAGCAGTAGCCCAGGCTGTGATCCTAGCCCTTGGAAGGAAGGCAAGAAGGATAAGGAGCCTGTCTAAGGTCATAGAAGTTTGAAGGCTTCAGAGAAGGGCTGCATGATATTTTATCTCAAAAGAAGCAAGAAATGTGTGTGTGTGTGTGTGTGTGTGTGTGTATGTATATGTATATATATACACACACACACATACACATATATATGTATGTGTGTATATCTTAAAAAACAAAGTAAAACAACAACAACAACAACAACAAGACCACCTCTGAAGTGAGGTTGACTGTGTGTAATGCCCTCTTTCAATGCCCCTGCTAGCAGACTGGTTCTGGAGTCCTAAGTTTGCCCATGCTATGGTACATACTCTTACTGTTTGTATGTGAGGTTGCCTGACCCTCTGTCTAGATTCTGAGGGAGGTGGGTTCACACGCATGGCTGGGGAAGCTGGGTCTCTGACCCCTCAGATTTCGGCAGGAGGTCCTCTGCCTGATATCCCGAGGGCACTGTGCGTGTGTCTTTATTTTTGGTTTCTAGGTTATCTTATTATTTCCTGTTGCCTTCCCTTGGCCTCACACTGACTCTGCCTCATGCCTTCTATTCCCTGGTCTGTTTTGATACACAGTATGTAGCTGGGAGTCCCACGATGTCTTGAAAACATTTGCTTGACCTCCTTAGGGCATCCTTCATTTTTATAGTGGAACAGAGTCTGCTGGAGATGGGCGGGCCAGGGAGGCTTCTGGACCCCAGTGATGTTAAAGCGTATATTTGAAATGACAATCTAGATCTTGTTGAAGTTTCCTCCTTAACTAATTACCTTCCTTCCTTCCTTCCTTCCTTCCTTCCTTCCTTCCTTCCTTCCTTCCTTCTTTCCTTCCTTCCTGCTTCCCTCCCTCCCTCTCTGCCTCCCTCCCTCCCTCTGCCCCCCCCATTCCTTTTTGCCTTCTTAGTGAGTCTAAGTGTTCATGTGTGGGAGGGTGTATGTGCACACACGTGCATTTGAATGCCAGAAAACAACGCAGAAACTCTTCTTCAAGTGCTCCTTACTTTGGTTTTAGAGACAAGAGTAGGACCTTCCTGTCTCTGCTTCCTCAGTGCTGTGATTAGAGGCATGGACATCTCTGTGATGGACTCTTTAGGTCTGTGCTGGGAGTCAAATTCAGGTCCGTGTACATGAGAGGCACATACATTATAGACTGTTCTCCCAGCTTGGCATTTTACACACAGAATGGACATACAGGTCCTTTCCCGGCTGTTCTGTTCCCCATGTTTGTGCTCTCTTAACAGTTTTAGTGAAATCCCACAGCCACATGCTGCTCCCATATAGGAAGCACAGGTGCATCCTGTGTGTGGAAGAAGTGTAACATGGCGATAAACATTCCACAGGGCTCTTTAAAGCCATCACTAAGTCCTACACTGCCATATACTAGGTGATATGACCTGGGTAGTGGGGCACATGGAAGGGCCAGGATCAAGAAGGGATTGTTAGGAGTTCAGTGTGCCTGACAGGGTGACAGCTTTGAGATCAGACACATGAAAGCTTGACACTTAGCCTATAACTGGCACGCTCTCTTGAAAACCCCACTTTCTTCCTCTCTAAAATGGGATTGCTACAGTAGAAATCCAGCCAGGTGAAGGGGCTCTGTGGTATGTGTGAGACATGCACGTTGGCAGACAGTGGGTGTAGGTGTCTTATTAGTCCTCCACGTCCTCTTTGGGGGATGCTGGGACTGGGGACCTTTTTGTCTGAAGGAGACAGCTGGCCATGTTGGAAGGATTGAGGTGATAAGAATGAGGGAGAATGTGAGCCATGTGAGAGCGGAGTGCGGCCTTGCTTTTAACAACTGAGCTTCAGGGATAATGATGCAGGAAATCCCCAGATCCAAGTACTTCCTGCTGCTCTGGGGCTGCAGATCCAAAAGGAAAAGGAAACTTAGAAGGAAATAGTCAATCAGTGGAGCAGATGGACAGTCTCGATTAAACATTCTATCATCTATCTATCTATCTATCTATCTATCTATCTATCTATCTATCTATCTATCTATCTATGTATCTATCTATGTATCTATCATCTATCTATCTATGTATCTATCATCTATCTATCTATCTATCTATCTATCTATCTATCATCTATCTATCTCTCTATCTATCTCTCTATCTCTCTCTATATCTATCGTCTATTCACCCATCAACTATCTTTTGTCTGTCATCTATCATCAAATATTTCTATGTATATATTCATATAAATAATAACAGAAGTTCTTGTACCAAAAACCTTGTTTTAAAATTTTATTTATTATTCCTGTGTGTGTGTGTGTGTGTGTGTGTGTGTGTGTGTGTGTGTGTGTACATGGATGGGTATAAGGGCAGCACATGCATGTGGCAACTTTTGGGAGTTGGGTCTTGCCTTCATCTTGTTAAAACAGGGTTTCTCTTATATCTGCTGCTGTGCCGTATTCTGACTTCTTTTTAGATATGGGTTCCAGTTGTTAAATTCAGATTGTCAGGCTGGTATGACAAGTGCTTTTACCCACTGGACCCCAGAAAGATGTTATAATCATCTTTTATCAAGGAGAAAACGTTGTTCTTCATGTCTACTTATCCATCCATCCATCCATCCATCCATCCATCCATCCATCCATCCAATCCAGAGTGAATATGTGGTCTTGGTAAGTACTTACTAAATAGAATACATTTGCATAACTGGCCCGTTAATGAAGGCAAAGACCTCTGGAGTTTTTCCAGTATAAAACAGCAAACATGGCAAGCTTGAAAATATCAGACATACATGTATGAGTGTGCCCATGTTCTGTGAACATGTCTGTGTTCATGTGCCTTCACATGTGTAATCAGATGGGATAATTACTCTCTATGCATCCTGGTGATGAATTTTCTATCTACTTAGCTTCCTTCCTAATTTTATAATATATAAAGCATCAGTAGATATATATTTCAGTCACAAGTTTTATGTAGTTTTTACTAGGAGTAGATCCTTTGTTGTCCTAGTTGGTACCATTTTTATAAAGATTAGTTCTTTGTATCTGGAACGCCAGCAATTTTGGCTATCAACAATTTATTGTGCTTGCTTATTAGTTGAGAATATTTCAATGTCTCTATGTTTCAGGTATCCTTATTCAGATACCTTTATTCAAACTTCACTTCTTATAAAGTCATTTTACAAACCCTCTATATACAGGCAAAAAAAAAAAAAAAAAGTTCAGAAAGGGATGATGTAATTGTTTAGCACGCACAAAGCCCTGGTCTTGATCACCAGCACTGCATAACCCAGGCGTGGTGATATGGCTTTGTCTTAGCACTTAGCAGGTAGAGGCAGGAGGATTAGAAGTTCACAATAATCCTTGGCTACATGGGAATGGGGGAATTCAGGGCCAGGGCCAGGGTCGGACTGGGTTTTATGAGACTATCATAGAAAACAGAGTTGTGGGAGAATATTAGAAAAAGCTTGTGTTTTATCTTGGTATAATTGTTGTAGGAAGTAAGGCTAGTCCTTAAACATTTTCCAGGCTTTACTGAGTGGCTCCATACACATCCTTTCCTTCAGGGGTCAGCAGAAAATTCTGGAAGTAACATGCAGGGTCCTATGTAATGGCCTCTGGAAGGACAGAATCAAGAGGTGATAAAGGAAAAGAAAGTCACCAATGCAGCCAAGAAAGCCTGGGATGGCCACCCCAGATCCACTAGCAAGAGGGTCGTGGGGTGAGGGATTCGTAAGAATCAGTCACAAAATAGACCACCCAGGCTGACATGCTCGTTCTTGTAAAACGCAATGGAAACTCAAATTAATTTCTCAGGAGAGCATCAGCTCTTTTGTGTGAAAGGAACAAACAATGGTTCAGAAATGTATAAAATCCCAAAGCCACGGCTTGATTCTGCACTGGGGTTCACAGTGTGGGGAAGCAGTCTCCTGGCTCCATAGTGGATGAGAAGAAGAGCAGAAGGCTAAGGGGGGCCATGGGCGGCTTCTATTGAAGGCTGCCTTTTAGGCCTCGATGATCAAAGAGGCCCGGCTGGGTCCTTTTAAGTCATGGATGAGATGGAAGAGGGCCAGAGTTCAGACTGAGGGAAACATCGCTAAGTCTTAGGAGTTTTACCAGTCATGGCAATTCCTGAATTCTACCTGTGGGGAAGGTGGGGAGGATACTGTGAATGCATGTAAAGATTCCCCCTGTGAGAATGTACCCAGCCATGTTATTTGTCACGTCAAAGACATTAGTATTAACTTATGTCTACCCACAAAGAGACTGGAGAAGTGTATTGGGGTGAATTTATACACTGGAATGATTATGGATTAAGGGCTCCAGATAATCACGCTGGTGGTTGTCAGCTACACAGTGTTGAGCAAAAGGGCAAACGGAAGCAGTTATGTGGCATAAAACCATGCATACAAAGGAAATATAAAACAGAGATGGGGAGATGACTCAGTTGGTCAAGCACCTGCTGTGCAAGTAGGAGGGACCTGAGTTCAAATCCCCAGACAGCACATAACCAGTTGAGTTGCAGCAACAGCCATCCCACCAGTGCAGAGGGTAGGATGGAGAGGGACAGGAAGATCCCTGAAGGTCATTGCCTCTCGACCAAGCTGCAGTACCCAAGAGCTCCGGGTTAGCAAAAAGACCTTTTTCCAGCACAACATAACACAACAACACAACCTCCACAAAACAGACTACCAACCCCATCCACCCACCCACCCACTGACCCAACCAACCAACCAACCAACCAACCAACGAAACCAAATAAGAACAAAACAAAAAATAAAAACAAAAGTAAAAGACTAATTGAGGGAAGTCACCCAAAGTTGACTTCTGACCTCCATACCTACATATATGCACATGCACCTGCAATCACAGATACACACATACATGGACAAGGATCTATAACATGTACATATCTATCGTAGTATTCTAAAGTAAATAAAGAATATACAATACAATGCTGTATATTATATATCCAATGTATCAATATTTTGTTCTTCCCAGTGGGAAATAGATTCACAGGTATTTTGCTATATCACTAGTTTTTGGGGGGTCAGTCTTAGTATTTCTTGAGAACTGCCCTCCCCTGCTTTAGACTCCCAACTGTAGCAGGAACCAACAGGGGTGCTTGCTTGCTAAGGAGGTTAGCTATTAGACTGTTACAAAGGGAGATAAAGGGATATACCCTCTTGCAAGAATAGGCGCTTAATCACATTTGCTGAAATTAATGATGTCTGGGAAAGAAAGCAAACAGACTCAGGAAGCAAAAGGAAAAGCAAAGGAGATGGGGTCTGGAGAGAAGAAAGTTGGGAGTCAGTGACGTGTGGGAAGTACCAGACACACAGTAGGAGGTTCAGTGGGTCAGAAGGCCACTTGTATCGCCACAAAATCAGGGGAAGGCTTCCCTTCCTCAGCTCCACAGCTAAGAGTCCTCGCTGCCAGGAGTAATCTTCTAGAAACGACTTGCCATGACCCCCAAGGTGATTTCTGAGATGTTATTCAGGCAAAAGTGAAAGGGAGAGATGGAATTAGATGAAACGAAGGACCTGCACTTTACTTCTTTGTGTGCATGTATGTGTGTGTGTGTGGGGGGGGGCATGTGTAAGGGTGCTTAAATGCTTGTGTGTGTACATATGCATAGGCAAGTGCATTTGTGTGCCTGTGTATCTGGAAACCAGAACTTTCCCTCGAGTATTGTTCCTCAGGAGCCATCTGTCCTGGTTTTTGGAGACGGGGGGGGGGGGGGTCTGTCACTGCACATGGAGCTCGCTGCTGAGGCTAGACTGGGTAGCCAGCAAACCGCAGGGACCCTCCTGTCTCCGCCTCCTCGGGCTTTCGTCACAGCTCTTCACTGTCATACCTGACTCTTTCTGTGGACTTAGGTGCTTATAACCTTGTGTGGCAAGCACCCTCCTAACCGAGTCATCTCTGCAGCAAATCACCCACCCTTTCAGCTAAGTCCACCATGTGATTTTAATTTTTCCATATTTTCCTAGGATCTACAATATAGCATGCAATGTTTTGAGATTTGTATTTATTAGTGCTACCCATTGTACGAAGCTATAGGTCTCCTTATAACATCCTTGGTTATGTCCTTTGATCATATGCCCTCCATACCCCTCCACAGTAATCTCTCTTGTCTGCCTTCCTTCCCCCACCCCCTTCCTCTTCCCTTTCTTCTTTCAGTGGCATACAATTTTGTTAAGAATGGTTAATATTCAGATTAATGATTGCTTTAATATTAATTATTGACACATAATGAGAATCACAGCATATGTCTTTGTTATTGTTATAACTGATTATGAATATTCTTATCCTAGGGATTGTGTAAGAGCCCAAGTTAACCTGTACGCCCCACTTACTGGAGGACTGATAACTTCCTGGAATGCTGGGGGCTGTAGTTCTCAGGATTAACAAGTCCCATGCTTTCCCTTCCCACTGGAAGAGCTTGATTGGGTGTGTGTGTGTGGGGGGGGGGAGGTGCATAGACAGAAGATCCATCAGGGTGTATACTTGACCCCCGTTGGACCTGATGGGAAATACAGTGGCCTTGTGGTTTGCCTTTTTAAGTCTCTGCAAATCATGACTTGTGGTCGTTTCCTGGGAACCCAGAAGTGGACATGGCCAGAGTCATCTGCCTGGACAGTATCTAATTCAAGTTTGCTTCAAATTTGGCTCAGAATTGTGGAGCTTGTTTTTCTCTCTTGATCTCAGGATGAACAATTGAACCCAGGGCCTTCAGCATTCAAGGCAGAATTTCAATTCTACTATTCAGCTATATCTCTACCCCGTTGTCGTCGTCGTTGTCATTGTCATCGTCGTCATCATCATCATATCTGATTTGCTGATTTATTCTTCTAAACTGTGAGAGCATAAGATGACTTTCCAATATTAGCGAAGTATAAGTTCAATATAAGTAATATATGTTCATTTTTAACTATGACTATAACTGGCTTCTTACTGTAGTTTTCTGGGCCTAGAGTTCCTTTGATGTTGCTCAGCAAGCACTGTGAATGAATCAGATAGATTTCTTTTTATTTTTGTTTTGACTTTTTTGTTTTGTTTTGTTTTGTTTTGTTTTTCCAGACAGGGTTTCTCTGTGTTGTCCTGGAATTCACTCTGTAGCCCAAGCAGGCCTCAAACTCACAGAGATCCTCCTGCCTCTGCTTCCCTCACATTAGGATTCAAGGCATGCACCACCACTGCCAGGCTAGACAAATCCATTTTTAACTCTACACAGAGGGCTATGTGATTGTCATTTGGATGGGTTTGACTGAATGAGTCCCCTGGGGCAGACACATGCTCTCCCCTCTCCACTGAAGATGGCCTTGGCTCTGGACTCTTGACGTGGAAGGCCCTGGGACTGAGCATATTTCTGTCTGTTCTCTATTTTTTAATTTTATTTAATGAGAAGTCAACTTGTATTCTGTTCTCTCTCTCCCCTGTGGTCCAGACTCTTAAAAGTAGTCTCAAGGAAGGAAATGCAAAGTAGCTAGAAATGGTTCCCTAGCCAATGGCCCCGCCCCTTTGGCTTTCTAGTGTAGAAGCTCTGAGTGAAGGAAATGGAGTCCCATCTTCTCTCTCATGACATTGGGGAGTTTCGTATCCTGTTTTGAGCAGAGGGTGAAGTGGACCAGGCTGTTTCAGCCATTCCCATTCTTTGTTTCCTGACTGAAGGAGCCTAAGCAGAGATTTTAATTAAGGAGGAGGATGAGGAGAAGGGAAGAGGGAGGAGGGATGAGTGAGGAGGGAGGAGGGAGGAGGGAGGAGGGAAGAGAGTAAAATAATAGATAAGGTGTCAAAGAAACCAGGCATGGTGGCTCACATCTTTAATCCAACACTACAGAAGCAGAAGCAGGTGGAGCTCTGTGAGTCTGAGGCCAACCTGTTCTACATAATGAGTTTCAGGGCATCCAGGGCTACGTCAGGAAACCAGTCTAGAACAAAAACAAAACAAAAAACGAAACAAAAACAAATAAGGAAAAGAATGTCTGAAAAAGTCAAAAGAAATTATATTATTCTCTACTTACCTAGTATCACATTGAGTACATTTAAGTCTGTGTCTACAAATCCATTTACAGCTTAAACTAAATGTACCTTCTGGACTGACAATGTTCTCCCCAGAGCCATCGATTATCTAACAAAAACCCCAACACCTGACATGAGAAGCCCCCTTTTGGGTTGTTGCTTAGGCTTGTCAAGAAACTCCCAAAACATTACCGGTTTTTGCTGTTACTATTGGCTGTCCCTCAGAAGGAGAAGGTAAGTCTCTATTGCCGAAGACACCATGCACTTCAGACACAGGACCCAGAGGCTCTGAACTAGATCTGGCCTGAACCACCCCTCCCCCTCCCTGAAGACACATTTCCAGTGTATAAGAAAGTGCATGCAAACTTCCAAGGGAGGGAAGCAATCGGTGTGGTTTGCTGTGCCAAGGGCTCCTTTGACAGTGGTGGTGCATGCCTTGAATCCTAACGAGAGGGAGGCAGAGGCAGGAGGATCTCTGTGAGTTTGAGGCCTGCCTGGTCTATAGAGTGAGTTCTAGGATAACACAGAGAAATCCTGTCTCAAAAAACCAATACTAACTAACTAACTAACTAATCTGTCTGATTCATTCACAGTGCTTGCTGAGTAACCTATGACTTCTGTGAACTACAATGACCAGCATGGTGTGATAAACCTAACCATATAATAGTGGCCAGCATACTTCAACAGTAACCAACAGTTCTCTAGTTGGCCCATTGAACAAGATGGAAATTATGCCCAACCAGTCGCAGATCTTAGAGGAAAAGCCACAACTGCCACTTTACTGAAGCAGCACAATTTCCAATTGCATTCTCAATATTTATACCTACAGATGACTCTAGTTCTCACCCCTCATCAAAGGAACTTCTCTTTGCAAGGTATGAGATGATTACAGAAAACTGGAATTGCTCAAATTGTAGAGAGCAGGTGATTTGTGGTGCCCAGCCCCAGCTGATAGATGCATCTACAACACAGGTCCTGCACTTAAGTCTCAGATTGTTGTGGAGGAGGGGGGTAGAGCCATTGAAACAGCCAGAGAAAGAGGAAGTTTGCTGTGAGATTGCTTCCTAGAAATGTCAGAGAAGCTGTACCTGTGACATCTCATAAACATGGCTGCCTAAACAAGACCTGAATTCGGATGACATCAATAGATTGTCTAATATGGAAGGAAGAAATCTCATTGGGCCTTAGCCCTAGACAGAGAACTACTGGTAACTGAGGATGCTGAGAGGGGGAGAAACAGTCTTCACGGGGATGTGTCACCCCCCCCCCCCTTATCCAATACCAAGCGGTCAGCCTTGAAATCACATACATAGAAGTAACATTACAGGGACTGAAGAGGATAGGACTCATATCCTGATTTGTGCCTTACAAGCAATTTACCAATTGAACCATCACCTTGGCCTCTGTATCAGCAGGTTCTAAAGGCTACTATATATAACATGGGGTGGAGAAAGAGTGTGATGACCAAAACACAAGTCTCACATTTTCCAGCATGGCCCCCATTTTCTCGTAGTTTGTCTTTCAATTGGAAAGGAGTTCATTGTGTGCATGATATCATGGAGTCTGGGAAGGGCTGTTGTCTTAGTCAGGGTTTCCATTGGGGCCATGAAACACCATAACCAAAAAGCAAGTTGGGAAGGAAAGGGTTTACTCAGCTTACACTTCCACATCACTGTTCATCACCAAAGGAAGTCAAGACAGAGATCTGGATTTGAGAACTGGCAAAGAGAACATGGGGGCTGCTACTTATTAGTTTACTTCGGTGGCTTGCTCAGCCTGCTTTCTTATTGGACCCAGGACCAGCAGCCCCAGGGATGGCACCACTCACCGTGGCCTAGGCCCTCCGCCACCAATCACCAATTAAGGAAATGCCTTACAGCTGGATCTTATGGAGGTGATTTCTCAATTGAGGTTCATTCTCTCCTTTCTGATGACTAGCTTGTGTCAAGTTGACATAAAACTAGCCAGAACAGCTGTTTGTGTGCAGAAGAAATATATACAGCTCTATGTATCTGCATTCTTGCAGTCATTCCTTCCTATCATAGAAATCACACCAGGATCTTAAAGGAGACCAACATCCAAAGATGATTGTGTCGTAAATGAAATGGTGGGCTGGGGAAATTGCTCAGTCATCAAGATGCTTGCCACGGAACACAAGAACCTGAATCTGAATTCCATACTGAATGTGAAGGCTCTGAGTTGTTCAACTATGCCCTTGAGTGACATAGCCTTGTGCTATTAAATTAAGTCAAGGAGGCAGGATTTGTGTGGGTTGTATTCTAGCTAGGCTAATAATTTATGTATCTCTAACACTGTCAGATATCACATGGTAGTGCCTAAGTTTCAAATGAATAAATAAAGTAAAAAGTTATCTCATGGCTTCTAGGAGAGAGAACAGACAGTAGGGTAACATCTTGGGATATGATTTGGCCCAGCATCTCCAAAAGTAGAGGATCAGGGGGAAGGAGGCAGTTTAAGACAGGTATAGGTATCAGATTAAGTTCAGTTTGCATTTTGCTTTGGGTTGGCAGGGAAATGAATGGCCAGTGGGAAACACAGAAGAAAATGTGTAGGCTAGAGCAGAAGTCTGGGTATTAAGGTGGGGAGGGGAGGCAGATCCAGGAAGGGCACCAGAACAGGACCAAGAGGGAATCTTGAATTTGAAGGCGGCAGAGGAACACTGATGTGGCTGTAGGTGCAATAGGTGACATTATTGTTCTGGCCACGGGTTTATACACTGCACAATGACATGAAAACAGTTAAGGTCAGGGTGATGTGCTGGAGTTTGATTCCTGATTCAAAGTCTTGGTACCTGCTTGATGCTCAGGTCTCTGCCTGTGAAACGATGCTAGCCACAGCTGCTTCTCACAGACTTGCTCTGACTATAAAGGTGGTCTGTTAAGTGTTTAAGCACAATTTCTGGCCCCTTGGATGGGCAGCTGCTATATTCAAACTCATCCAAATGTTTATTCCTCCACTGTGATAAGAGTGGTAGTAATTTTGAGAAGTCATGTATTGAAAGTCACTGAAGTCTGGAAAGATGGCTGAGTGGGCAAAGCACCTGCCACCCAAGTGTGAGGACTTGAATTCAGAGTCCCAGAACCCATAGCAAGCAGGATGTGGTAGTAGCTATCTGTAATCCCAGCATTCGAGAGGGAGAGACAAGAGAATCCTTGGAAGTTCATGGTCCTGCCAGCCTGGTCTTTGCAGTAGAGAACAGGAAGAGAAATGTAGTGTCTCAAACAAGGTGGAAGGGTGCCATCAATAACAGAGGCTGTCATCTGAGCTCCACATGTGTGCTGTGACACACGTGTGCCTCAGTTCCAACATAAAAAAACAACTGGGCATGATTCCATTTCCCAGGATATGACCCTGAGAAGATTTTAGGGAGGTCTTGGTTGGAAGGCCCTATCCTGATTCCATAACTTGGCTTTTTTTTTGGACTGTCACAACTTTTGTGAAATATTTATATGGTCAGATTGTGATTTTTACTTATTATCTCTCTGAGCTTGGTGAAGGTTAGTTTTTTTATATTACCATATAAAGTTCACAATACTTTAAGCACACTGATGTTTAGTTATGACACCCCTTCCATTAGTGTGTATGTGGTTACCATACTAGTTTCCTGGTATGGACAGAAAAGTGGGGGATGAAGGGGAGCACAAGCCGTGGTGGTCAGGAACCTCTGTACCGTGGAGAAGGTAGCAGGAAACTTATGGGACCAGAATGTTTGCCTAGCCAAATTGAAGCCTATCAGTTGTGTGTACACATACACATTAGATGCCAGAGCCTGATGTTAGAATATCTTCCTCAGTCACTTTCTACCTGATTTTTAAAAATAGGATCTCTCACGGGACCCAAAATTTGCCAGTTCATCCAGGCTGGTGAGTTGGTGCCAGTGGTCTTCACGTCTGCCCCACAGCAATGAATTGCTGCACCTGGATCTTAAAAACATGGCGTCTGGGCCTTGAACTTGGGTTCTTATGCTTGTGTGGCAAGGCCTTTACTTGTTGAGCTATTTCCCTAGCCCCCTTGAAAGTTCTCGAGGAAGATTAGGAATGGCTAGAATGCCTGACACAGAACCAGGAAATAGAGTATAGAACCCCACACATTTTAGAGTGTTGGTAATTCTTTGGTATGTTGTAGTTTAAATTATACTTAACTAACCCCTCCACCCTCTACCCCCCACTAGGAGAAGTGCATTACTGCTGGGCTTCTTGGTGGAAAATCATATGCAGTGACAAAAGACAACATCCTCTGACTTGGCTTCCACCTGGAGTGCCTGCAGGATGCATGTGACTCCTTTTAATTGATAACAATGGCAAACTGAGCAGGCCCTCTGAGGATATGATTCATGGTGAGTCAGGTGCACATGAAGGCTCAGTCCAGCTGTGGGTTTTTTATTTGGTTGTTGTTATTTTGTCAAGGGGTCTTTACTGTGCCAGAGCTTAACTATTGGTAGGCTAAAACTGAATCAAGTGGAAGGAGAGCTCATTCATTTAGTGACTGCACCCCTGTTGGGTACCAGTGATGCCACTCAACAACTCCATGGCTGTCCTGGGGTTGTGTGCACAAGGGTCTGTACCTCAGGCAGACTCTGCTCTGGAGTTGTGGGGAGCCCAAAGGATGAGAAAAGAAGGATCAGAGCTCAGGGATAGCATTGGGACCTTCAGGTTAGCCCTACCAAGCTCTGTGAAGCCCTAATGCATTGGAACCTTCAGGTTAGCCCTTCCAAGCCCCGTGAAGTCCTAATGGACCGTATGCCTGGACTGAGCCTCCACCCCAGTACATGGAGCCGAGGTCATCTCAGGGGAGGGCTCTCACGGCATTTGAGAAAAAAAAAAAATTGACATCCTTTTATCATAGAGGGAGATGTGTTCTCCTCAGGGGTGCCGTGGCTCAGAAGCTGTGTGATATCTGCCTGTTTCTTCCCTGCCACACACTCATTCTCCCTCTCTACAAAGCTTTCCTAACTTTTCAACTGGATCAATATTATCTCTCACTGTTAGCTCATGGGGTTGCTGGGAGCTCATTCCGTCTCTGTGTCCCAAGGATGGGTGTGTGGGACCAAGGTCTGGTCAGAAGCAGACACACAGAGGTTAACAGCATTCACTCTTGCAGGTTTTAGGATCACCTTTATCAAGAGGAACTCTGACCCCACCTGTGGTTGATAACTCCGAACGGCTGGTAGGTTGCTAACAGCTGAGAAGAGCATGCTGGGAGAATTACATGAAGCCAAAAGACAGAGACCATCATTTGAGTATCCTGGTCCAACAGTCTCTGAAGAAAGGATATGGAATTTTTTTTTTTTTTTTGGTTTTTCGAGACAGGGTTTCTCTCTATAGCCCCAGCTGTCCTGGAACTCACTTTGTAGACCAGGATGGCCTCAAACTCAGAAATCCGCCTGCCTCTGCCTCCCGAATGCTGGGATTAAAGGCATGCGCCACCACACCCTGCTCAGGATATGGAATTTTTACTGTTAACATGAGCCAAATAATTTTTGTTGCTTGATTCACTTTGACCTGATGTTTCTGTTACTATTCTGTTACTTACCCTGAATGGACCTGAATAATAAATTCATCAAAAGTTGTGTAATTAAATCTATGACCTTATATTTATTTATTTTTTTAAAAAAACAAACCCGTGTGGGGCAAGTGTGTGTTTGTTGTGTGCGTATATATGTGTTTTTGTATGTGATTGTGTGTGTGTGTGGTGTTTATGTGTATATTGTGTATGTTTGTACATATATATGCATGTGTGTGAGGGTGGTTATGCATATGTGGTGTGTGTGTGGTACATATGTATGTACTGTGTGTGTATGTGTTGTGTGTGTTATATGTGTGCTGTGTATGTGTGTGGTGTATATATATATGTGTATAGCATGTATGTGTGTGTTTGTGCTGTGTGTATAGGGGTATGGTGTGTGTGTGTGTGTGTGTGTGGTGTTTGTGTGTGTGCAAGTCAGAAGAGAGCCTCCAGTACCTCTTTACCTTCCATCTTGTTTAAACAGGCTCTCTTGTTCACTGCTTCATTCACCGGGCTAACTGACCTCTGAACTGGGATTATTTTGTTTTCATCTCCCATCTTGCCATGGGAACCCTGGGCTTGCAAACATATGCCATCTCACCTGGGTTTTGTGGGGAACCTGTGGTTTTGCCCTCACATCCACATGCATGCATAGCAAATGCTTTGTCTGAGCATCTCCCCAGACATGACTTTATATTTATTATTATTATTATGTTCTTGGTGACTGCCTTTGCATGATCTTTCTATGGCTACTCAGGGGCCACAGAAGTCTTGCTCAGGAAGAAAGGGGCAGTATTCTCACATCTCTGGTACCTTCTGGACATCTGGACTTGGAGAGAAACTTCAATCGTAGAGTTTTCCTGAGCCACAACTTTCCAGACAACTTACACTTTCCTGTTTGTATTTTGTAACATTGCTGGAAGCACCTGTTGGAATGCAAGGTCGGGTGTATCCTGAGCACTGCTTTGGGTCTTTGAAACATTTCAGGAGATGGTTAGGAGTTGAGGTCATAATCTCCGTACTTCCTAGGGTGCTAACCCTCTTGGTTGAACTCTGCATTCCAAAGGAGGAAAGATCCAGAGGGATAGGGAACTTGTGTTAAGGTTTCATAGTGAAGACAGCAGTACACTGCTCCCAGGACAATGTAAGAACAGCAAAGGCCCCCTGAATGCCTCATAGAGACTGGTGACTTGCCCCTTTGTTTACTACGTTTCAACAACTTGTATTGGAAGGGACAGACTCTCAGCTGAAGGAGCAGAAAGCATCATTGCTCTCAGCAGCTCAAGAGCACGGTTTGGTGTCTGTCAGGTTGGACCCAAGGGTATAATTGCATCATTACGAGATACGCTCTTCTTTCTGCTCTGTAGGAACCACGTGGCTTTCCTTTGTGTGGGTTTTCATTATCTAGCAGGTGGGAGCTGCATAGCAACCACATCCCACAGGTGTAAATCGTAGAATTTGAAATTCCAGTAGAGACAGCTTAGCATCCTCTTAGTTACAGTGGGAACCCCGGGACTCATGTTCAGGAGTTCAAAGATGGCGACCCCCCTTCAGTCATTGACCGAAAGTAGGAAAGCTCTCTATTAACTTCATGAATCCCTTGGACCAGATGGGTGGAGGCTGAGAGTGGAGGAGAGGCAGGACTCTGGGAGAAGGGAACATCTGAGCAAGGAGGTGGCTGGAGGGTTGGTTTTTATTTTTGGTGGTTGTTGTAGCAGCATAGATCCAGGGCTGAGCGACAGTAGCATCCAGTCTTCTGCCTGTACAGGCTGCTCTTAGATCCTAGATACATAATCTCTGATATTTCAGGGGTGGGATTATCAAGAGTGGTACTACCTTGACCACGTCTGAGGATCTGGCCTCAGTCACTCTCCTCTGTTTTGGTTATACTCTTACATCTTCTGGCTGTGCCAGGGCATTCAGCCAAGCATATCTCAGAGAAATATCTACATTGTTGGTGGCATGACTGTGACTTCCTGTCTTCCAATTTAGAATCTTTTTTTTTTTTTTTCAGCCTTGCTTTTTACTGTCTGGGTCACTTGATATTATATGTGGTGCTTCCTGTTTTGAAAGCCTCCGACTCTAGTCATCAGACTGTAGAAACCCGGGGTCAACTTCTTCCTACTGATGCAGGCTTTAGTCACTTGCTTTGGTGGACTAATTGCGATTTGCGTAATGAAAGCTGTCAGGTGTCTGCTGCTTTTCTCAGCCCCAGACACTTCCCTATTTATAAGTGTTTGTTTTTCAAACACTGGGACTTTCTCCCCGGGTGTGTATAGAGGGGGACTCTTCGTTACCATCCTCCCCACCCCCAACTAACAATGCAGGAGTGCTTCTGTGTTCTTGGGAACAAGAACTCTTGGTTCCCTTGGGTCTGCTTCTCAGGACCAGGTGGATGCAGGCATGAGGGACTCAGCCAGTTGTCAACATTGTACCTGCCTTCTTTTCCAGACTCTGGTGTGTGTGTGTGTATGTGTGTGTGTGTGTGTGTGTTGTCCCTATGCTTCTTTTCTTTCCACTTGAGAGTGATCAGATTCAATTCAGTATATCAGGCCTGCTAGTGTAAAGTAGCTAAATTCATGTTTGCTTTCTTCAACAAAGAACCAGGACTATTTTCTCTCTTAAAGTTTTGCTTCATTCAGCCTTCCCTTACATAGAACAGGTTGACATCAGAGGAAGAGACAAGGCCTCATCGTCTCAGGAACAGGATGGTGGTGAGCTTGGCATGGATAGCTTGCCCTCCAAGGAGAGAAGCTTAACTGTCTTGAGCTGGGTCACACTTACTTTATTTCTTGTTCTTTCTTTCCTTCCTCTTATTCTTCCCTCCCTCCCTTCCTCCTCTCCTTCTTTCCTTCTTTCTTTCCTCCCTCTCTTCTTCCCTTCCTCCCGCCCCTCCCCATTTGTGTGTGTGTGTGTGTGTGTGTGTGTGTGTGTGTGTGTTTGCAGGCCAGAGGACAGCTTTGGGTCTGGAGCAGGGTCTGTCTCCTTGGAGCTCAGCAAGTAGCCTAGGCTGGAGATTTTCCTGCCTCTCCCTCCTCAGTGCTTAGCTGATAAGCAGGTACCAGCACCCCTGGGTATTTTTCCTGTGGGTTCTGGGGATTGCCCTGAGGTCTGCATGCTTGTAAAGCCAACACTTTGCTGATATGACTGTCGCCTTTTACCTTGTTTCTTTTGTGGTGATAGTCGAGGGACAGACCCAGAGCATTTTCTAAGATAATGGAGGCCAGAGCAAGGGCGGGGGATGTGTTTACTTTAAAAATGGCAGCAGCTCTGGGGAGAACATCCAGAAACATCAAAGCAGGCCCTGGAGACCATCATCTTGCTCCTTTTTTTTTCATGATGCCTTTGATGGGCAGGATGGCCTGGAGAAATGGAAGTATCCATTTGGCGAGCTCCATGGTGTCACCTCTCGGGAGTTTGGTTCCTTAGGGAACCATCTGTTGCTAGGCTCTCCAGAGCCAGAGAAGTTGGAGGCTACACTCTCTTTCCTCTCTTTGCCCTCAGATTGAGAGACCTCAGACTGAGCCTTCAGTGTTTCAGCTAAACTTGGTCCAAGAGTGAGAGAAATCCTTTTATCTCTGGATCCTCTCTTCAGCCATCTTCCACTGGGTGATGAAGAAAGAGAGAAGGCAGGCGTTTGTCCCGTCACATAAATCTACCTCTATGAGCAGATGAGAGACATGTATACTCAACACCTCTCTTGAATGAACTCAACCCATTACAGTCCTCAGCCCAAAGCAAGGGCCCACACTACCCACGGAGACACAATGTTGTTTTGTGTTATGACTTAAAACAAGTAAAAGCCAATAAAAATCCCAACTCCCCCTTGTTTCTGTGTGGCGCTTTGAATGACCTCATTTCTTCTCTGAAACCGTTCCAGGGGATTCAGAACTGACTGGAACCATTGATGGACAGACAGATCCAGATGAGACACTGAGTGAATGCTCAATATAAGAAAGCTTTTACCAGTATCCTTCCGGATGAACACAGCTCTACAGCCCTAATCCTATGTGTAGTTCCAGGAGACTTACCATGTTGGATTATTACCGTAACCAGAGACTTCTCACATAATTCTTTTGTATGTGTGTGTATACATGCATGTGGATTTTATGAGTATGTTTATGGAGGCTAGAGGTTGACATTTATAAACATTTTTTTTCTTAGCTGTTTTCCTTCCACGTTTAGATTTTATTTATTTAATTCTGTAGACGGGGTCTCATTATATAACCTAGCTGGCCTGAAACTTATACAGTCCAGGCTGTCCTTGAACTCACAGAGCTCTCACTGCCTCTGCCTCCCGAGTGCTGGGATTGATTAAAGGTTTATGCCACCACTCCAGACTCTTCTTTACTTTAGTTTTTGAGACAGAACCTTTTTAATGAACCTGGACCTTCCTGGTTTGGTTGGCTGACTAGTCAGCGGGCTCCAGGGATCTCCCTGTCTTCACTCCCCCAGCAAGGGGATTTCAAGGATATCCCATCATGCCTGGCTTTTTAAAATATGTGGGTTCTGAAGATTGAACTCTCATTCCCATGCATGCGTGACAAGCACTTTAATAACTGAGTCATCTCTCTGTCCTGGATCTCATGCTGTTAAAGCACATGCCCTTTGGTGTGTCTAGCATAGCATTCCAGTAACGTCTTGGCAGTGATAAGCCTTGGCTTCTGTTCTGAGTTACCATTTATGTGTTTCACTTCTCTGTTTCTTCATCAGAAAGCTGGAGCTTTGGACAGTGTGGTGGTTAGTTTAACTGTTGACTTGACCCGCTGTGGAATCGCCTGGGATGAGTCTCCATGAGGGATTGTCTATACCGGGTTGGCCTGTGGGTCCTGGATTCTGTAAGAGAAGGGAGATTGAGCTGAGCATGAATATGCGTTTGCTGCTCGTTTCTCATTGCTCTTGATGACGGAGGCCATGTGACCAGCGGTCCCAGGCTCCTTCCTTCTGCTGTGACTTCTCCACAGCAATGGACTATGACCTGGAATTGTGAGCTCAAATAAATCCATGCTCCCTAGTGTTGCTTTTTGTTATGATGACAGAAACCTAACTAGGACCCATGGCACTGGACATGTGGGCGGGCTATGAAGAGAGATCATAGATGCTGCCATTATTATATTTCCTCACGCACTTACTATGTTCTCAGCGGTCTCAAACTCAAGATCTTGTTTTGTCAATACTGTCATCTTAAGAGATGGTTGGTCATTCTTAATGTAAAAGATGAGAAGATAGGCTCAGAGAGGCAAAGCTAGATGTCTGTAGTCACACAGAGAGAAACAGATTTGAGAGCTCCATGGAGGAACCTTACCCATTAGCTTACCCTGGGGGTCCATCCCTCCCTTCCATTTCAGCTTATTTCCAAAGTTTGTTCAGCAAAGACATCCAGAGGCTTGCTGTTTTAGCCTTGGTGATCTGTTTATTAACGTTTGTCTTTCCCACCAGGTTTCAGCATCCTCGAGTCCTCTACACCTTACCCCAGAAAAACTGTGCTTGCTCAGCATGTGTAAGCTTAGTACCCAATGAATGGAAGACGTGACTGTGGGGATTTCAGGGTTCAGGGCCATCCCGCATAGCCAGCCTGTCTTTTCTGTGTTACATTGCAGAGACAGGCTGTCTGAGACCCCTGAGATGTCTGTGGCTGGTGATTTCCACTTGCCTTGAGTCATCAACACTCCTCTGGCAGGATGACCTGGGGGCCCAGAGGCAAGCATGGAGTCCCACATCCTGCCCCCTTCCTGCATATGCATCACTTGGTACTAACATGCAGACAGATTCTACACCACATCAGCCTCTGGTTCTTCTGTCCATACCACAGAGCAGAGCCAACACATGAGTTCTTAGTCATGCATTCAAACGTGCTCATCCATCCATTTGTCCATCTGTCCATCATCCATCCATCCATCCATCCATCCATCCATCCATCCATCCATCCATCCAATCATCTACTCATCCACCCATTCATTCATCTATCCAGCTATCCATCCACCCACCCACCCACCCACCCACTTGTTCATTCATTTCCACATTGATTTAAGTCTCTTGGCTACCTTGAAACATGAACTAGCAGTTAAGAACAAAGGTCTCTCAAGACACAGTCTTCACCACTGTCATGTAGAGTATATATTTTGCAAATACTTGGACCTGGGGCTTTGGAGAAAGCTTAGTCAGTACAGTGCTTACCTTGAAAGCATAAGGACCCAAGTTCAACACCCAGGATCCAGTTAACAAGGCTTGCATGGTCAGGAGCATTCGGCCAGAACAAAAAGAACTCAGTGGTATTTTTGTAGACTTTTTGTCTCATTTTGCTTTGTTTGGGTACTTTTTTATATTATGTGGAAAAAAAGTGTTATTTGGTCTCAGACAACCCGTCTCTGCAAAATAACACAGAAAAGACAGACTGGCTATGTGGGATGGCCCTGAACTCTGAAATCCCCACAGTCACCGCCTTTCATTCATTGGGTACTGAATGAGCACAGTTTTTCTGGGACAAGGTGCCGGGGACTCGAGGATGCTAAAAAGTGTGATTAGGAATTTAGCTCAATGGTAGAGCACTTGTTTAGCAAGCACAAGGCCCCGAGTTCAGTCCTCAGCTCTGATTAAAAAAAAAAAAAAAAAAAAAAAAAAAAAAAACAAAAAAAAAAAACAAAAAAAAAAAAAAAAAAAAAAAAAAAGGAGGTATACATTTGTGATCCTTGTGATCCCAGTGCAAGGAAGGAAGACAGATGGCTTTCTGGAGCTCCCTGGCCAGCCAGCCTAGCTTACGTGGTGAATTCTAGTCTCAAAAACCCAAGGTGGTCAGCAGCTGAAAAGTAACACCCCAGGCCACCTCCAAGTGCACACACAATCTCCATCTCTCTGTCTCCCTCTCTCCATCTCTCCTGACCTCGCTCCATCTCCCTCATCTAGAACTAGAAGCAGAGTCTCTCAGTAGGCTGTAGGAATCTGTTGAAGGTGATTTAGAGTCACCATGTGATTCTGAGGCACAGTTGATTTGAAGACCCTTTTGTCTCCAGATTCACAATGTGGCAAAACCTCTTGACAGGAGTCAAGGCAGAGGCCTGTGAGGGGCGCATTGCTCAGCCCTATCCCCCTTGTATTGGATCCACTATCCTCTGAGTACCCTGCAAGCATGTCTCTCCAAAAGTCCCTCTCTATAAAACTACCCCAGGCAGTCAGCTCCCAGTGGACAGGGTCATGTCTGTTTTTCTCACTGTTGTCTTCCCAGTGCTTACAGCAGGGCTTGGGACCTAGTAGGTACCCAACAAATATTGCATCCATCCATCCATCCACCTACCTACCCACCCATTTGTTCATCCCTTTCTCCCTCTCTCCATCCATGCCCCCATGCATGTGTCTACCCATATATCCATTCATCCGTGCATCCATCCATTTATCCCTTCTTATCTTCCCCCTCCCTCTTTTCTTTGATTCTCTTCGGCCTGTGCTGTGGAAGTCTTTTTGTCTCACGATGTAGTGTGTAGACCTTTGTAGGAAGCAGGCAGGGAACACCATGCTTGGCTGAGTCCTCTCTCAGTGCTCAGCTTTAGGTCCTGGACTGTGATTAGCAATGGGACTTGGGGCTGAGTTGTGCTACAACAGTGGATAATAGGCCATAGTGTGTGTTGTCCTCTAGCAAGTGTGGATTCATCTCAAAACAGACACAGGCCCCTGGGTGAGCTTCGGAGAAGGGAGAGGTAGCTGGCACTGGGCAGTCATTAAAACAGCGGCTGACCTCCTGTCAGACACAGTGAGGCTCTGCAGACCTCAGCTCTCTCTAGCTGTCCCCCGAGACATTCCGAGAGAGGGCCATCCATCACAGGGTCCCCTGGGATGGCCACTGGCGCTTGTCTGAGACTCAGTTATGGGGTTCTGTTTTCAGCTCTGATCTTGTCACATTCAAGCTGTCAACTGTACAGACCCTGAAAAGCCAGTCACAGAACCCTGGGGATAGGTGCTCAGCAGATGACCTTGAGGGGACTCTGCTGAGTGTGGGACTGTGGTGATAAGAGGGACAAATGAGAAGAAGCCACTGGGCCAGCTGCCATTGTGTTGGTCCACCCCACCCCTTTGTGTTCATCCTCGGGGGATGGGTGGGCAGCTGCATTAAATCTGTTTCACCCTGGTACCCTCCTGGTAGCCTCTCTTGCTTTCTGCCAACTTTTATCCTTTACTGGGAATACGGAAGGTGATGGAGCTGGATACACTAGTAATGCTACCTAGAGCTGTGCAGTCTTGTTCTTGTGTAATTACTTAATGTCTCTGACTGTGTCTCTTGACAGAATGGTTAAAATGGCAGGGCAGTGTGTACCACCACCTGACATTTGAGACTCATTCCATCAGCCGTTCAATCCCATTGTCATTTGAACAGGGATGGGACACAGTTTGGATTCTTACTGTTTTGTCTCAGGTAAAGAGGTTCTGGAGCTGTCCTGTTCTGGTGTTGAGCACCAAAACTGGGGCCTTGCCCTCGCTAGGCAAGTGTTCTAGCAATGAGCTAAATCTCCAATCCCAGGAGCATTTTAAGAGACACATGTTGTCTATGACCTTCCAGGGGCTGTGTTAGGGATGAACCTTAGTTGGTAGAGTGCTTGCCCACGTGCACCAGGCCCTGAGTTCCATCCCGGCACCTTATACATCAGATGTGGTGGTCCAAGCCTCTATAGCCCCAGTATGCAAGAGGCGGAGGCAGGAGAATGGAAAATACAAATGGAAAATGGGTCATCCTTAGTGGCATAATGATTTGAGGCCAGTGTGGTATATTTAAGATCTGGAACAAAACAATAAACATATAAACAATCAAACAAAAAATAGCAAAAAAAAAAAAAAATACTCCTCCCCAACCAAAACATAAAAAATAAAAAACGAAAAACAAAACAAAAAAAGCAGAAACATATCTAGGCCTGCTTAAGGAGGGAAGATAGGCATCGGGGTGTGGATGAGGATAGGTGTCTATCAGTTTCTGTTCCCTCCTGGTCTCTTACATCACTCACAGGGACTGAAGAACACTTGTAGCCATAGGTGTGGGCCCAGTGACTCAGCTCTTCTCGCAGGGCACAGCAGGGTAGTGTGCTGGCTTTTCTGGCTCTCCTCAGGCTGGCTCTAAGGCAGGCAGGAGACCATCTCAACTGGGGCTGTGGGAAGCCTGGAGCCGGGCAAAGAGCTGCTCACATTATCTACAGGGCCATGTGAAATAGCAAGGCTCTGAGTGTATATGGGGCTGAGGAATCAATGCCGGAGGGGAGGAACAAGGCTGGATGAAAGGGGTGCATGCAGTGAGGACCCTCCCACATCTTCCAGAATGCTTTTCTGTACCTCCTGTAGCATGGGCCCCACAGCTATTCAAAGGCATCTCCACTTCCTCCTGGCCCTTAAGGAAGGCACCAATGTTGTGAAATGTCCGTGCAGAATGGAAACCCAGACACCACGCCCTCTGGGCTGAGACTCATGCAATCTCCGGTCCTGGCCAGTGAGTGACGTGGAAGCTTGTTTGTGTGTGGGCTGTTCCCACAGCCAGGTACCCCATGATAGTCTAGTCCCACCCTACTCTCATAGGAAGGCACGGCCCTATCTACTTTGGCCCTGGATCATAGCAGTGACTGGGGGTGGCGTGGTAATTTCCCCCTTTCTTTGTGTCATATAGTTTAGACTACATTCATGGTTTCCAAAACACAGTTTTCTACACTACCGGCCAAACACGAGCTGAATTTCGGTACTATATGACTGAATCTTTTTATGTACTTATTTCAGTACTTAACTGGAATGTCATACATATGATTTCATGATCTTTATTGCCTGGCAAAAGTTTCAGTTTATTTAAGTAAAAAGACTGAACATAAACAAGATGAGTCAGTTAAAAAAAATTAGCAGATTGGACTGGAGATGGGGTTCAGTGGGTAGAGTGTTTACAAGCACGCATGAAGCCTTGGGCTCCAGCCCCAGCACCCCCAAAGCAAGGTGAGGTGATGCATACTTAGAACTCAGGAGGTGGAAGCAGGAAGATCAGAAATTCAAGGTCATTTTCAGATACATAGTGAGTCTGAGGCCAGCCTGGGCTATGTGAGATGCTGTCACAAAACCAAACCAAACCATACTAAACTTTAGTATGGAAGATAAAAATGTCAACCACATGCATAACTTATAAAAATTTCTATTTGTCACACTGATTAAAAATCAAACAGATGGAAGCAATTTTAGTAATGTAACTGATATGTCTAAAATATAATTTCTGTATATATAATAGCTAGAAAATTATTGAGCAATTTTATGTGACATATATGCAAATGCACACATGTATACACATTATATATTTACATATATATACATGCATTACAATATACATGTTGCACAGTATGTTGTAAACATTTGATTGTGTTGCTATCTATGTCAATATGACCTAGCCCTATTTCAGAAACACAGAGGCCACAGTTGGCTGGAAGTACAGGCTTAGGCTCTCCTTGGATTTGATGTTATTTTTTCTATCTTAAATGTAGCCCAGGCTACATTTGATATGCATGGTAAAGAATGGTTCTCTAGTCTGGCAACATTGGGTGGTGGAACTTTTAAGAGGTTTTACACACACACACACACACACACACACACACACACACACACTGCAAACTGATTCAGACTGAAATGCTTTTGGGGTCATCCATCTCTGCCCCTGCCTCTTTACATTCTGAATAATAATCAGCCACCACAATTTTAACGGTTTTTATACTCTTGGGCTCTGTTCTGTCTGGGCTATTTGGCAAGTAGTATATGGTGAGGGCTTCCTCAAGTTACTTAACACCATTTGTTATAATCTCATCTCCATCAGTTGTGAGGGGCAAGTTCTTAAAGCAAGGTTATTTGGACACTGTTGAATGGGCATATGATTAAGGTCCAGGGTGTGACGGTCTTGGATGTGAGTCTGGGAACCACAACCTGAAATCTGTCCCTTCAATGACAGGCTGGCCATAGCTTACTGGAGACCTCCAAATTGGAATTCTGCTGCCTTCAGCTGCCTCAGATGGAAGCACTGTTCGAGGAGGGATAGACTCGTTCCACCTCATGGCTGCCAGTGAACTAATTGGACATATTTATAAGACTGGGCACCAACCTAAAAATTGCCTTAGAAGAAATGCCGACTAAATTCCAGCCAAGCCAGACACTAGCTTCCCTGATCTTTAATGACTAGTATTTTCACAAAAGGGGTTGTCACCGCAAGCCCCTGTTTGTTCACCCTGACATTTTATCCCTTGCAAAGCTCTCTCGGGATCAATTAATATTATCTGGAGAAACGTGAGTCATAAGTGGGAGTGAGCTTGTCTCTCTCCCTCTCCTCTCTGCGTTTATTCTTGTGCACATATGTACGGTATTACATCACAGGGAAAGCCACCTGAACCCAGAATCCCTGACCTTACCAAGAAGGTTGTCCTCCTGCCCCAGGCTAGGAACAAAGCGGGTGGGTGAAACTTACAGATCTCAAATTAATGAACTCAGTGAACTCGACTTGTTAAGGAGGGAACAATGGGCGGATTCTTAAGCTCAAATTCCATGGGGGTAAAAACCAGGACCCAAGAGAAAGCACTAGAATCCTTTAAATAAGACAGAGACAATTTAGATCCATTAAAGGTGTACTCTTAAACAGTTGTTACCTTTTAAAAATGGTTTTCATTCTTGCATATTAATTATATATAATAATGGTTTTCATTGTGACATGTTCATATAGATATATGAAAATGGATATATGTAATTTTAATCCTACTCCCCCTTATTCTGACTTGTCTCATCCTTCTGCCCACTCTGAGGAAGTCTCTCTTCTCTTCATTTAGTCTTTCCCGGATACGCTCATAGACCAGAGTTGTGTCTCTTAGTTGATTTCAGATCCGTTCTGACTGACAATCAAGATTAACTACCACAGGAGACAACAACCCAGGGCAGGCAGAGGGGATATTTTCTCAGGATCTGGGAGAGGAGCCCTGACCTGAGCTATAAGCTTCATAGAATCATGCAGCCACTGTCTCAATAGCAAGCAGGTGGTACCCCAGCCTCTTCTTTGCCCCATCTAATCCCGTGCCTGAGCAAGTTCTACCCCAAAGCCTGTAAAATATTGCCTGACACATGTGTGCCCAGGACCAAGTGCTGGTCTCTTTTCCTACCTCCGAGAACCACAACCCCTGGCCTGGATCTTGCTTGAGGCTGCTTCTCTATGACAGAGAAGGTTCTCTGTTTCTGAAAGCCTAAGTATTTGATTTAGCCTCGTGTAGGTCCTTACCCACATAACTGGCAATATGACCTTATTCAAATTATGGCAGAATCTCTTGTGCAGTTGACTCTGGGGTCAAGTGGCTCTGAGTTGGACTTTCTGCTAAGAAATGTAGAAACTGACCCTGGATCAGGAGGATTTATGAAATGTTTGAGAAAGAGCAGAAGAGAGGATTGTGTTGTGTGTCTTGAGACATACAGGAAAGCTGTGATTCAACTGGGAGGCTCTGGAGTTGGGAGCGAGAGCCACTGAGATCTTCAGCTGGCACTCAGTGCCTTTCAGACCCTGACCTGCTCTCTCCTCTTTATTATCCTGCCCAGTGCCCAGTGCCCAGTGCCCAGTGGAGGGCTAACCCCCAGGATTGCTCCCCCCCTGCTTCCAGGCTCCCCAGCCAAAGGCTTAACAAATGCAGAGACCCAAGCTAGGAGGAGAGGTTGGAGCCTTTTTATAAAGTTTTTTAATTAGTACATTTTAATTGTACACAATAATGATCTTCATTATGATATTTTCATACATGTTTATAATGTTATTTGATTATATTCACCCTGATTGTCTTCTCTGCTCCCTCCCATGCATGTTGAACTCCAGTGAGTCTTCCTTCTGTGTGTGTGTGTGTGTGTGTGTACTAGTGACTAGTTGTGGTTACTTCCAAAAACTTAGGTGAAGAGTTTCAGGAGCATGTGTGAGGAATTATTGATAGCAACCTGGGCAACTTACCAGTAGCTACATTACTGAAAACATATGCCTTTTCCATCCCCAGCAACTATCAATTGACTCTAGATTCTCAGGATGGGGTAGGGCCTCATGGGACCCAGCTACTGTTAACTGCCTATAGTTCCTCTTGGGAGGAATAGGGTTTCATGAGTCCTTAGAGCTGGGGTGTTTTTCTGCTCTGAGTTCCTACCAATCACATCTTTCCATTTCTGCAGTTCTCTCTGGACAGCCATCTTCAAGCCTCCAGCTCTCTCTGGGCTTCAGTGACATAATTCCTTTCATTAGGTGTGGCTGCAGTTTCCCACCGTCTCTCATCGATCAGGACCTTGTGACTTGTGTCCTTCTTCAGCCTGTCTCTGGAGTCTGTTCATTGAAGTCTCTTTATTTGAACCTTCCACCATGATTTGTGAGCTGCGTATCTGTTTTAGTTTCATTTATGCTGCTCTGATAAAATATCCTGACAGAAGGTAATACAAGGAAGAAAAAAAGATTTCTTTGGATTAAAATCCCAGGCTATAGTTCGTTACTGTGGGGATGGTAAAGCAGGAACTCAAGGCAGCTGGTCATATCAGGTCCACATTCAAGAGCAAAAGAGAATAGATTCATGTGCATTGTGTGCTCACTAGTGCTCAGCTAGCTTTCCTCTCTCTTATACAACCCAGAACCCCAAGCCATGGGAATAGTGCCACCCATTGTGGGCCGGGTTTCTCCACATCAATTAAGGCAATCAAGATGATTTCTCACTGATGTACCTACAGGCCAACTTGATCTAGACAATTGTTCAACCAAGACTGTTTTCATATGACTCCAGGTTATGTCAAGTTTACAATTAAAACTAACTACCACCATATCTAATGTCCTAATGACTCTGATGTACTAAACACACAGACACACACACACACACAGATACACACACACATACAGACACACACAAACACATACACACACACAGATACACACACAGACACATACACACAGACACACACACAGCTACACACACAGAGACACACACAGATACACACACATACACACACAGACACATACACACAGACACACACACACACAGCTACACACACACACAGAGACACACACATACACACACAGAGATACACACACAGACACAGACACATACAGACACACACACACAGATACACACACAGAGACACACACAGAGACACACACAGAGACACAGACACAGACACACACACAGACACACACAGACACACAGACACACACATACACACGATGTGGGGGATGAGGGGTACATCTTGGTTACACTTTATAAAGGTCAGAACAGTGAGAATTCACTTTCTCCAAGCTTGGACTTGCAGGATAATTCTGATGGTTGTTTAAGTTCCTAGGATTTTATTAAATCCTGATCATTTTGGATGGAGGACTTCATCTCCTTTTATGCTTGTATAATGTCAGATATGGAAAATGAGCCACTAGCTTCCTGGATTCCTAGCTCCCAGGATACCATTGTGTGCTGTGACACACTTAGAAAAAATTTATTATCTGTCTGTCAATCAATCTATCTATCTATCTATCTATCTATCTATCTATCTATCTATCTATCTATCCTTTACCCATCTACCCATCCACCCTTCCATCTATGTGCATATATGTTTATGAGAGTGCTAATGTGTATATGTGTGAAGGCCAAAGGTCAACCTTGGGTGGTGTTCTTTAGGTGCTGTTCACTTTGGTGCTGTCTAACTTTTGTATAATTTTCAATTTTGTGTGTGTGTTGTACATGCATGGTGTATGCATGCGAATGTGTGGGTGTGTATATTCATGGTCACATATTTGGAGGCCAGAGGAGGGTGCCTTCCTTTTTCACATTTTACATCATTGCTTTGGGACAGGGTTTCTCATTGACTAGAGGCTCACCTTTTGTCTAGGCTGGCTGATTAGCAAACTCCCAGGATCCTCCTTTTTTTTTTTTTTTTAAGACAGGGTCTCTCACCACCCTAGAGCTCACCAGTACTAGGCTGGTTGACCAGAACTCCAGCTGTCCCTGCTTCTCCAGCACTGAGATTACACGTGCCTGACTTTTGATGTGGATTCTCAAGTATCAAACTCAAGTCCCCATGCTCTTCTAGGAGGGACTTTACCAACTGGAGCATCTCTCCAGCCCCTACAACACTCTTCTATGCCCATCTCTCTGGAGGCGCTGGTCATTGTCCTTCACATTTGGCTATAACTGAAGCAAAGTGAGCCAAAGGGAAAGTTGTCTCTGAAACTATGGGCCCATTGAGGTTATGGTGGTTTCCTGTCCCCGTTAGGAAGAACTGTATCTGTCACACACACTGACAGATAACTCTTCATCTCAGAGTTTGTCTGGTGAGAGAACTTGAAGACATGCAAGATTCCCACACCCTCCAGTGTCCCCAAGGAAATGAGTCCCACCCCTGCCCCCAGAATGCTCCAGTGTTTTACATATGGGAGGCGCATTTCGGTGCACATGTCTTAAAGTCACTCCATCAGTCTGGGTTTGTTTAACTTCCCAGAGAAGCAGTGCCATGGGAAGGGCTGTTAAATATTTCCCAAGCAAGCTTTGAAGAAAAAAAGAAAAAGCTGCCAGGAGGAAAAATGGTCCACCCAAAGAAGTTATTCCTGCACTGACATGCATTGTTATTTGCTCTAAAGAAAACTCCAAACCTCTGAATCCAAGTGTGGCCCATATTTTACAGCCTGTTCACCTACAGGGTTCAATAAGACATGTGCAGAATTATTGAGGGCGTCCAGCAGTGTCCACCTGGACATGTGCAGAGTTACTAAGGGCACCTGGCAGAGTCCATCACATGAAGAGATGGTGGCCCACGGAGGATGAGGGCAGCAGGCTAGGTTTCTGAGACCTTGGTATAATGGTTCCTCTTTTCTGCCTACCTGCTCCAAACTCAGTCTTGCTCCCTCTCTGGCTGCAAAGGCAATAACTTGGATGCTTTCCACTTACTTGTGTCTGTCTGCCTGCCTGCCTGCCTGTCTATTATTTTTCCCTGTTTATTAGCTGGTTTCAGAGTTGGTCTATATCCTGCACTTCTGGACCTCATTTAGTTGTGTGTCTTTAGGATGGTGTTTGCTTCTTTTTTGAAACTCAGCCCTCTCTCTATTCTTACTGATTTAAGCTTGATCCCAAGATGAAAATAGCCCCACTTTTAGCCCTGGGTCCCAGGAACCTGCTCAGCAGGACTGATGGCCAACCTCTGTGCTCCCCGTGAAGTGTGAGAGATGAGGAAAACATTATAAATATCTCCCAAAGACACAGGGATGCAAACTGAAATCTTGAAGTGCCGTTCATGTCTACCAAATCAGTAAAAATTAATTAATCAGATGACAGCAGGGATGGTGAGCTCTGCGCATCAAGAAACTCCCTGGTAGGAATGTAAATTAGTGCAGTCTCTTTGGAGAAGAACTTGGGATATCTATTGAAATAAAAGAGGTACTGCTACCGTGCCACAGCAATTCTCACCTTGGTTATTTAGCCTGGAGACTATATTACATAGGTGTACAGATATGTCCTTGCATGTTCACATGCACCATCCATATGTGTATTACATATGCACACATACCGACAGCACAAGCACAAAAAGAATGATCATTATGCAGCCAAGAGTTGTGTAGTTCATGGAATATGTAATAGGACAGAATATACAGAAGTTAATACATGCACTGGACTAACTTTTTAATACAGCTGTGTAAATTTTAAACACTGACAAACTAAAGCAAGATGCCAAAGGCTAACTGTGCAGAATATATATGTGTATAACCTATGCAGGTACAATTCGCATTTTTATCAGAAGGTTCATATTTATTAAAAAAAATTAAAACTATATGTGAAAATAACAGATCGAATGGTAACCTCTGAGGAAGGAGAAAGGGCAGACCATGCAGCACTGGCTGGGAGATGGAGAAGGGGAGCAATTGGCCAGTAAAACTGAGTTACAGTTAGGAGGAAGCAAAATGAATCAGAAGCTGTCGCTCAGGTCAATGACTACAAGCATCAGTAAGTAATGTCTGCATGTTTCAAAATGGTGGCTGTATTCTCAATGTTTTTACCATAAAGAAATGGTAAGTGTTTGGGGAGTTAACTATGCTTAACCTGGTGTTGAAACAGCACATGCTGCCTCATTAATATGTGGACTTTTCTTCTGTGTACTCCAATGGAAAAGTTAGTTTAAAACTTGCATTAGAAAAAGCAGTAGAGGCCTGGCGAGATGGCTCAGCAGGTAGAGGTGCTAGTGTGCGGGCCTGACGACCTGAGTCCAATTCCAGGTCCCACAGGGTGGCATGAGAGAACTGACATCCCAGAACCCTCTGTCTTCCACAGTAAAGCACCCATGTATTACATATGTGTATCACACATGCACACTGACTAATAGCACAAGCACAGAAAAATGCTGATTATATAGCTCAAAACACACACACAGACACATAGACTCACAAACACACAGACACACACTAATACACACGCATGCACACACACACACACACACACACACAAGTTTTAAAAAAGAAGTGAAACTTTACTTGCATGTGGACATTTTACTTCTTTGAAAGGGAGTATGGAGGGAGGAGTGGAGAAAGAGGGTAAGGAGTAGAAAGGAGAGAGACAGAGGGGGAGGGGGAGGGGAGAGAGA